>NW_004444059.1:25917-27705 GCF_000243295.1 Trichechus manatus latirostris
CTAAAAGGTTTACAACAGAGAACAAAAGAGGTCAATCTGTAAATGACAACAACATCAGAACAATAAAAGAGAGAATAAACGGCGTAGGTATAGAACTTTCAAATGGCACAAAGTCAAGGTGATATCAAGTAATAAAAGACTGGTTTATGCTTAGGAAGATAGGGATAAATTTCAAGGTAACCACAAAGAAAGTTAACAAACCTACTCAACAAAATAAAGAAGAAAAACATAAAGTCTCAGTAAACACAAAATCTACAAAAACAAAAAAAATGAAAAAAAAATGCACAAACAAAAGGAATTCAGCACAACAGAGTAAGAGAAACAAAGAAAACATCAGTACCACAAGAAAGCACTACAAAATGACAGAAATAAACTCACACCTATCAATAATTACCCTGAATGTAAATGGCTTAAATACACCCATAAAGAGACAGAGAGTGACAGAATAGATAAAAAAGGAGGACCCATCAATATGCTATCTACAAGAGACACACCTTAGAAATAAAGTCATAAGTTTATTAAAAATCAAAAGATGGAAAAAATATATTAAGCAAACAATAACCAAAAAAGCACAGAAGTGGCAATACTAATCGCAGAGAAAATAGACTTTAAAACAAAATCCACTATAAAATACAAAGAAGGAGATTACATAATGATTAAAGGGACAATCCACCATGAGGATATAATCATAATAAATATCTATGTATCCAATGACAGGGCTCCAAAATACAGAAAACAAACTCTAACTACATTGAAAAGAGAAATGAACAGTTCCACAATAATGGTAGGAGACTTCAACACACCACTCTTGGTAAAGGACAGAACATCTAGAAAGAAACTCAACAAAGATACAGAGGATCTAAAGGGCACAATCAACTAACTTGACCTTATAGTTATATATAGAACACTCCACCAAAGAGCAGCAAATTACACATTCTTTTCCAATGCACATGGAATGTTCTCCAGAATAGACCACATCTTAGTCCACAAAGCAACCCTCAACAAAATCCAAAACACAGATAGTACAAAGGATCTTCTCTGATCACAACAGCATAAAAGTGGAAAATAATAACAGGAAGAGCAAGGAAAAAAAATCAAATATATACAGACTGAATAACACCTTGCTTAATAGGTGTAACAGGAGAAATCAAAGATGGAATAAAAAATTTACTAGAATCAAATGAGAATGAAAACACATCATACGAAAACCTTTGGGACACAGCAAAGACTGTACTCAGAGGTCAATTTATAGAAGTAGATGCACATATAAAAAAATAAGGGACAAAATCAAAACATCAGCTGTACAACTCAAACAAATAGAAAGAGAACAGCAAGAGAAGCCTGCAGCCACCAGAAGAAAAAGGAAATAATAAAGATCTGAGCAGGAATAAATTAAATAGAGAATATAAAAACAACAGAATCAACAAAACCAAAAGCTGATTTTTTGAAAGGATCAGCAAAATCAACAAACCATTGGCCAAACTGACAAAAGAAAAATGAGAGGATGCAAATAACGCAAATAAGAAATTAAACGGGGGACATTACGAGAGACCCAACTGAAATAAAAAGGATCATAACAGAGTACTATGAAAAATTATACTCCAAAAAATTTGAAAACCTAGTGGAAATGAACAAATTTCTAGAAACACAATACCTACCTAAACTAACACAAACTGCTGTCGAAAATCTGACCAGGCCCATAATAAGAGAAGAGATTGAAAAGGGAATAAAAAACTCCCCAAAACAACAAAAAAAGCCTGGCCCAGAGGGCTTCACTGGAGAATTCTA
>NW_004444059.1:28249-30646 GCF_000243295.1 Trichechus manatus latirostris
GAAATAAAGGGCATCCAAATTAGTAAGGAAGAAGTAAAATTTTCCCTATTTACAGATGATATGATACTATACATAAAAAAAGAAAACCAAATCCATTGCAGTCGAGTTGATTCCTACTCATAGTGACCCTATAAGACAGAGTAGAACTGCCTCATAGGGTTTCCAAGGAGGGGCTGGTGGATTCAAACTGCTGACCTTTTGGTTAGCAGCCAAATGCGTAGCCACCAGGGCTCCAATACTATACATAGAGAATTCAAAAGACCCCACAAGAGAACTCCTGGAACTAATAGAAAGATTCAGCAGAGTAGAGGATACAAGAATGTCATGGATTGAATTATGTCCCCGCAAAAATGTGTGTATTGATTTGGCTGGGCTACGATTCCCAGTATTGTGTGGTTGTCCTCTATTTTGTGATTGTAATTTTATGTTAAAGAAGATTATGGTTGGATTGTAACACCTTTACTAAGGTCACATCCCTGATCCAATGTAAAGGGAGTTTCCCTGGGGTGTGGCCTGCACCACCTTTCATCTTACAAGAGACAAGAGGAAAGGGAAGCAAGCAGAGAGTTAGGGATCTCAGTGCTGGGAGCAGAGCGCATCATTTGGACCCAGGGTTCCTGCGTGGAGAAGCGCCTAGTCTGGGGGAGAGATTGATAAGAAGGCCAACAGAGAGAGAAAGCTTTCCCCTGGAGGTGGCACCTTGAATTTGGGCTTTTAGCCTACTTTCTTTGAAGAAATAAATTTCTCTCTGTTAAAGCCATCCACTTGTGGTATTTCTGTTAGAACAGCGCTAGATAACCAAGACAAAGATAAACATGCAAAAATCAGTCGGATTCCTATACACCAATAACGAGAACTACCACAAGGAAATCAAGAAAGCAATACCGTTTATAATAGCCCCTAAAAAAATAAAATACTTAGGAATAAATCTAACCAGAGGCATACAAGACCTGTTGCAAAGAAAACTAAAAAACACTACTGCAAGAAACCAAAATGACCTACAAAAGTGGAAAAACATACCATATTCATGGGTAGATAGACTGAACATTGTGAAAATGTCAATTCTACCCAAAGAAATCTACGAATACAATGCATTCCTGATCCAAATACCATCAGCATTTTTTAACGAGATGGAAAAACTAATCTTTAACCTTTTATGGAAAGGGAAGAGGCCCCAGATAAGTAAGGCACTATCGAAGAATAAAGTAGGAGGCCTCACACTACCTGACCCCAGAATCTACTATACAGCTATGGTAGTCAAAACAGCCCAGTACTGGCACGACAACAGACACATTGATCAATGGAACAGAATCAAGAACTCAGATGTAAATCCATTCACCTACAGTCACCTGATCTTCGACAAAGGCCCAAAGTCCATTAAATGGGGAAAAGACAGTGTTTTTAACAACTGGTGCTGGAAAAACTGGATGTCCATCTGTAAAAAAATGAAACAGGACCCATAACTCAAACCATACACAAAAACTAATTCAAAATGGATTAAAGAAGTAAATATAAAAACAAAAACTATAAAGATCATAAAAGAAAAAATAGGGTCAATGCTAGAGGCCCTAATACACAGCATAAATAGGATACAAACCATAGCTGTTGTTGTTGTTAGGTGCTGTCGAGTCATTTCTGACTCATAGTGACCCTATGTACAACAGAACAAAACACTGCCCAGTCCTGTGTCATCCTCACAATTCTTGTTATGCTTGAGCCCATTGTTGCAGCCACTATGTCAATCCATCTCTTAAGGGTCTTCCTTTTTTTCACTGACCCTCTACTTTACCAAGCATGATGTCCTTCTCCGGGGACTGATCCCTCCTGATAACATGTCCATAGTATGTGAGACGCAATCTCACCATCTTTGCTTCTAGGGAGGATTCTGGTTGTACTTCTTCCAGGACAGATTTGTTCTTTCTTTAGCAGTCCATATGATACATTCAATATTCTTCACCCACAATTCAAAGGCCTCAATTCTTCTTCGGTCTTCTTTATTCATCATCCAGCTTTCAGATGCACATGAGGCGATTGAAAACACCATGGCTTGGATCAGGCACACCTTTGTCTTTAAGTGACATCTTTGCTTTTCAACACTTTAAAGAGATCCTTTGCAGCAGATTTGCCCAATGCAGTGCGTCCTCAGATTTCTTGACTTCTGCTTCCTTGGGAATTGATTGTGGACCCAAGTAAAATGAAATCCTTCACAACTTCAACCTTTTCTTCATTTATCATGATGTTGCTTAGTGGTCCAGTTGTGAGGATTTTTGTTTTCTCTATGTTGAGGTATAATCCATACTGAGGGCTGTGGTCTTTTATCTTCATCAGTAAGTGCTTCAACTCCTCTTCACTTTCAACAAGCAAGATTGTGTCATCTGCATATTGCAGGTTGTTAAT
>NW_004444059.1:31247-49188 GCF_000243295.1 Trichechus manatus latirostris
AGTGCTGCATCCATTTGTTGAAACATCTCAATTGGTATTCCGTCAATTCCTGGAGCCTTGTTTTTAGCCAATGACTTCAGTGCAGCTTGAGCTTCTTTCTTTAGTACCATCGGTGCCTGATCATATGCTACCTCCTGAAATGGTTGAACATCGACCAATTCTTTTGGGTATAGTGACTCTGTGTATTTCTTCCATCTTCTTTTGATGCTTCTTGCTTTGTTTAATATTTTCCCCATAGAATCTTTCAATATTGCAACTCGAGGCTTGAATTTTTTCGCCAGTTCTTTCAGCTTGAGAGACGCTGAGCATATTCTTTCCTTTTGGTTTTCTATCGCCAGGTCTTTGCACATTTCATTATAATACTTTACTTTGTCTTCTTGAGCCGCCCTTTGAAATCTCCTGTTCAGTTCCTTTGCTTCATCATTTCTTCCTTTTGCTTTAGCTACTCAATGTTCAAGAGCACATTTCAGAGTCTCGTCTGACGTCCATTTTGGTCTTTTCTTTCTTTCCTACCTTTTTAATGACCTCTTGCTTTCTTCATGTATGAAGTCCTTGATGTCATTCCACAACTCATCTGTCTTAGATCATAAATGTTCAATGCATCAAATCTATTCTTGAGATGGTCTCTAAATTCAGGTAGGGTATACTCAAGGTTGTACTTTGGCTCTTCTGGACTTGTCCTAATTTTCTTCAGTTTCCATTTGAACTTGCACATGAGCAATTGATGGTCTTCTCAGCAGTTGGCCCCTGGCCTTGTTCTGACTGACTATTGAGCTTTTCCATCATCTTTTTTTTACAGATATAGTCGATTTGATTTCTATGTATTCCATCTGGTGAGGTCCATGTGTATAGTCATCGTTTGTGTTGGTGAGAAAAGGTATTTGCAGTGAAGAAGTCATTGGTCAAATCATAACTAACAATACACAAACACCAATAGATAAGCTAGATGTTATGGATTGAATTTGTCCCCCCAAAATGTGTATCAATTTGTCTAGGCCATGATTCCTACTATTGTGTGATTGTCCACCATTTTGTCATCTGATATGATTTTCCTATGTGTTGTAAATCCTAACTCTGTGATGTTAATGAGGTAGGATTAGCGGCAGTTATGTTAATGAGGCAGGACTCAATCTACAAGATTAGATTGTGTCTTAAGTCAATATCTTTTGAGATATAAAAGACAGAAGTGAGCAGAGGGACATGGGGATCTCATACCACCAAGAAACAAGAACCAGAATAGTGCGTCCTTTGGATCTGGGTCCCTGTGCTGAGAAGTTCCTTGACCAGGGAAGATTGATGACGAAGACCTTCCCCCAGAGCCAACAAAGACAGAAAGCCTTTCCTTGGAGCTGGTACCGTGAATTCAGACTTTTAGAGTCCTAGACTGTGAGAAAATAAATTTTTCTTTGTTAAAACGGTCCACTTGTGGTATTTTTGTCATGGCAGCACGAGATAGCTAAGACACTAAATAACTGGGATCTTCTAAAGATTAAATACTTATGCTCATCAAAAGACTTCACCAAAAGTGTAAAAAGAGAACCTATGAGCTGGGAAATAAATTTGGCTATGACAAATCCGACAAAGTTCTAATCTCTAAATCTATAGGAAAATCCAACATCTCTACAACAAAAAGACAAATAATCCAATTAAAAAATGGGCAAAGCATATGAACAGACACTTCACCAAAGAAAATTTTCAGGCAGCTAACAGACACATGAGGGAATGCTCATGATCACTACCCACTAGAGAAATGCAAATCAAAACTACAATGAGATACGATCTCTCCCCAACATTACTGGCATGAATCAAAAAAACAGAAAATAACAAATGTTGAAGAGGCTGCAGGGAGATTGGGACTCTTATGCACTGCTGGTGGGACTAAAAAATGGTATAACCATTTTGGAAAATGATATGGTTATTCCTTAAAAAAACTAGACATAGAAATACCATATGATCCAGCTATCCCACTCCTAGGAATATATCCTAGAGAAATAAGAGCTGTCACATGAGTAGACATATGCACACCTATGTTAATTGCAGCATTATTCATAATAGCAAAAAGATGGAAACAACATAAGTGCCCATCAACAGATGAACGGATAGACAAACTATATATAGTACATACACACAATGGAATATTAAGCAACAACAAAGAAAAATAATGAATCTGAGAAACATCTCACAACATGGATGAATCTGGAGGGCATTATGTTGAGTGAAATAGGTCAATTACAAAAGGACAAATATTATATGAGACCACTATGATGAAAACTCATGAAAAAGGTTTACCCACAGAAAGAAACAACCTTTGATGGTTACGAGGGAGGGAAGAGTGGGGAAGGAAAACACTGACTAGACAATAGATAAGTGGTAACTTTGGTGAAGGGTAAGGAGGTACACAATACTGGAGAAGTCAGCACAACTTGACCAAGGCAAGGTCATGGAAGCCTCATAGATACCTCAAAACTCTCTGAGGGACAGAATCACTGAGCTGAGGGCTGGGGACTATGGTCTTGGGGGGCATCTAGCTCAATTGGCATAACATAGTTTATAAAGAAAATGTTCTTCATCCTACTTTGGTGAGTAGTGTCTGGGGTCTTAAGAGCTTGTGAGCAGCCATCTAAGATACTCCACTGATCCCACTCATCTGGAGCAAGGGAAAATGAAGAAAACCAAAGACACAATGGAAAGATTAGTTTAAAGGAGTAATGGGTCACAACTACCGCGGCCTCCACCAGACCGAGTCCAGCACAACTAGATGGTGCCCGGCTACCACCACTGACTGCTCTGACAGGGGTCACAGTAGAGGTCCCAGACAGAGCTGGAGAAAAATGTAGAACAAAATTCTAACTCACACACACACAAAAGACTAGACTTACTGGTCTGACAGAGACTAGAGAAACCCCAAGAGTATGGCCCCCAGATCCCCTTTTAACTCAGTACTGAAGTCACTCCTGAGGTTCAACCTTCTACCAAAGATTATTTATTAGATGGGCCCATAAAACAAAACAAGACTAAATGGGCACACCAACTCCAGGGCAAGGGCAAGAAGGCAGGAGGGGACCAGACAGCTGGTAACGGGGAACAAGGTAGAGAATGGGAGAGTGTTGACATGTCATGGGGTTCACAACCAATGTCACAAAACAATATGTGTATTAATTGCTTAAGGAGAAACTAATGTGCTCTGTAAACCTTCATCTAAAGCACAGTAAAAAAAAAAATCTAACTCACAAAAAAAAGACCAGACTTACTAGTCTGACAGAGACTGGAGAAACCTCGAGAGTATGGTCCCCCTTTTAACACAGTACTGAAGTCACTCCTGAGGTTCATCCTTCAGCCAAATATTAGACAGGCCCATAAAACAAAACGAGACTAAATGGGCACTCAAGCCCATGGGCAAGGACAGGAAGGCAGGAGGGGACAGGAAGCTGGCAATAGGGAACCCAAGGTCAAGAAGTGGAGAGTGCTGACACGTCATGGGGTTGGCAACCAATGTCACAAAACAATACGTGTATTAATTGTTTAATGAGAAACTAATTTGTTCTGTAAACCTTCATCTAAAGCACAACAACAACGCCAAAAATAAAACAAAAAACTTCATTGCTGTTGAGTAGCTTCCGACTCATACTGACCTATAGGACAGAGTAGAACTGTCCCATAGGGTTTCCAAGGCTGTAAATCTTTACAGAAGCAGACTGCCACATGTTTAAATAGCCACATGTGGTTAGTAGCTACCACACTGAAAAGCTCAGATCTAAACCATCGTTTCTGATGGTCAGGGTTCCAGGGTTGACATCTATATCTGTTTTACTTGGTTTTTCAGGTTTTTACTGCAGAGGGACAACATGTTGTGTCTGACTAGTCTGCCATCTTGGCCTAGCCATCTAAATACATTTCTAAATGTGATTTCTAAATATGAATTATGGTACTCAATAGCATGGGCTTACCTATACAGTTTTCCTTGCTATCATGAATAATTCTTGGATAAATAGTCTTGTGCCTAAAATTTGATGGACTATCTGATTAGTTATTTGAACCTAGTAATGCTGGGGTAAAGAATATGAATTTTGTCAAAGCTCTTGATACATATTATCACATAATTTCCAGAAATGCTGAAACAGTTTACACTTTTATCTAAAGCTTATGAATACGCTTATCTCCTTAGATTCTCACCAATACTGACTACTACTGGTATACTTATTCTTTAAAATTTACTAACCAAAAAATATATTACACTTTAACTTACATTTTATATTCACTAGAGTGAATACTTTTTTTGTATATTTACTGGAAAATTCCATTTCTCCTTTTGCAAACTGTGTATTTATATCTCTTGCAAACATTTGATTGGCATGTCTATGTTTTGAAGTAAAGTATTATGATGACATGTGCAAAGACCTGGAGATAGAAAACCGAAAGGGAAGCTCGGCATTTCTCAAGCTGAAAGAACTGAAGAAAAAATTCAAGCCTTGAGTTGTAATATTGAAGGATTCTATGGGGAGAACATTAAACAATGCAAGAAGCTTCAAAAGAAGATGGAATACAGAGTCATAATACCAAAAATAAATGGTCAACGTTCAACTATTTCAGGAGGCAGCATATAATCAGGCACTGATGTACTGAAGGAAGAAGTCCAGACTGCACTGAAGGCATCGGTGAGAAACAAGCCTCCAGCAAATGATAGAATACCAACTGAGATGTTTCAACAGACAGATGCAGTGCTAGAAGTGCTCAGTCATGTATGCCAAGAAATTTGGAAGACTGCTACCTGGCCAGCCAACTGGAAGAGATCCATGTTTATGCCTATTCCCAAGAAAGGGGATCCAATGGAATGCAGAAATTACCAAAGCATATCATTAATATCACATGCAAGAAAAATTTTGCTGAAGATTTTTCAAAAGTGGCTGCAGCAGTATATTGATAGGGAACTGCCAGAGATTCAAACCAGATTTGGAAGAGACATGGCACCAAGGATATCACTGCTGATGTCAGATGGATCCTGGCTGAAAGTAGGGAATACCAGAAAGATGTTTACCTGTGTTTTATTGACTATGCAAAATCATCCAACTGTATGGATTATGATAAATTATGGATAACATTTCAATGAATGGGAATTCCAGAACACTTAATTGTGCTCATGAGGAACCTGTACATAGATCAAGAGGCAGTTGTTCAAACAGAACAAGGGGATACTCCGTGGTGTAAAGTCAGGAAAGGTGTGCGTCAGGGTTGTATCCTTTCACCACACTTATTCAATCTGTATGCTGAGTAAATAATCTGAGAAGCTGGACCGTATGAAGAAAAATGCAGCATCAGGATTGGAGGAAGACTCATTAACAACCTGCATTATGCAGATGACACAACCTTGCTTGCTGAAAGTGAAGAGGACTTGAAGCACTTACTGAAGATCAAAGACCACAGCCTTCAGTATGGATTACACCTCAACATAAAGAAAACAAAAATCCTCACAACTGGACTAATAAGCAAATTTATGATAAATAGAGAAAAGATTGAAGTTGTCAAGGATTTCATTTTGTTTGGATACATAATCAACACCCATGGAAGCAGCAGTCAAGAAATCAAAAGATGCATTGCATTGGGCAAATTTGCTGCAAAAGACCTCATTAAAGTGTTGAAAAGCAAAGATGTCACTTTAAGGACTGAGGTGCTCCTGACCCACGCCATGGTGTTTTCAACTGTCTCATATGCATGCAAAGGCTGGACAATGAGTAAGAAAGACCGAAAAAGAATCAACGCCTTTGAATTGTGATGTTGGTGAAGAATATTCAGTATATCATGACAGAAGAACGAACAAGTCTATCTTGGAAGAAGCACAACCAGAATGCTTCTTAGAAGCAAGGATGGTGAGACTAAGTCTCACATACTTTGGACATGTTATCAGGAGGGATCAGTCCCTGGAGAAGGACACCATGCTTGGTAAAGTAGAGGGACAGTGAAAAAGAGGAAGACCCTCAAGGAGACAGATTGACACAGTGGCTGCAACAATGAGCTCAAGCATAGCAATGGTTGCGAGGATGGCGCAGGACCGGGCAGTGTTTCATTCTTTTGTATGTAGGGTCGCTGTGAGTAGGCACTGACTCGATAGCTCCTAACAACAACAGCAACATGTTTTGAATGCAGTATGTCTAATACAGGCTACAGTGGGGAGACTGAAGATTTACGTGCATTGTTGTCATCACACTAAAGTGATAAACAACACTCTTTGCAAAATAATCTGCCAATATTTGTCAAGAGCTTAACACACGTTGTATGTACTAATCCAGCAATTCCAATTCTCAGACTAATTATAAATAACAAAAAAACCTCTTTGCATTGAGATATTTTATATGTTGTAATCTTAAAAACTGAAAATGCTTCCCTGAACTGTATTCTAAAATATCTGAGGAAATAAATTTTAATAGTGAACTATCAAAATATTTACAATGATTGAAAATTGCTAAATACACTTTGGGATATATGCTTAATAGATTATTAAAATAATTAAAACTGATATTTACAAAGGGTTTTCATTATCATAAAAACTATTAACAATATAATTTAATTGAAAATTCTGCATGTAAAATTGTACATGTTGTATGACTTTTATCAGGCATAAAAAAGCAAAATAATATGTCAATGAGAATTTTCCCATGGGGCTGGAATTGGTAATAGGGCTCACAGAGGAATAGACGTTAAGTTTCTCCATTTTAAATAGAACTGCCAACAACTGTGGCCAGACACTTAGCCTCTTGGCTTACTCTCAGGTAGTACAATAGATCTACTGCTGGAATCACAACCTGACACATGCTTAACAGTAGTTATGAGTCAGAATCAACTCGAAGGCAAAAGGTTTAGGCAACAGAGGGGTAAGAGGGAGTCTCCATGCAGTAGCCCTGTGGGGAATTGCAGTATATTTGCAATTTCCTCCCTCCTTGTGGGGGAGAGACAGGCAAATTCCCTCCCTGAAGTCAAGTAAAGGAGGCACCAAGAAAATTACTCATAAATACAAGATTTTATGAAAGCAGAGAAGATTGAAATATCATTTCTGTGTTTGTAAACTTTTGACAATTTAAATTCAATTTCTTTAAATTTGGACAATATTGGCTAATGTTAATGAGTACTACATGACCTAGTTTTGAATGTAGTGGACAGGTAACTCAAAGGGAACAACAAATGCTATATTGTATTGTATCCATGCCATACTGTCACACTTACTGAAGATGGAACAATAACTTATTATTCAAAATTTAATACTGAGCAGGTGTTAAATTGATCCATAATTTTTATGTGGTAAAATGTATACAATTATGAATAAAAGTAGGAAAAAGGAAGTAACAATTATTAAATACATATGCTTGTTGAATCTTATATTAAAGATAGCCTACAGATAAGCATTTAAAAATTATGACTGCAATGTGAAATGCCTTTGAATCAATTGACTAATAATCTTTCAAATTCTCCAAAAAGGAAAAGAAATATATTTCAAAATATTAAAGGGGCTCAAATGTTTCTCTCCTATGTGAAATTTGGAAATGTTTTGATGCTAGAGTCTGGATAAATGTATTACTATAGCAATGTATAATTAGGATAAAGGATGTTTAGGAAAATTCAGTTTCAGCAAATTGTTATTGGACAACTGTGCCCCTAAGAAAGGAGCTCCTGTGGTGCAGCGGTTAAAAGCTTAACTGCTAACTAAAAGGACACTGGTTTGAATCCACCAGCAGCTCCTTGAGAGGAAGATGTGGCAGTCAGCTTCCATAAAGATTAAGCCTTGGAAACCCTATGACAGTTCTACTCTGTCCTATAGGATCGCTACGAGTTGGAATCAACTTGATGGCAAAGGGTTTGGCTTTTTTGGTTAGGGCACCTAAGGAAATGCAAGATTCCTACAAGGAAATAGTGTGGCCCTAAGCACTTAGACAGGAGCAGGAGCATCAAAGATTGGGAAGGATTCACAAAGGGAAGGCAGAGGCCACCAAATGAGCCGTATTTCACAATTCTGCCCAGAATCTAACCTGTATTTGCTTATTTGGAAACATTTGCACACGTTCCTTTCATCCCAAGTCCTACCTTTGAGCCTTATGGAAGAGCTCTGAAAAGAACTTCAGTCCTTCAGCTGAAGATCCATATACTCACTGCTCGAGTGATTACCTGAGACCCCCTCAGTTTCTGCACTGTACTATTTTCTGTTCTTTTCTGTCCTGTTTTCCTCAGAGTGTCCTTCTTCCTCAGGCTGAAGGGCAGCTTAAAACTGGGAAATGAGTACAACCAAGTCAGCTATGCTAGGAGTGGTTATCTCCAGATTAAGCTCCATTTAACAGCAAACATCTGGGAGGGTTTCATTCCTATTAGAGTGATGCATTCATTTCACTTCCTGCAACTATAACCAGAACTCATTACCCTATGCCCCTGTGAACTCATTATAACCTTTATCCTCAAAAGATTCAGGCACTTTTCTATTTAGAAAAATTACAATTTCAGAGCCTTTCCCAAACTTAACTACAAATAATGACATAATTTAAACCAAGCCAACCTTCACGTACACACACACACACACACACACACACACACACACACACGCATACTCAAACACACACACAAGCACACATGCACAAAGACACAACACACACATATAAGACAATTTTGGTGAACGTGCTCATAACAAAATTTTATGATTTGACATGAATATTTAATCCATTCTTTTGCCTCTGAGTGGGATTGTACTCAATGATCCACTCTATAATAGGTCTGTGTTTCTTTCTTAGGTATTTCTGATTTATTTTGCCAAACATGATACAAACAGTTAGGAAGTTCTCTTTAATGTCTTGCTACAAGTATTTCTATCTGAATTCCCCATCATTCTTTCTCTTTATTCTGCCACTGAAAACATCATAAATACTTTCCCAGTGTTCTTCTCACTGCTGCCTTCACCTCTTTGTTCTTCAGACTGTAGATGAGGGGATTCAGCATGGGTGTGATCACACTGTACTGCACAGAGAAGATCAACTCAAGGGGTGAGCCTGAGGTTGGCATGAAATCACAGAGAAAAGCTGACCCATAGAAGAAGATCACTGCAGTGAGGTGAGAGGAGCAGGTGGAGAAGGCCTTGCTTCTGCCGGAGATGGAGGTGATGCTAAGGATAGTGAAGATGATACAGACATAGGAGAAAAAGATTAAAAGGAAAGTTATAAGTCCATGTGCGATGGTGGAACAGAGCATAACAAGGAAGTTGGTGGAGACATCAGAGCAAGACAGAAGGAAGACAGAGGGCAACTCACAGCTGTAGTGTGGGATGATGTAGCTATCACAGAAGTCCATTTTCATTGCCAGAAGGACATTGACGAGTGTGTCCAGAAAGCCCAGGCCCCACGAGCCACACACAAGCTGCACACACCACTGGTTACTCATCATCTGGCCATAGAGCAGAGGGTGGCAGATGGCAGCATAGCGATCATAGGCCATCACAGAGAGAAAACAGGCTTCAGTCCCTCCAGTGATAAACACAAAGAATATCTGAGCCAGGCAGCCCCTGACTGAGATGGTTTTCTTCCGAGACAGGAAGTTCTCCAGCATCTTGGGCACGGTGACTGAAGAGAAGCAGAGATCAATAAAAGAGAGCTGACTCAGGAAGAAGTACATGGGCGTGTGGAGGTGAGAATCAGTCCTGATGACCAGCAGCATCATCAGGTTCCCCAGCATGGTCAGGAGGTAAATGCCCAGGAAGAACACAAAGAGTAGAGCCTGGATCTTGGGGTCAGCAGACAACCCGAGAAGGATGAACTCAGTAATGGCGCTGTGGTTCCTCAAGGCCATTTACAAAGTTTTATCCTTAAAAATAATGTAGAAAAGCATGGCAGTGAAATTTCTATCGTCCTCCAACCAATTTTCACACTGCATTGATTCTCATTTAATACCACAGTCATCCAGAATATACTGGCCAGGTTTTGTGGCAGTCACTCGGAACATAAAGATGGATAAGATACAATGTCTATACTTAAAAAAATCATAGTTCAAAGAAGAACACAAAAATAAAAACAAGCAATTGAATCAAAGTGTGATTAACTGTAATGGGAATTTTAATTTGATTTAGAATAAATCAGTGATGTCATCACATTAAGGTAGCTGAGCAAAAAATTTAAAGGTGAGTATGATGTCTCAGGAGCCCTGGTGGTACAGTGGTTAAGTAAGAGCTTGGCTGCTGACATAAGGTCAGCAGTTCAAATCCACCAGCCACTCCTTGGAAACCATATGGGGCAGTTTTACTCTGTCTTATAGGCTTGCTATGAGTAGGAATCGACTCAACAGCAATGGGTTTGTTGTTTTGTTTTGATGATGTCTCAAAGGAGTCATGGAATAGAAGCATATTTATATTGAGGTAGCAGTCTAGTCAAAGGATCAGGACTGAGAAATAGAAAGGTATGTTGGATAAAACATGGACATTTCTTAATAGCTGGAGCCCAAAACGCGGGTAGACAATGTGGTGCAATGACTAAGGAAGTAGTCTCTTGGGTCTTTTTTTTACATCCAGAAAATTGGAATAATATACCACCCTGTTAGGGTTTTATGAGAATTAAATATGATAATGTATATAAAGTACATTTTAAAAACCTATACAATATTGCTCAGTGTAAATTATCATCAATATTATTTAAGATCATAATTGAAGCCTAAGAAAAATAATAAATCCTCATGCAGGATAATCCTCTATCAGAGTTAAAGCTGTTCTTGCCATTATTGCTACTTTTTAGGGAAAGGGGTACAATAAAACACTTGAAATCATTGTTCTCATTTCCATCCTGCCCAGCTGAAAGGCAATATGGCATTTGGAATTGCAATGGAGCCTTCTCTTTAAAAGGACTAAATACCTTGAAGTTACTGAGGGTAATGTCACTCAGAGGTAAAGGGCAGCTAGTCTCAAGAGAGGACAAGGGAAATAGAAGGTGGACCCTCTAACTTCAGCACTGAAATCACTCTCTGGGATGGATGTGCACCTAGTAAAGGGCCAAGCCCCTAGGCAAATAAGGAGGAGGGGATTTGAGATAGTACCATGACAGGGGCCACTCACCCAGCAGAGTAGGGAAGAGGGAAAGGAGGAGTCGAATTTCAGGAACCCATACTTCTACAATTTTGATAGCTTGCCAGGACACCTAAATTATTATGGAATCACCAGCACCTGTTGCTTCCTGCCGCTACAAAGAGGTTCTTAATAAATAATTTTTCTTTACAGATTCTAATAAGTCTTCTTAAAATAGAAGGCTAGAACATTCAGTCCTGTATATTTCAGTCGCGCAGATATTTGCATTCAGCCTCTGACCTTAATCCCAAGACTCTTTTCTCAGTATTCGACTACTGGACTCTTCCATGTCCCTTGACTTTGGTTTTGCCCCAACTTTCAGGTCTAGTTTATACAATCCTCTGCCTTTTTGAACACTGAATATTAGGCATCAGTTCCAGCTGTGAGCTGTTGTGCAACAATAGGACCTTTTGGTCACCTGTAGGATTTATCATGGTAGCCAAGTCCATTTCTTGGTCCTGGCCATTCCTTTGCTGCCCGGTTCCCAATAATCATAAAACCCAGCCAAGGGGAGCTTTGAGTTCCTACTTTCCAACTGTTCAGCCAGCGACGTATCCCTATTCCCCACCCATAACCCAAAAGCATATTACCTGCACATCTTCTCCAAAAGACAATCTGCTCTCTGATGTAGCTGCACCGTCCTGTATTCGATTCAATTACTAGAATAAAAATTATAAAGGATGTATTTTCTATACTTAACTGTATGATTGAGGTTATAAAATTCTGTTGATAATGAAATGTTTTCTTGGATTCTTCACTATTGAAGTGAAGTGGCCATATGAGAGTTCTTTCCTTCAAATGGTCTCAAACACCATCACCCTGGCATCTCTTCATTTGTTCCTATGCTTTTCTTGTCCCTGCCATATATAGGATACTATGGTCTAACTAACCCTCAGAGCAGGTGTGTTTAGGAAGCTTGTGGGTTGACTCATAGGCATCGGTAGCCCAGAGGACGGCTGAGACAATGCTAGTTATTCCCTGTAGTCACAACTTGAAGTCAGACACTGTAGTCAAGAATTAAGCTGGTTTATAAATACCAGTAGAGTTGTCTTAAGTGTGGTCTTTGGAACATCTGGGTTGAAGCAATGACTAGGACAATCAAATGTGAACTCTTGATAAAAAAGTTCCCAGGAGACAGAGAAAGCAATGGGTATTTAACTGTTATAAGAAATAAATATTTTTCAGTTGACACTCTCTGTGTTTTGTTTTCTTTCTGTTATTATCAGGCAATTTCACCTGGGTTAATTTGCTGTGTACATGTAAGTTTATGATCAAATGAGTAAATAAAAATAACAAATTTAAAGGAAAGAAATTCAACAACCACTCATTTGCTGAAACCAATCAATCAAACGTTTCTTGTATAATGAATCCATATATATTTCAAATTACACAATAGCTCTTTACAAATTTGCATGCTTAGTGATTACAATTTATTTAGAGAAGCATTTACCTAAGTGTAACATGTACTGAGTCACAATAAAAAACTCACTGCTGTTGAGTCGATTCCGACTCATACCGACCCTACAGGACAGAGTAGAACTGCCCCATAGGGTTTCCAAGCCTGTAAATCTTTATGGACAAGGAATAAGGAAGAAGAAATTGATGCCTTTGAATTATGGTGTTGGTGAAGAATATTGTGTATACCATGGACTGCAAAAAGAATGAACAAATTTGAGTTAAAAGAAGTACAGCTATAATTCTCCCTAGAAGCAAGGATTGTGAGAATTTATCTCCCATACTTTGGACATGTTATCAGGAGGTAACGGTCCCTGGAGGACATGATGCTTGGTAAAGTAGAGAGCGTCAGTGAAAAGGAGGAAGACCCTCAAGGAGATGGATTGCAACTATGGCCTCAAGCATAACAATAATTTTGAAGATGGCACATGACCAGGCAGTGTTTGGTTCTGTTGTACATAGGGTCACTGTGAGTCAGCGGCACATAACAACAGCAACAACAAATCTTTATGGAAGCAGACTGCCACATCTTTGAATAGCCACATATGGTTAGTAGCTACCCCATTTAACTGCTCATACCTAAAATATTGTTTCTCTATAGGAAATCTACACAAAATTTAAATTGTTTTTATTTCACTTATTTATCTCATTATAAAAGTAATACATAGATACATATATATAAAATCTAAGAGTGTTGTATATGAATCATGTACATACACATTTATATACTTTTATATATGAGTGTCTGCCTACGCCTGTAGATGAAAAATACGTATAATATATAAACAGTAGTTATCTTTGCATGGACAGTATTATGTACTATTTTTATTATTTACTCATTTCAAGGTAATTCTCTGTTTCTATATTGACTGTTTACTAAATTAAGAAAAAATGTGCTAGAACAAAAGTCACAAGGCTCAAGTAAAAGAAACGCATAAGTAAGAAAATAAAATGTCCTCTTATTTATCAGATTTTGAGGATACTCTGGTATTTAGGTATTTTTCCTTTAAACCTGTCTATCTGTCTACATATCTATTTGTCTATCTGTCTGTCCATCTGTCTGCCTGTCTGTCTGTCTCTATCTACTTAATTTTCTTCTCAAAATTGATTATACCGTTGATACTCAAATGTAGTCTACAGACAAACATTATTAACACCATCTGGGAACTTATTAGAAATACAGACTCTTAGGCCCCATGCCAGATTTATTGAATATGGATTTGCATTCAACCACATTCCCAGGTATTTCATAATGCACATTAAATATTGATAAATAGCAGATTAAATCTGAATTTAGCTTTGTGTCTTTTTAAATTAACATTTTAATACGTAGATTTTCCTTACAGTAAATACTTTTCTAAATGTTATTTCTAAATATGGATTTTAGTACTCAATAGCATGTGTTTACCTTCATCAAACTACTTAATCAAACTGGTAAGAAGTGAAAGAGCACAGTATATAGGTTTCTTTGCTATCATGAATAAGTGCCTGATAAAAAGTGTTGTACCTAAAATTTGATGGAATGTCTGAATACTTTTTTTAACCTAGTAATTCTGGGGTGAAGAATATGAACTTTGTGGAAGTTCTTGATACATATTATCTCATCATTTCCAGAAATGTTGACTCAGTTTACACTTTTGCCTAAAACTTATGACTATGCTTATCTGTTTATATTCTCACCAACATTGACTACTACTGGTATACTTATTCTTTAAAATCTATTGATAAAAAATTATATTACATTTTACATTCACTGGAGTGACTACTTTTGGTATATTTACTGAACAATTCTACTTCTCCTTTTATGAATTGTGTATTTGTATCTCTTGCAAACATTTGATTGGCATGTCTGTGTTTTGAATGCAGAATATCTAACACAGGCTACAGTGAGGAGACTGAGGATTATATACATTGCTGAGATCACAGTAAAGCGATAAACAAAACTCTGCAAAATAATCTGCCAATATTTGTCAAGACCCTTAACAAACATTTTATCTACTGATCCAATAATTCCAATTCTCAGACTAATTATAAATACCAAAAAATAAGTTTTTACTAAGATATTTTATATGTCATTTTAAAAACTGAAAATGCTACATCTAACTGTATTCTAAAATATTTGAGGAAATAAATTTTAATAGTAGTGAACTATTAAAATATTTATAATGATGGAAAATTGCTAAATACACTTTGAAATATATGCTTAATAGATTGTTAAAATAATTAAAACTGGTATTTACAAAGGGTTTTCATTGACATAAAAAGTACTGACAATATAATTTAAGTAGAAAATCTGCATATAAAATTGTACATTTTATATGACTTATTAGGCACAAAAAAACAAAATAATATGTCAATGGGAATTTTCCTTTTGGACTGGAGTTGATAATAGGGTTCACAGTGGAATAGATATTAAATTTCCCCATTTTAAACAGTACTGTCAACAACTATGGCCAGATACTTATCCCTTTGGCTTACTCCCAGGTGGTACAATCAATCTACTACTGGAATCACTACCCCGACACATACTTAAGAGTACATAAAAGAGTATCTAGGGGACTAGAGGGAAAAGTGGGAGTCTTGATGCCCTAGACCTTGTGGGGAATTGCAGTACATTGGCAATTGCCTCCCCTCCTTGTGGGATCAGTGACTTCCCTCCCTGAAGTCAAGTAAAGGAGGCACCAAGAAAATTACTCATAAATACAAGATTTCATGAAAGCAGGGAAGATTGACTTATCATTTCTGTGTATGTACACTCTCGATAATTTAAATTCAATTTCTTTAAAATTGGAAAATATTGACTAACATTAATGAGTACAACATGACCTAGTTAATCTTTTGTTTTTAATATAGTGAAAATATAACTGAATAGGAACAACAAATGCTGTACTGTATTGTGTCCATGCCATACTGTCATTTGCTGTCCACAGAGCAGTATTTTATTATTCAAAGTTGAATATTGAGCAGGTGTCAAAATGATCCATAATTTTTTAATGTGATAAAATGTATACAAATATGAATAAAAGTAGCAAAAAAAAGAAGCAACAATTTTTAAAAATGTTTACTTGGTGAATATTTTATTAAAGATAGCCTACTGATAAGCATTTAAAAATTATGACTTCACACCTCTTAATAGGAAGTTCCTAGGCTCAAAGGCAAAGGACCATAGATTCAGGGGACATCTATATCAATTAGCACAACATATTTCATAAAGACAAAGTTCTGTATCCTACTTTGGTGAGTTGCATCTGGGGTCTTAAAAGTTTACGAGCAGCCATGTAAGACACAACTATTGATCTCTTACCATCTGGAGCAAAGGAGAGTGAAGAAAGCAAAAGACTCAAAGGAGTAATTAGTCAGAAGGACTAATAGACCACATGAACAACACCCTCCATGGCCCAGAGACCAGAAGACCAAACCATAGACAGACCCATAAAACACACAGTAACACCTGAGAGGAACGTGCTCCTTAGACTAATCAATTATATGAGATCCAAAGAGCAACATTTGCCCAAAAGCAGAGATGAGAAGGGAGGAAAGAGTAGAAATCAGGACAAAAGGAAACTGACACATTGTGGGGAGCTGACACATTGTGGGGAATGAAACCAATGTTATGGAACATTTTTTGCTCACACTATTGAATGGGAAGCTAATTTGCTCTGTAAACATTCACCTAATACACAATAAAAATTTGAAAATAAAAGAAAAAACTTTATGATTTCAAAGTGAAATACCTTTGAATCAATTGACTATTAATCTTTCAGATTCTCCAAAAGGGAAGAGAAAAATATCCCAAAATACTAAAGGGGCTCAAAAGTTTCTCTCCTGTAAGAAATTTGGAAACATTTTGATGACAGATTCCAGATAAACGTATTGCTACAGAAATGTATAATTAAGATAACGGACATTTAGGAAAATTCAGTTTCAGCAAGTTGTTATTGGTCAATCTGGCAACTTAGAAATGAGCCCTGGAGGTACAGTGTTTAAGTGCTGGACTGCTAACTGAAAAGACCATAGTTTGAACCCACCAGCTGCTCCTGGAGAAAAGATGTGATAGTGGTCTTCCATAAAGATTACAGCCTTGGAAACCCTATGGGGCAATTCTACTCTGTCCTATAGGGTCGCTAAGAGTCGAAATCATCTTGATGGCAAAGGGTTTGGTTTTTTTGGTTTGGGTACCTAAGGAAGTGCAAGACCTCTTCAAAGAAATAGTGTGGCCCTGGGCACTTAGATAGGAGCAGGAGCATCAAAGATAGGGAAAGATTCACAAAGGGAAGGCAGAGGCCACCAAATGAGTTGTATTTCACAATTCTGCCCAGAATCTAACCTGTACCTGCTTATTTGGAAGCATTTGCACACATTCCTTTCACCCCAAGTCCCTCCTTTGAGCCTTATGGAAGTGTTCTGAAAAGACCCATAGTCACTGCTTGAGTGATTACCTGAGATCCACTCAGGTTCTGCATTGTCCTGGTATTTCTATTCTTTCTGTTCTATTTTCCTAAGAGTGCTCTTCTTCCTGAGGCTGTGGGCTCGCTTAAAACTGGGAAATGAGTACAACCAGGTCAGCTATGCTAGGAGTGGTTTTCTCCAAAGACCTGAGTTCCCAGATAAAGCTCCATGTAACAGCAAACGCCTGGGAGGTTTCATTCCTATTTGGGTGACTCATTCATTTCTCTTCCTGCAACTCTAACCAGAATTCATTACCCTATGCCCCTATGAACTCATTATGATCCTTCTCCTCAAAAGATTCAGGCACTTTTCTATTTAGAAAAACTATAGCTTTCAGCACCTTTCCCAAATTTAACTAAAAATAATGGACAGATAATTTACACGAAGTCAATCTTCATACACACACAAAAGCTCACATGCACAAACGCACAACACAAACATATAAGACAATCATTGGTGAACATGCTCATAACAAAATTTTATGATTTGACGTGAATATTTAATCCATTCTTTTGCCTCTGAGTGGGATTGTACTCAATGATCCACTCTATAATAGGTCTGTGTTTCTTTCTTAGGTATTTCTGATTTATTTTGCCAAATATGATATGGACAGTCAGGAAGTGCTCTTTAATGTCTTGCTACAAGTATTTCTATCTGAATTCGCCATCATCCCTTCTCTTTATTCCACCACTGAAAACATCGTAAATACTTTCCCAGTGTTCTTCTCACAGCTGCCTTCACCTCCTTGTTCTTCAGACCGTAGATGAGGGGATTCAGCAAGGGTGTGATCACACTGTACTGCACAGAGAAGATCAACTCAAGGGGTGAGCCTGAGGTTGGCATGAAACAACAGAGAAAAGCTGACCCATAGAAGAAGATCACTGCAGTGAGGTGAGAGGAGCAGGTGGAGAAGGCCTTGCTTCTGCCGGAGATGGAGGTGATGCTAAGGATAGTGAAGATGAT
>NW_004444059.1:50232-62181 GCF_000243295.1 Trichechus manatus latirostris
TTTAATTTATTATTATTATTTTAATTGTGCTTTAGGTGAAAGTTTACACTCAAGTTAATTTCCCATATAAAAATTTATACACATATTGTTTTGTGACATTAGTTGCAATCCCCACAGTATGACAGCATATATCACCTTTCCATCCTAGGTTCCCTGTGTCCATTCAAGCAGTCCCTGTCCCTTCCTGCCTTCTCATCCTGCCTCCAGACAGGAGTTGCCCATTTGGTCTTGTATATCTGATAAAACATGGGTCTTTCTCAATAGCTAAAGCCCAAAACGTGGGTAGACAATGTGGTGCAACGAATAAGGATATAGGCTCTTGGGCCTTTGTTTACATTCTGAAAATTGGAATAATATACCACCCTGTTAGGGTTTTATGAGAATTAAATATGATAATATACATAAAGTACATTTTAAAAACCTATGCAATATTGCTCAGTATAAATTATCATCATTATTATCATCATTATTATTTCAGATCATAATTGAAGCCTAAGAAGAATAATAAATCTTCATGCAGGATAATCCTCCGTCAGAGTTAATGCTGTTCTTGCCATTGTTGCTAGTTTTTAGGGAAAGTGGTGTAATAAAGTCATTTGAAATCACTAAAGGCAGCTGCTGTCCTTCTCCATCCTCCCCAGTTGAAAAGCAGTTTGGCGTATGGAATCGCAGTGGAGCCTTCACTTTAGAATGACTAAATACCTGGAAGTTACTGACGGTAATGCAACTCAGAAGTAAAGGGCACCCAGTCTCAAGAGAAGACAAGGGAAAGAGAAGGTGGACCCCCTAACTCCAGCACTGAAATCACTTTCTGGGATGGATGTGCACCTTGTAAAGGGCCAAGCCCCTAGGCAAATAAGGAGGAGGGAATTTGAGATAGTCCCATGACATGGACCACTCACCCAGCAGAGTAAGAAAGAAGGAAAGGAGGAGCAGAATTTCAGGAACCCGTGCTCCTACAACCTTGATAGCTTGCCAGGACACCTAAATTATTAAGGAATCACCAGCATCTGCTGCTTCCTGCACCTATAGAAAGAGGTTCTTAATACATAATCTTTCTTTACAGATTCTAATAAGCCTTCTTGACATAAAGGGATAGAACTTTCAGTCCTGTATATCTCAGTTGTTGCAGATATTTGCATTCAGTTTTTGACCTTCATCCCAACACAATTTTCTCAGCATTCAAGTACAGGACTCTTCCATAACCCTTAATCTTGGTTTTGCCCCCCAGATTTCAGGTCTGATTTATACAATGCTCTGCCTTTTTGAACACTATATGTTAGTCATCAGTTTCAGCTGTGATCTGTTGTGCAAGAATCACATCATTTGTTCACCTGTAGGACTTATCATTGTAGCCAAGTCCATTTCCTGGTTCTGGCCATTCCTTTGCTGCCCGGTTCCCAATAATCATAAAACCCAGCCAAGGGGAACTTTGAGTCCCTACTTTTCAACCGTTCAGCCAGCATCACATCCCTATTCCCTTTTCATAACCCAAAGACATATTATTACCTGCACATCTTCTCCAAAAGACAATCTACTCCCCAATGTGGCTGCACAGTCCTGTATTTGATTCATTTACTAGAATAAAAATTATAGAGGATGTATTTTCTATACCTGGCTTTATGACTGAGGTTATAAAATTCTGTTGATAATGAAATGTTTTCTTGGATTCTTCCCTATTGAAGTGAAATGGCCACATGAGAGTTCTTTCTTTCAAATGGTCTCAAACACCATCACCCTGGCATCTCTTCATTTGTTCCTCTGCTTTTCTTGTCCCTGCCATATATAGGATACTATGGTCTAACTAACCCTCAGAGCAGGTGTGTTTAGGAAGCTTGTGAGTTGACTCATAGGCATCGGTAGCCCAGAGGACAGCTGAGACAATGCTAGTTATTCCCTGTAGTCACAACTTGAAGTCAGACACTATAGTCAAGAATTAAGCAATTTTATAAATACCAGTAGGGTTCTTTTAAGTGTGATCTTTGGAACTTCTGGGTTGAAGCATTGACTAGGACAATCAAATGTGCACTCTTGATAAAAAAAAAGTTCATGGGACACAGAGAAAGCAATGGGTATTTAACTGTTATCCTTGTAAGAAATAAATATTCTTTAGTTGACACTCTGTTTTGTTTTCTCTCTATGATTATCAGGGAATTTCACCCAGGTTAATTTGCTGTGTACACGTAAGTTTATGATCAAATGAGTAAATTAAATTAACAAATTTAAAGGAAAGAAATGCAATAACTGGGCATTTGCCTAAAACTAGCAATCAAACCTTTCTTGTATAATGAATCCATATATGTTTCAAATTACACAATAGCTAAATACAAATTTGCATGCTTCGTGATTAAGATTTATTTAGAGAAGCAATTAGCTAAGTGTATCATGTATTGAGTCACAATAAAAATCTCACTGCTGTCGAGTTGATTGCTACTCATACCAATCCTATATGACAGAGCAGAACTCCCCCATAGAGTTTCCAAGGCTGTAAATCTTTACAGACAATGAATAAGGAAGACCAAAGAAGAATTGATGCCGTTGAATTATACTGTTGGCCAAGAATATTGACTATACCATGGACTGCCAGAACAATGAACAAATGGGAGTCAGAAGAAGTACAGCCAGAATGCTCCTTAGAAGCAAGAATTGCAAGAATTCATCTCACATACTTTGGGCATGTTATCAAGAAGGACCATTCCCTGGAGAAGGACATCATGCTTGGTAAAGTAGAAGGTCAGTGAAAAAGAGGAAGACCCTCAATGAGATGGATTGACAAAGTGGCTGTGACAATGGGCTCAAGCATAACAACGATTTTGGGGATGGCACAGTACCAGGCACCGTTTCGTTCTGTTGTACGTACGGTCGCTATGAGTTGAAGGCACTTAACAGCAACAACAACAAATCTTTATGGAAGCAGACTGCCACTTCTTTAAATAGCCACAAATTCTTAGTAGCTACCACATTGAACAGGTCAGATCTAAAACATTGTTTCTCTATAGGAAATCTATGTAAAATTTAAATTATTTTTATTTCACTTATGTAAATCATTATAATAGTTATACATATATATTTATATATATAATCTACGAGTGTTGTATGTGAATCGTGTCCACATGTTTATATATTTTTATGTATGTGTGTCTGCATATACCTGTATATGAAAAATATGTAAAAAAGTATATAGTAGTTATCTTTGGATGGACATTATTATGTATTATTTCTATTATTTACTCTTTTAAAGTGAATTCTCTATGTTTCCATATTGAATATATACTAAATTAAGAAAAAAAGGTGTTACAACAAAACTAGCACAGGCTCAAGTAAGAGAGAAATGCATAAATAAGAAAATAAAATGCCCTCTTATCACATTTAGAGAATACTCCAGGATTTAGGTACTTTTCCTTTTTAAACTTCTCTATCTATTTATATATCTATTTGTCTATCTATCTATCTGTCTGTCTATCTACTTAATTTTGTTCACAAAATTGATTACATCCTCAATACTCAAATATAGTCTAGACAACAGCATTATTAACACCATCTGGGAACTTATTAGAAATACGGACTCTTAGGCCCCATGCCAGATTTATTGAACATGGATTTGCATTCAATCGCATTCCCAGGGTATTTCATATGTACATTAAATACTGATAAACAGTGGATTAAATCTGAATTTAGCTTTGTATCTTTTTAAATTAGCATTTTAATATGTAGATTTTCCTTACATTAAATACTTTTCTAAATGTTATTTCTAAATATGGTTTTAGTACTCAATAACATGCGTTTACCTTCATCAAACTACTTAATCAAACTGGTAAGAAGTTAAAGAGCACAGTATCTAGGTTTCTTTGCTATCACGAATAACTGTCTGATAAGTAGTGTTGTACCAATATTTGTTGGAATATCTGAACACTTTTTTTCAACCTAGTAATTCTGGGGTAAAGAATATGAACTTTGTGAAAGCTCTTGATAGATATTATCACATCATTTCCAGAAATGTTGAACCAGTTTACACTTTTGCCTAAAACTTATGAATATGCTTATCTCTCTAGATTCTCACCTACATTGACTACTACTGGTATACTTATTCTTTAAAATTGATTGATAAAAAATTATATTTTAACTTATGTTTTATATTTACTAGAGTGAATTCTTTTGGTATATTTACTGGACAATTCTATTTCTCCTTTTGTGAATTGTGTATTTGTATCTCTTTCAAACATTTGATTAGCACGTCTATGTTTTGAATTCAGTATATCTAATGCAGGTTACAGTGGGGAGACTGAGGATTACATACATTGCTGACATCACAGTAAAGTGATAAACAAAACTCTTTGCAAAATAATCTGCCAGTATTTGTCAAAATGCTTAACAAACATTATATGTACTAATATAATAATTCCAATTCTTAGTCTAATTATAAATACCAAAAAAACTCTTTGTACTGAGATATTTTATATATCGTTATTTTCAAAACTAAACATGCTACTTTGAACTGTATTCTAAAATATTTGAGGAAATAAATTTTAATAGTGAACTATTAAAATATTTACAATGATGGAAAATTGCCAAGTAAACTCAGAATATATGTTCAATAGATTATTAAAATACTTAAAACTGGTATTTACAAAGGGTTTTCATTAACATAAAAAGTACTGACAGTAAAATTTAAGTAAAAAATCTGCATATAAAATTGTACATATTGTATGACTTTTATTAGGCATAAAAAAGCAAAATAATATGTCAATGAGAATTTTCTTGTTGGGCTGGAATTGGTAATAGGGCTCACAGTGGAACAGATGCTAGATTTCCTCATTTTAAATAGAACTGGAAACAACTGTGGCCAGACACTTATCCCCTTGGCTTACTCCCAGATGGTACAATAGATCTACTACTGGAATCACTACCCCGACACATACTTAACAGTACATAAAAGGAATTCTAGGGGACTAGAAAGAAAGAGGAAGTCTTGGTGCCCAGCCCTTGTGGGGAATTGCAGTACATTGGCAATTTCCTTCCCTCCTTGTGGAGGATAGATGGTGGCTTCCCTCCCTGAAGTCAAGTAAAGGAGGCACCAAGAAAATTACTTACAAATACAAGATTTCGTGAAAGCAAGGAAAATTGACATATTTCTGTGTATGTAAATTTTGATAATTTAAGTTAAATTTCTTTAAAATTGGAAAATATTGGCTAACATTAATGAGTATAACATGACCTAGTTAACCTTTTGGTTTTAATATAGTGCAAAGGTAACTGAAAGGGAACAACAAATGCCATTCTTCTTTGCATTGTATCCATGCCATACTGTCACACTTGCTGTTGACAGAGCAATACCTTATTATTCAAAATTGACAATTGAGCAGGTGCTAAAATGATCCGTAATTTTTATGTGGTAATATGAATAAAAGTAGCAAAAAAGGAAGCAACACTTTAAAAATATATGCTTAGTGAATGTTATATTAAAGATAGCCTACTGATAAGCATTTAAAAGTTATGACTTCATGCCTCGCAGGAAGAAGTTCCTAGACTCAAAGGTGAAGGACCATATAGACTCAGGGGACATCTATGTCAATTAGCATAACATATTTTATAAAGACAAAGTTCTGCATCTTACTTTGGTGAGTTTCGTCTGAGGACTTAAAAGCTTACGACCGGCCATGTAAGACTCAACTATTGGTCTCTTATCATTTGGAGCAAAGGAGAGTGAAGAAAGTCAAAGATGCAAAGGAGTAATTAGTCCAAAGGACTAATGGCTCACATGAACCACACCCTATACCACCTAAAGACCAGAAGAACTAGATGGAGCCTAGCTACAACTACCAACCACTCTGACTGGGATTGCAACAGAGGGTCCCACACAGAGCTGGAGAAAAATTGTAGAACAAAAAATCAAATTCACAGAAAAGATCAGACTTACTAGTCTGACAGACTGGAGGAGCCCCCAAGACTGTGGCCCTAAGACAACCTTCTGACCTGGAACTGAAGCTATTCCTGGAGACCACATTTCTGCCAAACCATAGACAAACCCATAAAATAAACAGTAACACCTGAGAAGAACATGCTGCTTAGAATAATCAATTATACGACATCCAAAGGGCAACATTTGCCCAAAAGCAAAGATGAGAAGTGCAGACGGGACAGAAATCAAGACAAAAGGAAACTGGGAATCTAGGACCAAAATGAGGAAAGAGCTGACACATTGTGGGGAATGAAACCAATGTCATGCAACACCTTTTGTACACACTATTGAAGGGGAAACTAATTTGCTTTGTAAACTTTCACCTAATACATAATAAAAAATTTAAAATAAAAGAATAAAAATTATGATTTCAAAGTGAAATGCCTTTGAATCAATTGACTAATAATCTTTGAAATTCTCCCAAAGGGAAGGGAAAAATACCCTAAAATACTAAATGGGCTCAAATCTTCCCCTCCTGTATGAAATTTGGAAATGTTTTCATGATACAGTCTAGGTAAATGTATTACTATAGAAATGTATAATTAGGATAAAAGACATTTAGGAAAATTCAGTTTCAGCAAACCGTTATTGGACAATTGGATAACTTAGAAAGGAGCCCTCGTGGTACAGTGGTTAAGTTCTCGGCTGCCAACTGAAAGGATGACGGTGTGAACCTATCAGCCACGCCTCAGGAGAAAGATGTGGCAACCTGCTTCCATATAGATTACAGCCTTAGAAACCCTGTGGGGCAGTTCTACCCTGTCCTATAGGGTCACTATGAGTCAGAATCAACTCGATGGCAAGGGTTTGGTTTTTTTCGTTTGGGCACCTAAGGGCCCCTATGAACTCATTATGACCTTTCTCCTCAGAAGATTCAGGCACCTTTCTATTTAGAAAAACTATATAGCCTTCAGTGCCTTTCCCAAACTTAACTGCAAATAATGACAGATAATTTATACCAAACCAAACTTCATACACACACACATGCAAACATACAGGCACACAAAGATGCACAAACGCACAACACACACATGAGAGAATTATAGGTGAACATGTTCATAACAAAATTTTACAGTTTGACAAGAATATTTAATTCATTCTTTTGCTTCTGAGTGGTGCTGAACTCAATGATATACTTAATAATAGGTCTGTGTTGCTTTCTTAGCTATGTCTGATTTATTTTGCCAAAGTTTTTATCATGAGCAGTCAGGAAGTTCTCCTTAGTGTCTTGCTACAAGAATTTCTGTCTGAATTCCCCATCATGACCCTTCTTTACTCTACCATGGAAAACATTGTAAATACTTTCCCAGTGTTCTTCTCACAGCTACCTTTACCTCCTTGTTCTTCAGACTGTAGATGAGGGGATTCAGCATGGGTGTGATCACACTGTACTGCACAGAGAAGATCAACTCAAGGGGTGAGCCTGAGGTTGGCATGAAATAGCGGAGAAAAGCTGACCCATAGAAGAAGATCACTGCAGTGAGGTGAGAGGAGCAGGTGGAGAAGGCCTTGCTTCTGCCAAAGCTGGAGGTGATGTTAAGGATGGTGAAGATGATGCAGAAGTAAGAGAAAAAAATTAAAAAGAAAGTTATAAGTCCATGTGGGATGGTGGAACAAAGCATAACAAGGAAGTTGGTGGAGACATCAGAGCAAGACAGAAGGAGGATAGAGGGCAACTCACAGCTGTAGTGTGGGATGATATAGGTATCACAGAAGTCCATTTGCATTGCCAGAAGGACATTGATAAGCGTGTCCAGAAAGCCCAGGCCCCATGAGCCACATACAAGCTGCACACACCGCTGTTTACTCAACATCTGTCCATAGAGCAGAGGGTGGCAGATGGCAGCATAGCGGTCATAGGCCATCACCGAGAGAAGACAGACTTCAGTCCCTCCACTGATAAACACAAAGAATATCTGAGCCAGGCAGCCCCTGACTGAGATGGTTTTCTCCCGAGACAGGAGGTTCTCCAGCATCTTGGGCACGGTGACCGAAGAGAAACAGAGATCAATAAAAGAGAGGTGACTCAGGAAGAAGTACATGGGTGTGTGGAGGTGAGCATCAGTTCTGATGACCAGCAGCATCATCAGGTTCCCCAGCATGGTCAGGAGGTAAATGCCCAGGAAGAGTACAAAGAGTAGAGCCTGGATCTTGGGGTCAGCAGGCAGCCCGAGGAGGATGAACTCGGTGATGGTGCTGTGGTTCCTCAAGGCCATTTACAAGGTTTTATCTCTAAAAATGATACAGAGAAACTTGACAGTCAGATTTCTATTATCTGCCAACCAATTTTCACACTACATTGATTCTCATTTACTATCACAATCATCCAGAAAATATGGGCCAGTTTTTGTGGCAGTTACTCCGAAAATAAAGATGGATAAGATACAATGACTATACTTTAAAAAATCGTTTTTCAAAGAAGAACACAAAAATAAAACAAGCAATTAAATCAAAGTGTGATTAACTTATGGGAGCTTTAAGTGTGATGTAGAACAAGTAAGTAATGTAAGCATATTGAAGGTAGATGAGCAAAAATTTTCAAGGTGAGTATGATGTGTCAGAGGAGTCAGGGAATGGAAGCACATTTATATTGAGGTAGCAGTCTAGTCAAAGGATCAGGACTGAGAAATAGTAAGGTATGTTTGATAAAACATGAGTATTTCTCAATAGCTGGAGCCCAAAACATGGGTAGACAATGTGGTACAATGACTAAAGCTATAGGCTCTTGGATCTTTGTTTATATTCAGAAAATTGGAATAATATACCACCCTGTTAGGGTTTTATGAGAATTAAATATGATAACATATTTAAAGTGCATTTTAAAATCCAAGACAATATTGCTCAGTATAAATTATCATCATTATTATTTGAGATCATAATTGAAACCTAAGAAAAATAATAAATCCTCTTGCAGGATAATCCCCTAACAGAATAAATGCTGTTCTTACCACTGTTGCTACTTTTTAGGGAAAGTGGTGTAATAAAGTCATTTGCAGTCACTAAAGGCAGCTGCTCTCCTTTTCCATCCTCCCCAGTTGAAAGGCAAGTTTGGCGTATGGAATTGCAATAGAGCCTTCACTTTAGAACGACTAAACTCCTAGAAGTTACGAGGGTAATGTCACTCAGAAGTAAAGGGCACCCAGTCTCAAGAGAAGACAAGGGAAAGAGAAGGTGAATCCCCTAACTCCAGCACTGAAATCACTTTCTGGGATGGATGTGCACCTTGCAAAGGGCCAAGCCTCTAGGCAAATAAGGAGGAGGGGATTTGAGATAGTCCCATGACATGGACCACTCACCCAGCAGAGTAAGAAAGAGGGAAAGGAGGAGCAGAATTTCAGGAACCATTGCTCTTGGAAATTTGATAGCTTTCCAGGACACCTAGATTATTATGGAATCACCAGCATCTGCTGCTTCCTGCCCCTATAGAAAGAGATTCTTAATACATAATTTTTCTTTACAGATTCTAATAAGCCTTCCTGAAATAAAAGGATAGAACATTCAGTCCTGTATGTCTTGGTTGTGCAGATATTTGCATTCAGCCTTTGAGCTTCATCCCAAGACTCTTTTCTCAGTATTCAAGTACTGGACTCTTCCATGTCCCTTGACTTCGGTTTTGCCCCAACTTTCAGGTCTAGTTCATACAATCCTCTGGCTTTTTGAACACTGAATGTTAGCCATAAGTTCCAGCTGTGAGCTGTTGTGCAAGAATTGGACCTTTTGGTCATCTGTTGGATGTATCATGGTAGCTAAGTTCATTTCCTGGTCCTGGCCACTCCTTTGGTGCCCTGTTCCCAATAATCCCAAAACCCAACCAAGGGGAACTTTGAGTCCGTACTGTTCAACTGTTCAGCCAGCAACACATCCCTATTCCCTATTCATAACCCAAAGACATATTACCTGCACATCTTCTCCAAAAGACAATCTACTCCCCGATGTGGATGCACGGTCCTGTATTTGATTCAATTACTAGAATAAAATCTATAGAGGATGTATTTTCTATACCTGGCTCTATGATTGACATTATGAAATTCTGTTGATAATGAAATATTTTCTTGGATTCTTCACTATTGAAGTGAAATGGCCACATGAGAGTTCTTTCTTTCAAATAGTCTCAAACACCATCACCCTGGCATCCCTTCATTTGTTCCTCTGATTTTCTTGTCCCTGCCATATATAGGATACTATGGTCTAACTAACCCTCAGAGCAGGTGTGTTTAGGAAGCTTGTGAGTTGACTCATAGGCATCGGTAGCCCAGAGGACAGCTGAGGCAATGCTAGTTATTCCCTGTAGTCACAACTTGAAGTCAGACACTATAGTCAAGAATTAAGCAATTTTATAAATACCAGTAGGGTTATATTAAGTGTGGCCTTTGGAACTTCTATGTTGAAACAATGGCAAGGGCAATCAAATGTTAACTCGATTAAAAAAAAAAAGTTCATAGGAGACAGAGAAAGAAATGTGTATTTAACTGTTATCCTTATAAGAAATAAATGTTTTTCAGTTGACAATCTTTTATTTTCTCTCTATGATTATCAGGAAATTTCACCCAGGTTAATTTGCTGTGTACGTATAAGCTTATGATCAAATGAGTAAATAAAAATAACAAATTTAAAGGAAAGAAATCTAATAACCAGTCATTTGCAATGACAAATCTTTCTTGTATAATGAATCCATGTGTATTTCAAATTACACAATAGCTCTATACAAATTTGCATGCTTAGAGATTAAGATTTATTTAGAGAAGCATTTACTTAAGTGTATCATATATTGAGTCACAATAATAAACCCACTGCTATTGAGTCAATTCTGACTCATACCAACCAATTGGACAGAGTAGAACTACCCTATAGGGTTTCCAAGGCTATACATCTTTACGGACAATGAATAAGGAAGACCAAAGAAGAATTGATGCCTTTGAATTAGGGTGTTGGCCAAGAATATTGACTATACCATGGACTGCCAGAACAATGAACAAATCTGAGTTGGAACAAGTACAGCCAGAATGCTCCTTAGAAGCAAGGATGGAGAGAATTCATCTCACATACTTTGGACATGTTATTGGGAGGTACCAGTCCCTGGAGAAGGACATCATGCTTGGTAGAGGGTCAGCGAAAAAGAAGAAGATCATCAAGGAGATGGAGTGACACAGTGGCTGTTACAACGGGCTCAAGCATAACAAGGTTGTGAGGATGGTGCAGGACTAGGCAGTGTTTCGTTCTATTGTACATAGGGTAGCTATGAATCGATGACATCTAACAACAACAAATTTTTATGGAAGCACACTGCCACATCTTTAAATAGTCACAAATGGTTAGTAGCTACCACATTGAACAGCTCAGATCTAAAACTTTGTTTCTCTATAGGAAACCTATGCAAAATCAAAATTATTTTTATTTCACTTATTTATCTCATGACAGCTTTGTTGGAGCCCTGGCGGTGCAGTGGTTAAAGAGGTCAGTTGTTAACCAAAAGGTAGGCAGTTCAAATCTACCAGCAGCTCCTTGAAAATCCTAAGGGGCAGTTATACTCTGTTCTATAGGGTTGCTGTGAGTTGGAATCCAATGGACGGCAATGGGTTTATAACTGTAAATTCTGAGAGTGTTGTATATGAATCATGTACATACACATTCATATATTTTTGTATATGTGTATCTGTGTATACCCATATATGAAAAATAAGTAGAAAGTATAAATATTAATTATCATTGGATGGGCAGTATTGCATATTATATTTATTATTTACTCTCTTCAAGAGAATTTTCTGTTTCTATGTTGAATATCTACTAAAATAAGAAAGAAGATGTTAGAACAAAAGTAGTACAGGCTCAAGTAAAAGCTAAAAATGCATGAATAAGAAAATAAATGCCCTCTTATTTATCACATCGGGTGTGTAGATGTTTATTATGGTTATGTCTTCATGATGGATCATCCCCTTAATCATTATATAGTGTCCTTCTTTGTCTTTTATGGTAGATTTTGTTTTAAAGTC
>NW_004444059.1:63473-73185 GCF_000243295.1 Trichechus manatus latirostris
TGTATTTTCCATGAATTTGTCTATTTGAGGAAATAAATTTTAATAATGAACTGTTAAAATATTTACAATAACGGAAAATTACTAAGTACACCTTGGAATATATGCTTAATAGATTGTTAAAATAATTAAAACTGGTATTTACAAAGGGGTTCCATTAACATAAAAAGTACTGACAGTATAATTTAAGTAAAAAATCTGCATATAAAATTGTACATGTTGTATGACTTTTATCAGGCTTAAAAAAGCAAAATAATATGTCAATGAGAATTTTCCTGTCGGGCTGGAATTGGTAATAGGGCTCACAGTGGAATAGATGCTAAATTTCCTCATTTTAAATAGAACTGGAAACAACTGTGGCCAGACACTTATTCCCTTGGCTTACTCCCAAGTGGTACAATAGATCTACTATTGGAATCACTACCCCGACACATACTTAAGAGTACATAAAAGAATATCTAGGGGACTAGAGGGAAAAGTGGGAGTCTTGATGCCCTAGACCTTGTGGAGAATTGCAGTACATTGGCAATTTCCTCCCCAACTTGTGGGATCAGGGACTTCCCTCCCTGAAGTCAAGTAAAGAAGGCACCAAGAAAATTACTCATAAATATAAGATTTCATGAAAACAGGGAAGATTGACAAGTCATTCCTGTGTATGTAAACTTTTGATAATTTATATTTAATTTCTTTAAAATTGGAAAATATTGGCTAATGTTAATGATACTACATGACCTAGTTTTGAATATAGTGGAAAGGTAACTCAAACGGAACAACAAATGCCATATTGCATTGTATTGTATCCATGCCATACTATCACACTTGCTGAAGATGGCGTAATAGCTTATTCAAAGTTGAATACTGAGCAGGTGTCAAAATGAGCCATAATTTTTATGTGGTAAAACGTATACAAATATGAATAAAAGTAGCAAAAGAGGAATCAACAATTTTTAGATACATATGCTTGGTGAATCTTATATTAAAGATAGCCTATTAAAAAGCATTTTAAAAATGCGATTTCAAGGTGCAATGTCTTTGAATCACTTGACTAATAATACTTCAAATTCTCCCCAAGGGAAGAGAAAAATATAGAGTCTAGATAAATGTATTACTATAGAAATGTATAATTAGGATAAAAGACATTTAGGAAAATTCAGTTTCAGCAAATTGTTATTGGACAATAGGGTAACTTAGAAAGGTGCCCTGGTGGTGCAGTGGTTAAGCGCTTGGCTGCTAACTGAAAGGACAGTGGTTTGAACCCACCAGCCACTCCTGGGGAGAAATATGTGGCAGTTGGCTTCCATAAAGATTACAGCCTTGGAAACCCTATTGGGCACCTAAGGAAATGCAAAACTCCTACAAAGAAATAGCGTTGCTTGGGCACTTAAGACAGGAGGAGGAGCATCAAAGATTGGGAAAGATTCACAAAGGGAAGGCAGAGGCCACCAAACATGTCCTATTTCATAATTCTGCTCAGAATCTAACCTGTATCTCCTTATTTGGAAACATTCCCACACATTCCTATCATCCCAAATCCCACCTTTGAGCCTTATGGAAGAGCTCTGAAAAAACTTCAGTCCTTGAGCTGAAGACTCAGGTAGTCACTGGTCAAGTTATTATCTGCGATCCACTCAGGTTCTGCATTGTTCTGGTATTTCTGTTATTTTTTGTGCTGTTTTCATAAGAGTGTCCTTCTTCCTGAGGCAGTGGGCCTGCTTAAAACTGGGAAATGAGTACAACCAGGGTAGCTATGCTAGGAGTGGTTTTCTCCAAAGACATTAGTTCCAGAATACACTCCATGTAACAGCAAACATCTGGGAGGGTTTCATCCTATCAGGCTGACTCATTCATTTCTCTTCCTGCAACTCTAACCAGAACACATTACCCTATGCCCCTATGAACTCATTATGACCTTTCTCCTCAAAAGATTCAGGCACCTTTCTATTTAGAAAAACTAAAGCTTTCAGTGCCTTCCCCAAACTTAACTACAAATAATGAGAGATAATTTACATCAAACCAAACTTAATACACACACACACACACACACACACACACGGAAACATACATGCACACAAACATGCACAAGCATACAACACACACACATGAGAGAAATATTGGTGAACAGGTTCATAACAACATTTTATGTTTTGGCATCAATATTTAATACATTTTTTTATCTCTGAGTGGGGTTGAACTCAATGATCCACTGTATAATAGGTCTGTGTTGCTTTCTTAGCTATGTCTGATTTATTTTGCCAAATTTGATATAATGAGCAGTCGGGAAGTTTTCCTTAGTGTCTTGCTACAAGAATTTCTGTCTGAATTCCCCATCATGACCTTTCTTTACTCTACCATGGAAAACATTGTAAATACTTTCCCAGTGTTCTTCTCACAGCTGCCTTTACCTCCTTGTTCTTCAGGCTGTAGATGAGGGGATTCAGCATGGGTGTGATCACACTGTGCTTCACAGAGAAGATCAACTCAAGGGGTGAGCCTGAGGTTGGCATGAAATAGCGGAGAAAAGCTGACCCATAGAAGAAGATCACTGCAGTGAGGTGAGAGGAGCAGGTGGAGAAGGCCTTGCTTCTGCCGAAGCTGGAGGTGATGCTAAGGATGGTGAAGATGATGCAGACATAGGAGAAAAAGATTGAAAGGAAAGTTATAAGTCCATGTGGGATGGTGGAACAAAGCATAACAAGGAAGTTGGTGGAGACATCAGAGCAAGACAGAGGGAAGACAGAGGGCAACTCACAGCTGCAGTGTGGGATGATGTAGCTATCACAGAAGTCCACTTTCATTGCCAGAAGGACATTGATGAGTGTGTCCAGAAAGCCCAGGCCCCACGAGCCACACACAAGCTGCACACGCCACTGGTTACTCATCATCTGGCCATAGAGCAGAGGGTGGCAGATGGCAGCATAGTGGTCATAGGTCATCATGGAGAGAAGACAGGTTTCAGTCCCTCCAGTGATAAACACAAAGAATATCTGAGCCAGGCAGCCCCTGACTGAGATGGTTTTCTTCTGAGACAGGAGATTCTCCAGCATCTTGGGCACGGTGACCAAAGAGAAACAGAGATCAATAAAAGAGAGGTGACTCAGGAAGAAGTACATGGTGTGTGGAAGTGAGACTCAGTCCTGATGACCAGAAGCATCATCAGGTTCTGCAGCATGGTCATGAGGTAAATGCCCAGGAAGAGCACAAAGAGTAGAGCCCGGATCTTGGGGTTAGCAGACAGCCCGAGGAGGATGAACTCGTTGATGGTGCTGTGGTTCTTCAAGGCCATTTACAAAGTTTTATCCCCAAAAATCGTATAGAAAAACATGACAGTGAAATTTCTTTTATCTCCTAACCAATTTTCACATTGCATTTATTCTCATTTAATATTACAATCATTCCAGAAACTATGGGCCACACTTGGTGGCAGTCACTTGGAACATAACGATGGATAAGATATGATGACTATACTTAAAAAATCACAGTTCAAAAAAGAATACAAAAATAAAAACAAGCAATTAAATCAAAGTGTTATTAAGTATAATGGGAGCTCTAAGTGTGATTTAGAACAAGTCAGTAATATCAGTACATTGAAGGTAGCTAAGCAAAAAATTAAAAGGTGAGAATGATGTCTCAGGAGCCCTGGTGGTGCAGTGGTTAACAGTTCAGCTGCTAACAAACAAGTCAGCAGTTCAAATCCACCAGCTGCTCCTTGGAAACCCTATGGGGCAGTTCTACTCTTAGGGTTGTTATGAGTCCAAATTGACTGGATAGCAATGGGCTTCGTTTTTTGGTTTGATAATGTCTCAGAGGAGTCAGGGAGTGGAAGCATATTTATACTGAAGTAGCAGACTAGTCAAAAGATCAGGATTGAGAAATAGCCATGTTTGATAAAACATGGCTATTTCTCAATAGCTGGAGCCCAAAATGTGGGTAGACAATGTGATGCAATGGCTAAGGATGTAAGCTCAGGGGGCTTTGTTTACATTCAGAACACTGGAATAATATACCGCTCTCTTAGGGTTTTATGAGGATTTAATATGATAACATATATAAAGTACATTTTAAAAACCTATACAATATTGCTCAATGTAAATTATCATTATTATTATAATCATTATTATAATCATTATTATTTGAGATCATAATTGAAGCCTAAGAAAAATAATAAATCCTCATTCAGGATAATCCTCTATCAGAGTTGAAGCTATTCTTGCCACTGTTGTTACTTTTTAGGGAAAGGAGTACAATAAAACACTTGAAATAATTGCTCTCCTTTTCCATCTTCCCCAGTTGAAAGGCAAGTTTGGCATTTGGAATCACAATGGAGACTTCCGTTTAAAAGGACTAAATACCTTGAAGTTACTGAGGGTAATGTCACTCAGAAGTAAAGGGTAGCCAGTCGCAAGAGAAGACAAAGGAAAGAAAAGGTGGACCCCTAACTCCAGCACTGAAATCACTTTCTGGAATGGATGTGCACCTTGTAAAAGGGCCAATCCCCTAGGCAAATAAGGAGGAGGGGATTTGAGATAGTACCATGACATGGACCACTCACCCAGCAGAGTAGAAAAGAGGGAAAGGAGGAGTAGAATTTCAGGAACCATTGCTCTTGGAAATTTGATAGCTTGCCAGGACATCTAAATTATTATGGAATCACCAGCAGCTGCTGCTTCCTGCCCCTATAGAAAGAGGTTATTAATACGTAATTTTTCTTTACAGATTCTAATAAGCCTTCTTAAAATAGAGGGATAAAACATACCATCCTGTATATTTCAATCATGCAGATATTTGCATTCACTTTTTGACCTTCATCCTGAGACTCTTTTCTCAGTATTCAAGTACTGGACTCTTCCATGTCCCTTGACTTTGGTTTTGCCCCAGCTTTCAGGTCTAGTTTATAAAATGCTCTGCCTTTTTGAACAGTGAATGTTAGCTATCAGTTCCAGCTGTGAGCTGTTGTGCAAGGACTGGAGCTTTTGGTCATCTGTAGGATGTATCATGGTAGCCAAGTCCATTTCCTGGTCCTGGCCATTCTTTTCCTTCTTGTTCCCAATAATCCCAAAACCCAGCCAAGTGGGACTACTGTTAAACTGTTCAGCCAACAACACATCCCTATTCCCTTCCTATAACTCAAATACATATTACCTGCACATCTTCTCCAAAAGACAATCTATTCCCCAATGTGGCTGCATGGTCTTGTATTAGATTCAATCACTCGAATAAAAATTATAGAGGATGTATTTTCTATACCTGGCTTTATAACTGAGGTTATAAAATTCAGTTGATAATGAAATGTTTTCTTGGACTCTTCACCATTGAAGCCAAATGGCCACATGAGAGTTCTTTCTTTCAAATGGTCTCAAACACCATCACCGTGGCATCTCTTCATTTGTTCCTATGCTTTTCTTGTCCCTGCCATATATAGGATACTGTGACCTAACTAACCCTCAGAGCAGGTGTGTTTGGAAAGCTTGTGAATTGACTCATAGGCATCGGTAGCCCAGAGGAAGCTGAGGCAATGCTACTTACTCCCGATAGTCACAACTTGAAGTCAGACACTGTAGTCAAGAATAAAGCAATTTTATAAATACCAGTTGGGCTCTCTTAAGTGTGGCCTTTGGAAATTCTGGGTTGAAACAATGACTAGGACAATCAAATGTGAATCTGCTGTTTTGTTCTAAGACACCGTTGAGTCAATTTCGGCTCATAGCAACCCTATAGTGACCCTATAGGGCAGAGTATAACTGCCCCACAGGGTTTCCAAGGCTGTAAATCTTTACAGAAGCAGACTGCCACACCTTTCTTCCACAGAGCAGCTAGAAGGTTCGAACTGTTCGAACTGCCAACCTTTTGGTTAGCAGCCAAGCTCTTAGCCATTGTGCCACCAAGGCTCCTCAATGAGTTATACCCTTGTATAATTTCTTCCCCTCGATTGTAGGCAGAACATGTGACATATGGAGTATGACAAAAGTGATGGACATCACTTCCTTGATTAGGTTTCATTATATGACAAAGATGAAGGGATTTTTCAGAGGCAATTAAGGTTCCCAATTAGTTGTTTTGAGCTAATCAAGAGGGAGATTATCATGGTATGGTCATATTCAGCCCTTAAAAGAGGGATTGGGCCATTTCGTGGAGAGAGATGCTCTACTGCTGATCTTGAAGATGCACACTTCCACACTGTGACTATCTATAAAAAGGGCCATGTGAATTACTGGTGGCCTCCATGAGCTGATGGCAACCTCAAGGAGCTGAGGGTGGCCACCAACCACTGGCTATTAAGAGGCTGGAGCCCTCAGTCATAAAACTGCAAAGAAAAGAATTCTGCCAAAAATCTGAGTGAGCTTGAAAGAAGAGTTTCACCAAGTTGAGTCTCCAGATGAGAACACAACCTGGCTAACATCACAAATGCAGCTTTGTGAGACCCTCAGTGGAGGACTGGCTAAGTTGTGACCTGAATCTTCACCAACAGAAACTGTGAGAAAACAAATATGTATTGTTTTAAGCTGCTAAGTTTGTAGTAATTTGTTACACAGCAATAGAAAACTAATACAGGTGGCAGGAGAGGCATAGTTCTGGGGTTGGCAGTGGTGAGGCTACTTTCTGGTTAGGGTACAATTATGGCTTGGTTCCCAGACTTGTTTTGGAAGCTGTTGTTTTAATCTGATTTCTCCAGTCAAGTACCAGATTCTGTGAGCTAGCTAATAGATTAAATTTCTGCTTCAACTAACCAGAGTCAATTTTGCAGTCCCTGGGTGGCGCAAATGGTTAAGTGTTAGATTACTAACCAAAAGGTTGGCAGTTTGAATCCACCCAGGGGCACCTTGGAAGAAAGGCCTGGTGATCTGCTTCCAAGAAGACACAGACTTGAAAACCTTATGTAGCACAGTTCTATTCTGCAACGCATGGGGTCAACATGTGTTGAAATCAACTCCATGGCAACTGGTTTAGTTGTCTGGTTTACTAAAAATGCTAACTTCGAAAGTCTGCAAAAGGATGACAATTTTCCCCATGACTCAGATTCAAAACTCCTCATTGCTTCTAGACCTATAGGTTTGGGAGGATCGTAAAGTAAAATCTGAAAGACAGCTTATACTCAAAAGGAATTGCAAGATTTTTCTAATTTATATTGGCAAAAACTGTAAGAATATGTGTGGAAATAGATTCTGATGGTTCTGGACCAGCAAAGGAGGAAGATAAATTAGTATCAGGTTGCATTTATTGATATAGTTCTTTTACCCAGGATTCTTTCCTAAGAAAATTATTATTTTTTTTACATTTAATTTAAAGCATACCATAGGGTTGGTTGAAGACACCTGGCTCTGGAAGGTATGGGTATAGGCATGGAGAACCTCATTTCTAGCCTTTTTAGATCTAATTTTTTAGATTTGTCCATGTTGTTGTTGTTGTTAGGTGCCATCGAGTCAATTTTCAACTCCTAGTGACCCCATGGAACCCTAGTGGCACAGTGGTTAATAGCTCAGGCTGATAACCCAAAGGTCAGCAGTTTGAATCCACCAGAACTGACTTGATGGCAGTGGGTATGGTTTGATTTAGTGACCCCGTGTGACCAAGCAAAACTGCCTCAGAGGATTTTCTAGGTTGTAATCTTTACAGAAGCAGATTGCCAGGTCCTTCTCCCATGGAGCTGCTGGGTAGGTTTGAATCGCCAATCCTCTGGCTAGCAGCCAAGCAATTAACTGTTGCACCACCAGGGTTTCTAGATTTGTCCGTACCAAAAAAAAAGACCAAACCCCTTGCTGTCGAGTCAATTCTGACTCATAGCAACCCTAGAGGACAGAGTAAACTGCTCCATAGCGTTTCCAAGGAGCAGCTGGTGGATTCGAACTGCCGATCTTTTGGTTAGCAGCTGATCTGTTATCCCTGAATTAGGAACATCATAATCTCCATGTGTTTAACACTGAAAACATACAGAGATTTTGGTGTACAATGTACTATAATATGTGCATGGAAATTAAAAGGCAATATTAAGGGACTAAAAGTAAACCTTGGAGTAGTATGCTGATTCTGTGGCAAATGGTACCAATATTTTAGTAACAGTGCAGACAGAGAATGGAGAAAGTGAGAAATATCCAGTGGTGTTATCACATTGACCCCAATGTATAAATGGAAGAGAGGTGAATCGTGAGTTGAGGGCCGTGCCATTACCATCTTGTAGCCAAATGTTGGGAAAGTTCACCCTTTAACTGGTTCTAATTACATGCTAAATGGGATCCATTAGCATTGCCTACACCTTCCTCAATAGTAATTACTAAGCAGAAAAAGGACAGTGGTAATCTCAGCCCTCATTAAGAAAATCATATAGAGCTTCTGGGCAACATGGTGCTATAGACAGAAGCACCAAGCCGTCCCTCCACAGCAACGATCAAAAAAACTAAGTCAAACAGAGACAAACATCAATCCTGAAACCCTAAGCATCAAATGAAGAGATAAAGAACTCAGCTAAACACCAAACGGAATAAGAAACTGACAGAACAGAGAGTGAGGAGAGATATGTGCAGAGGTCCCCTATCAGCTAATGCAGCACAGATCTGCCATCTTGGACTCCTGTCAGAGATTGGAGAACAGGGAGTATGGGAAAGCAGCTTCAGGGAGCTCCCAGCAGGAGGCAGAACAACTGGTAACCAGTAATATACGCCTTCCCATCCCCACCCTTCTTCACCCCTACTCGTCCTCCTCTGCTTCTTGTGGCCACAGTCTCTTGGTTGGGAAGCATAGGCTTCACCCCTGTGCTGCTTGGATTCCACCTGCCCACACTGGCTGGCTCTCTGAGTGCCATTTGTTGCTTGCTAGTGTCACTTTTTTCTGCTTCTTTTGGTTTCCTCCATACCTCTCACCACCTGCCCCTCCTTTTTCTCAAATACCTGGCTCTGTGTGCCATCTTTGCTTCTTTCGAAAGGCTGTGAAACACCACTTAACTGTGGAACTGCTTTCCAGCCCGTACCGCCACGCTGTTGGGATCCCCAAGGCTTTTTGTTTGTTTTGATTTGTTCTGTTTTGATTTGTTTGTTTTCTTTTTCTTTTCTCAGCTTGGGAGCCCCTTCTAGCTGGGCAGTACTGCATGGCTTAGAAGCTACTTCCTCAGTGTGCAGTGGGATCCCTGGGGGCATTTCTTTCTTGTTTTGTTTTGTTTTCTCTCTTTTTCCTTTTTTGTCTTTCTTCACTTCTCAGTTTCTTGTCTCTCTATACTTACCTTCTCTTCCTATCTCCTGAATACCTGGTGCTGTGTAACACCTCTACCCCTTCTAGCAAGGCTGTATTTCATGGCCTGACAGCAACTTCCCCAGTCCTCACAGCCACACCGGTGGGATCTCTGGAGGCTTTTCTTTTTTTCTAATTTTTATTGATTCTTTTTTTTATACGTTTTCTTTTTTTTTTCCTTTCTGTTTTTCTCCATTACTCAGTCTCTCATCTCTCCACTCCAATGGCAAGCTCCCTTAGTACTCTTTGTTTGTTTGTATGTTTTTGGCTCCTGTTCCTCCCTCTCCTCTTTCCCATACCCATCTTAGCTCCACATATCACAATATCCCCCTCTTTCCTGCCTACACGCACCATGCACTGAACATCGCACCTCCAAGCAGCACAGGCATGGCCTACCTGAACCTGCCCTGCACTGATTCCTGGCCCACCCTGTCAGCCCTAGTACATGCCACGAACAATCCATACCATCAACTCCCCTTCAGCTGGACCTGCCCTGCTG
>NW_004444059.1:73683-76120 GCF_000243295.1 Trichechus manatus latirostris
GTCATAGAAGAGCTGAGGAGCAGGTTTAAACGATGGAAGACAGGATTAGCAAAATTGAAGACAAACACTTGGATGCAACTCTGTTTGAGGAAAAATCAGAAAAAATAACAAAGAAAAATGAATAATTCCTGAGAATTATGTGGGATACCATCAAAAGCAAAAATTTGTGAGTGATCAGAGTTCCAGAACAGGGGGAGAAAACAGAGAACACAGAGAGGATCACTGAAGAACTGCTGACAGAAAACTTCCCCAATATCATGAAAGATGAAAAGTTGACCATCCAATAAGCTCAATGAACCCCATATAAGATAGACCCCAAAAGAAAACCACCGAGGCATATCCTAATCACCCTTGCTAAAACCAAAGACAAACAAAGAATCCTGAAAGCAGCTCAAGAAAAACAAAAAGTCACATAGAGAAGAGAAACAATAAGATTAAGCTCAGATTATTTGGCAGAAACCAGGCAGGCAAGAAGGCAATGGGACGACATATATAAAACCTTGAAAGAAAAAAACTGCCAGCCAAGAATAATATATCCTGAAAAACTCTCATTCAAATATGATGGTGAAACCAGGACATTTCTAGACAAACAGTAATTAAGGGACTATGTAAAAAACAAACCAAACTTACAAGAATTATTAAAGGGAGTCCTTCGATCTGAGAACAAACAACATCAGACCACAGGCAGGATCTTACCAGCCAGATACCAACCTAGGAAATGAACTCTCAAGGACAATCCAAAACCAAAAGAATTATAACAGGGAACCAGAGAGGTTAATCTGTAAATGACAATATCAGAACAATAAAAGAGGGAAAACTGGTGTAAGTATAGAACCTTCTAATGGAGAGGAAGGCAAGGCAATACCAAGTAATAATAGACTGGTTCAAACTTAGGAAGATAAGGGTAAATTTCAAGGTAAACACAAAGGAAGTTAACAAACCTACTCATGAAAATAAAGAAGAAAAACATAAACTCTCAGTAAAAACAAAACATACAAAAACAAAAGAAATGAAAATAAAATCCACAAACAAAAGGAATTCAGCACAGGAGAGTAAGAGAAACAAAGAAAATATCACCACCACAAAAAAAAGCACTTCAAAATGAAAACAATTAACTCACACCTATAATTAATTACACTGAATGTAAATGTCCTAAATGCAGCCATAAAGAGACAGAGCATGACAGAATGGATAAAAAAACAGGATCCATCAATATGCTGTCTACAAGAGACACCCCTGAGAAACGAAGATGTAAATTTATTAAAAATCAAAGGATGGAAAAAAATATATCAAGCAAACAGCTACCAAAAAAGAGCAGGAGTGGCAATACTAATCTCCGATAAAATAGACTTAAAAACAAAATCCACCATAAAAGACAAAGAAAGACACTACATAATGATTAAGCAGATAATCCATCATGAAGATATAACCATAATAAACATCTACACACCAATGACAGGGCTCCAAAAATACATAAAACAAACTCTAACAGCTAACAGCACTGAAAAGAGAAATGAACGGTTCCACAGTAATAGCGAGCGACTTCAACACACCACTCTTGGTAAAGAACAGAGCATCTAGAAAGAAACTCAACAAAGATACAGAAGATGAAAAGGGCTCAATCAGCCGACTTGGCCTCATAGAAATATATAGAACACTACACCCCACAGCTGCAAAGTACACATTCTTTTACAACACAGACGGAATGTTCTCCAGAATACACCGCATCATAGGCCACAGAACAACCTTCAACAAAATCCAGAATGTTGAGATAATGCAAAGTATCTTCTCTGACCACAATGCCATCATGGTAGAAATTAACAACAGGAGGAGCAAGGAAAAAAGATCAATTATGGAAACTAAATAATGCCCTGCTTACAAACCACTGGGTAATAGAAGAAATCAGAGATGAAATAAAAAAATTCCTAGAATCAAACAAGAATGAAAATACACCATACCAAAACCTTTGGAACACAGCAAAGGCAGTCCTCTGACGACAATTTATAGCAACAGATGCACACATCAAAAAAGAAGAAAAGGACAAAATCAAAACATTAATTACACGTCTCGAACAAATAGAAAGAGAACAGCAAAAGAAGCCCACAGCCACCAGAAGAAAGGAAATAATAAAGTTTAGAGTGGAAATAAATGAAATAGAGAATAGAAAAACAACAGAAAGAATCAACAAAACCAAAAGTTGGTTCTTTCAAAGGATCAACAAAATCGACAAACCACAGGCCAGACTGACAAAAGAAAAACAGGAGAAGATGCAAATAACCTAAATAAGAAATGAAATGGGGGACATTACAACAAACCCAACTGAAATAAAAAGGATCATAACAGAATATTATGAAAAACTATACTCTAACAAATTTGAAAACCTAGAGGAAATGAATAAATTTCTAGAAACACACTACCTACCCAAACTAACACAAAG
>NW_004444059.1:76788-77990 GCF_000243295.1 Trichechus manatus latirostris
GGCCAACATCATTCTTAATGGAGAGCAGCTGAAAACACTCCCCTTGAGAACAGGAACAAGCTAAGGATGCCCTTTATCACCACTCCTATTTAACATTGTGCTGGAAGTCCTAGCTAGAGCAATAAGGCAAGAAAAAGAAATAAAGGGCATCCACACTGGTAATGAAGAAGTTAAACTGTCCCTGTTTGCATATGATATGATACTATACATAGAAAATCCTAACAACTCCATGAAAAAAATTACTGGAACTAATAGATTCAGCAGAGTAGCAGAATACAAGATAAACATACAAAAATCAGTTGGATTCCTATACACCAATAAAGAGAATGATGAAAAGGAAAACAGGAAAACAATACCATTTATAATAGCTCCTAAAAAAATAAAATACTTAGTAATAAATCTAACCGGGGATGTAAAAGACCTATACAAAGAAAACTATAAAAAACTACTGCAAGAAACCAAAAGAGATCTACATAAAAAAACATACCACGCTCATGGATGTGTAGACTCAAAATTGTGAAAATGACAATACCCAAAACAATTTACAAATATAATACAATCCCGATCCAAATACCAACAACATTCTTCAAAGAGATGGAAAAACTAATCATTAACTTTATATGGAAAGAGATTAAGCCTTAGATAAGTAAAGCACTATCGAAGAAGAAGAATAAAGTAGGAGGACTCACACTACCTGACCTCAGAACCTACTATACAGCTACACAGCTACAGTAGTCAAAACAGCTTGGTACTGGTACAACGACAGATACATTGACCAATGGAAGAGAATTGAGAACCCAGATGTAAATCCATCCACCTACGGTCACCTGATCTTTGACAAGGGCCCAAAGTCCATCAAATGGGGAAAAGACAGTCTTTTTAACAAACAGTGCTGGCAAAACTGGATGTCCATCTGTAAAAAAATGAAACATGATGCATACTGCACACCATATACAAAAACTAATTCAAAATGGATCAAAGATCTAAATATAAAGCCAAAAACAATAAAGTTCATAGAAGAAAAAATAGGATCAACACTAGAAGCCCTAATACATGGCATTAACAGGACAAAACCATAACCAACAACACAAACTCTGGAAGATAAGCTAGATAACAGGGATCTTCTAAAAATTAAACACTTATGCTCATCAAAAGAATTCACGGAAACAGTAAAAAGAGAACACACAGACTGGGAAAAAAAT
>NW_004444059.1:79269-80804 GCF_000243295.1 Trichechus manatus latirostris
GGAGAAAAATGTAGAACAAAATTCTAACTCACAAAAAAAAACCGGATTTACTGGCCTACCAGAGACTGGAGTAACCCCGAGAGTATGGCCCCTAGACAACATTTTAGTTCAGTAATGAAGTCACTCCTGAGGTTCACCCTTCAGCAAAAGATTAGACAGCCCCATAAAACAAAATGAGACTAATGGGGCACAACAGTCAAGGAACAAAGACTAGAAGGCAAGAGGGGACAGGAAAGCTGGTAATAGGGAACTCAAGGATGAAAAAGGACAGTGCTGACATGTTGTGGGGTTGTCAACTATTGTCATAAAACAATATGTGTACTAACTGGTTAATGAGAAACTATTTGTTCTGTAAACCTTCATCTAAAGTACAATAAAAAAATAAAACAAGCTACGTATTTAAAAAAATTACAAATTTAAAAAAGAAAATCGTATAATCCTGCATGGTTTATGAAAAAACCTGCATAGCTCCAAGGCTGACTGTTGAATTTTAAATAAAATTTTCCCCTCAGTAGTCTTTGCTATGCAAGACGTGAGGAAAACATTTTAAGTTCAGTTGGTTAACAGTGACTGTTCGCTAAAGATGACTTGGCTTTTGTATCCCATTCATGGAAAGAAGATCAAGCATAGTTCAACTTTGTGTGAGATAGATTCCATTATACAATCACTATTCTCATGCAAGAGTACAGTCTGGTAAGATGAGATTTATATATGATCACTGTCATAAGTAAATTGATTAACTACACTGATGATATCATGATAATTTCCTCTTTGGAAGAGAAAGCCAAGAGCGTTTGAAAATTGTAGTGCACAGGGGTAGTCAAGTATGACTGATTCAGGACCAAGGGCAATCAAATATCTGGGAATATCCCAAGTTGAGGCGTCTAGGGACATTTCATAAACCAATTACTATCTCTTCTGGGTCCTACTAATAAAGAGGTACAAAATCTTTCAGAGCTATACAGATTCTGGTAAACACATACCACATTTGGGCATCCTGTCGTCCCCAAAATATACAGTGACTAGAAAAAAAGAACTAAATTTGAACAGGGTCTGGAACAAAGGCAATTTTTGAGATATATGCCAAGAGTAATAGTATGAGCTGTACTCTGAGACTATATAATCCTAATGGACCAATGATTTTAGATATGTCTATTACTAAAACTCAGGCAGACTAGAGTTCTTAGCAAAAGTCTAATTCTGCCACCCAGTGGTAGCTACTGGGATTTTGAATCGCGAAACTCCCTCATGCTATGACTATTTTCAATACATTCAACACACACTTACTAGCATGCTCTTAAGCTCGGGTGGAAACAGCTCATATGGCTGAAGGGCAACTTTCTACCAAGATATGTATTTTGTTATGAGTGATGTCAGAAAGACATTCAAATAAAGAGCTGTACAACAAAGTTCTTTGATAAAATGTAAATGTTAAATTCAGAAATATGCTAAGTTGGAGTGGGTGAAGGAACCTTGATGGTGCATTGGTAAAGTGCTCGGCTGCTAACTGAAAGATTGACGGACAGTTCAAATTC
>NW_004444059.1:81357-107998 GCF_000243295.1 Trichechus manatus latirostris
AAAAAAAAAAAGGACCAGACTTACTGGTCTGACAGAGATTGGAAAAACCCTGAAAGTATGGCCCCCAGACACCCTTTTATCTCAGTAATGAAGTCACTCCTGAGGTTCACCCTTTAGCCAAAGATTAGACAGGCCCATAAAACAAAACGAGGCTAAATGGGCACACCAACCCAGGGGCAAGGATGAGAAGGCAGGAGAGGACAGGAAAGCTGATAACAGGTAATCCAAAGTCAAGAGGAGGAGAGTGTTGACATGCCATGGGGTTGGCAACTAATGTCACAAAACAATACGTGTACTAATTGTTTAATGAGAAGCTAGTTTGTTCTGTAAACCTTTATCTAAAGTACAATTTAAAAAAAAAAAGAAAAGATTACAGCCTTGGAAACCCTAACGAGCAGTTCCACTCTGTCCCGTAGGGTTGTTATGAGTTGGAATCAACACAACAGCAATGGGAATGTCAGTGGGTGTATCATATCCATGAGCAGGAAGCCTCTAACTCTAGGATTAATGATAGAACACCCTAAGGAACAACCCACTCCTGTTGTCAAATGGTCTGAATTTTATGACTCTCTTTCCACTGCAGTGTAACAGGCTGCTCACTTCACCAATCGGAGTTTCTGTATTGAAGAATGGGACTTTATGTGGAAGTCTGCTGCTATTTTTCCAGCATACAGTAAAATCCTAGTTGAAAAAGGCAAAGTTAAGTCTGCCCAATAGGCTGAACTGAAAGCAGTGTACATAACAATACAAAAAGAACTTAATTTTTCTCTTAGGGCAAAGTTCTAAGTGATATAAAATACTATATAAAGATGTCTGGATATTCACAGAAACCCCAGTGGCATATTGGTTAAGAGCTGTGGCTGCTAACCATAAGGTCAGCAGTTCGAATCCACCAGGTGCTCCTTGGAAACTCTATGGGGCAGTTCCACTTTGTCCTATAGGGTCGCTATGAGTCGGAATTGACTTGACGGCAATGGGTTTGGTTTTTTTCGCTTGTATTGTTTTGGATATTCACTAATTCCTAGGCCACAGCCAACGGCCTTGCCATATGTTCTTGCTAATGAATGTTTGAGGAATGGACAATCAAAGACTACTGTGATGTGGAAAATGCAATTGTGGAAGCCCTATGGGAATTCAGAAAGAAAATTAAAGTTGATCATATGAATGCCCACCAAAAGAAACCAATTACTGGCTCAGAGAAGAACTAGAATGCAAGATGGATGCCTTGGCCCACCCTCTGGAGGTAGTCATTTGGTTGCATGAGATGAGCAGGCATGGTAGTGTCCAAGAATGCAACACTGAGTGTTACAACAACATATTCCACTGCCACCCACCAAAGCCACAAATGTGGCAGGAGACTGTCCTGAATATTAAGAGAAAAACAGTCTGAAATTGACCTTGGGGAGAATCCCTCAATAACAAAGACCGATGCAAAGCTGACAGATGGGTCACTGCTATGTTTTCTGGAGGATTCAAAAAGATTTCAACCAAAAAATAGGCACATTTCTCCTCGGGATTTGTTACTCTTTAACTGAAGCAGAAGCTGAAATGCCATCAAGGCCCTGGAAATAGGCATTTTATATCAATTTGGACCCATAACATACATCTCATTGAACCAAGGAACACATTTCAACAAGGCCATTGCATCAAAAGGACTCTTTAAAGCCTATGCAGCAGTAAATTATTTCGAACGGGATATTGTATTAAAGATATGGTAAGATCATCAAGGGGTGCCTAGCTCAGCTGGATGAATGTGTGCCTCACCTGAAAATGAGGAATGGTACAGGTGAAATCCTTTTAGAGATATTTCTCAACACTGGAGGTTGGGGAGAGGGGGTAGGCAATAATTCTGCAATACAATTTTCTGTCTTTCCCACCACACAAAGTTTTCCCTCCTTCCTTCCTTCCTTTTCACCTTCCTTTCTTCTTTCCTCATTCTTTCTTCCCTCCCTCCCTTTCTCCTGCCCTCATACAGATTCTTCACTCAATGTTTCAGCTGGAGAAGTTACAAAAGGATCTAATGGACTATTTGGTTGTGTCGCTGAAGCATGGATTATGTGGTGGCCTACACTAAACCAAGTTGAAGTACCAGACCTGCCTTGGCATACTGTAGAAGAAGGTATCTAAAGGCTTAGAGAAATTGGCATGCTAGAGTGGATTTATCAGGTTGGACCCACAGACTCACATGGAGTGCCCAGAGGACACACCTTTTACCACAACTATGAGGAACAAATTTGTGAAGAGAGCCCCAGCATCCTTGAAGACTGCTGTGATTGCTATTTTATGTAAGACAGATTTGACAGTGGGAACTGCCCTAACTGAATTAAGACTCCTAACTACAGTGGGGCTGATTGGACCCTGTGGTAGTAGGGGCCAAGTGTCAGCAATCGACAAAGATAAGGTAGGCGTGGTTCCATCACAGACAGCAGAGTAATAGCAGTAACCAGAACAGTCTTGTTCGTAAGGACTTATGGCATTGGCTACTTAGTCATGGTGTCCCTAGGAGTGAAATAGATAAGAAATGTACTAAAAATGTACTTGATCTGTACAAGCAGATGAATTCTAGATCAAGTGAACAGCAGTCTAACTCAAATTGCCAGAATAGAGAGTCACAGTCCTTCAATCAATTCCCAGACTTGAGCAATTTTAAAGAACCACAACTCCTTCAATTAAGTGGAGGCCAGGTCTCCTTGAGGAAGGATGCCACTACTCTGCCAAAAACTTATACCATTAATATTTCTCCCAGCCTTCCTCAAAGGGATCTGTGGTCTTTTACAAGAGTGACTGTTCATTGGGAAAAAGGAAATAGACTTTTCGGGGATTACTGGATAGTGGCTCTGAACTGACACTAATTCCAGGAAATGCAAAATGTCACTGTGGCCCACCAGTCAGAGTTGGGGCATATGGAGGTAAGTTCAGTAATGGAGTTTTAGCTCAAGCACGTCTCCCAGTAGGTCCAGTGAGTCCCCAAACCCATGCTGTAGCGATTTCCTCAGTTCAGGAATGCATAATTGGGATACATATACTCGGCAAGGAGCCCTGGTGGTGTAGTGGTTAAGAGCTCAGCTGCTAACCAAAAGGTCAGTAGTTCAAATCCACCAGCTGCTCCTTGGAAACGCTATAGGGCAGTTCTACTCTGTCGTATAGGGTCGCTATGAGTTGGAACCAACTTGACAGCACCTAACAACAATGACAACAACAACATATTTAGCAACTGGCAGAACCCCCACACTGGATCCCTGACAAATGGAGTAAGGGCTATTACGGTAGGAAAAGCCAACTGGAAGCCATTAGAACTGCCCATACAGAGCAAAATAGAAAACTGAAGGCAATACCACATTCCTGGAGGGATTGCAGAGATTACTGCCACTATCAACGACTTGAAGGATGCAGGGGTGGTGATTCTCACCACATCCCCATTCAACTCACCTATCTGGCCTGTGCAAAAGCAGATGGATCTTGGAGAATGACAGTGGATTGTCAAAAACTTAACCAGGTGATGACTCCAATTGCAGCTGCTATTCCAGATGTAGTTTTCATTACTTGAGCAAATTAATACATATCCTGGTATTTCATATGCAGCTATTGATCTGGCTAATACCTTTTTCTCCATACCTATTTCGGAGGACCATTAGAAGCAGTTTGCCTTCAGCTGACTAGGCCAGCAATACACCTTCAGTTGCCTACCTCAGGGCTACATCAACTTCCCAGCCCTAAGTCATAATTTAGTCTTCAGGGACCTTGATGGCCTTTCCCTTCCACAAGACATCACACTGGTCTGTTACATGGATGACATTATGCTGATTGGGTCTAGTGTCAATGACTGTGGACTTATTGGTGGGAAGTGTAATTGACTCTGACTTATTGGTAAAATATCTGCATGTTAGACAGTAGAAAATTAATTTCATAAAAATCCAGGTGACTTCCACCTCAGTGAAATTTCTAGGGGTCCAGTGGTGAGGGACATGTCAAGATATTCCTTCTAAAGTGAAGGATAAGTTATTGCATCTGGCCCCTCCCACAACTAAAAAGGAGGCACAATGCTTAGTGGGCCTCTTTGGGTTTTGGAGGCAACATATTGCTCATTTGGGTGGGCTACTCCAGCTTCTTTATCAACTGACTCGAAAAGCTGCTAGTTTTGAGTGGGGCCCAGAGCAAGAGAAGGCTTTGCAACAGGTTCAGGCTGCCAAGCAAGCTGTTCTGCCCCTTGGCCTATATGATCCAACTGATCCAATGGTGCATGAAGCATCCATGGCAGATAGAGATGCTGTTTGGAGTCTTTGGCAGGCCCCTATTGGTGAATCACAGTGCAGACCCTTAGGATTTTGGAAGCAAAGCCCTGCCATCCTCTGCAGAATAACTACTTTTGAGGAATAGCTTTTAGCTTGTTACTGGGCCTTATAGAGACTGAACACTTAACCATGGAACATGAAGTCACCATGCAGCCTGAGCTGCCCATCATGAACTGGGTGTGTCTGACCCACAGAGTCATAAAGTTGGACGTGCACAGCAGCACTCCATCATTAAATGCTAGTGGTATATACGAGATCAGGCCTCAGCAGGACCCGAAGGCACAAGTTGCATGAGGAAGTCACCCAAATGCCCATGGCCTCCACCTGTCACATTACCTTCCATCTCCCAGTCTGTACCTAAGACCTCATGAGGAGTTCCTTATGATCAGTTGACTAAGAGCAAATTTGTGCCCGGTTTACAAATGGTTCTGTGCAATATGCAGGCACCACTGGGACCTCCCTGAAGGACAGTGATGAAGTAAAAACCTCTCATTGGGCAGAACTTCAAGCAGTGCACCTCGGTGTTCACTTTGCCTGGAAGGAGAAATGGTCAGGTGTCCAATTATATACTGATTCATGGGCTGTGGCCAATGGTTTGGCTGGATTGTTAGGGACTCGGAAGGAACATGATTGGAAAATTGGAGACAAGGAGGTATGGGGAAAAGGTATGTGGATAGACATCACTGAATGAGCCAAAGAAGTGAAGATATTTGTGTCTCACGTGGATGCTCACCAAAGGGTGACCTCAGCAGAGGATGATTTTAACAGTCAAATGGATATGATGATGCATTCTGTGGAAACCAGTCATCCTCTTTCCCCAGTCACTCCAATCATTGCTCAATGGGCTCATGAACAAAGTGGTCATGGTTGTAGGGATGGAGGTTATGCATGGGCGCAGCAACATGCACTTCCACTCACCAAAGCCAACTTGGCTACAGCCAGTGCTGAGTGCCCAATCTGCGAGCAGCAGAGACCAACACTTAGTCCCGGTTATGGCACCATTCCTAGAGGTGATCAGCCAGCAACCTGGTGGCAGGTTCATTACACTGGACCGCTTCCATCATGGAAAGGGCAGCATTTTGTTCTTACTGGAAAAGACACTCTGGATATGGATTTGCTTCTGCCAAAACTACCATCCATGGACTTACAGAATGCCTTATCCACCGTCATGATATCCCACATACCATCGCCTTGGATCAAGGGACTCACTTCAGAGCAAATGAAGTGCACAATGGGCTGATGCTCATGGAATTCACTGGTCTTACCATGTTTCCCATTATCCTGAAGCAGCTGGCTTGATAGAAGGATGGAATGGCTTTCTAAAGACACAATTACAGTGCCAGCTAGGTGGCAATGCCTTGCAGAGTTGGAGCAATGTTCTCCAGGAGGCTGTATATGCTCTAAACCAGCATCGAATATATGGTGCTGTTTCTCCCATAGCCAGGATTCATGGGATCAGGAATCAAAGGGTGGAAATGGGAGTGGCACCACTCACTATTACCCCTAATGACCCACTTGCAAGGTTTTTATTTCCTGTCCCTCCAACCTTATGCTCTGCCAGTCTAGAGATCTTAGTTCCAAAGGGAGGAATGCTCCCACCTGGAGACACATCACTGATTCCATTGAACTGGAAGGTAAGAATGCCACCTGGCCACTTTGGGCTCCTTATACCTCTGGATCAACAGGCAAAGAAGGGAGTTACCTTACTGGCTTGTAACTTTGGTAAAGGGTAAGACAGTACACAATACTGGGGAAGTCAGCACAACTTGACCAGGGAGAAGTCACAGAAGCTTGACACATACATCCAAATGCCCTGAGTGACTGAGCTACTGGGCTGAGGGCTGGGGACCATGGTCTCAGGGCACATCTAGCTCAACTGGCGTAACTTCGTTTATAAAGAAAATGTTCTACATCTGACTGTGGTGAGTAGTGTCTGGGGTCTTAAAAGCCTGCGAGCGGCCATCTAAGATACAACTACTGGTCCCATCCCAGCTGGAGCAAGGGAGAATGAAGAAAACCAGAGACACAAGGGAAAGATTAGTCCAAAGGACTCATGGACCACAGCTACCACAAATTCCACCAGACTGAGCCCAGAACTACTAGATGGCACCCAGTTGCCACCATCGACTGCTCTGGCAGGGATAACAATAGAGGGTACCGGACAGAGTGGGAGAAAATGTAGAACAAAATTTAAATTCACAAAAAAAAAGACCAGGCTTGCTGGTCTAACAGAGACTGCAGAAACCTTGAGAGTATAGCCCCCAGGCACCCTTTTAGCTCAGTACTGAAGTCACTCCTGAGGTTCACCCTTCAGCCAAAGATTAGACAGGTCTATAGGGCCAATAATAATGCACGCGAGGAAATGCTTCGTAGTTCAATCATGTATGTGAGACTAATGTGCACACCAGCCCAAAAGCAAGAAGGCAGGAAAAATGGACGAACGGAAACAGGGAACCCAAGGTGGAGAAGGGGAAGAATGTTGACACATCACAGGGTTGGCAACCAATGTCACAAAACAATTTGCGTATCAACTGTTTAATGAGAAACTAACTTGCTCTGCAACTTTCACCTAAAGCACAATAAAAAATAAAAAGTACTAGCTTTTTTAAATTATGTTTATAGGCATTCACTGCTTGAGTCAAGGTTAGGCATGTTAAGTGATTAAAAAAAATTCTATTACAGTGGCATGCACTTATTCTAAAAGAATGAAATGCATAAAGAGAAACATTTTATTTTTGTTTGCAGCTTGTAAAATTTGCTAATGTAAAATAACAACAATTCACTTTTAGAACACGCCACCTTCTGAAAGTGCCATACACTCACTTTCATATGTGTCAAAGTTATAGCACATCACAGACTTGGTCACAGCAAAAGAATGCAATCAAGTGACTGTTCTTGGAGAACAAGTGCTCACCTCAAACAACAGGTAACTGATGTGTTGGGAAGCAGCCATGGAGCAAGGCAGCATAGCCAGATGGAAGAGATTTTTCATTAAAAGGCCAAATACCTAAATGGCCTTCTGGCATAGGCAATTTCAACTTTCACACTCAGAAGCTTGTGTATGATCTCCTAACCTTAATTTCACTCTTCTTAAAGGTCTAGTTTGGACTGACTTGTTGAGAATGGTATCCATTATATAAGTCAGGAGAGAAAGATTCTTGTGGTTACTTGTAAACTTGTGATAGGTTTGCAGAAATTTCAAGTGAAGAGGGTAGTGAAGAAGTTAGCTATGATTCATATGATCCATCTACTTGAAGGTCAAACCAGCTTCGTTGTACACCCTGAAGATTTTCTCAATGACATAGGCAGCCATTGCCATATCCATTCCCAGGTTATACTTCTTGGCCGTGCTCATGATTTGCCTGGCAGAATACTCCATAGTATAAGCTAAGCCAGAGTGCACTATGTCTTTCTCAGATGCACCCGATATTCTCTCTCGGAAACCTGCTGTGGGTACAATGGGAATAGTTCCACCGAGCCTTCCAAATGTTCTTTCTAAACTCTCTTTTAACAGATCTGAGCAAGTGGTAGTTAGAATCTCTTTCATATTCGAAAATCAAACCGCCATAGCTGACATGATTTATATTCTTCAGCCACTCAAAGTAAGATACTGTCACTTTTCCAGCATTTATGTAGACATCAGGAATTACCAGAATGTTCTTTGCCAGGAAAATCTTATGAGCTTCTGGAGTAGTCAGTCCATTGGCACCTTCAGCAATGATCTTGGCTTTGACTTCGTGTGCACTGAATTTGGTCAACTGCTTCTCACTGGCAGCAAGAATCAGTATGACACACTCAGCTTCCAAGATGCTTCCTTCATAGGGCTTTGCCTTGGGGAAACCCATGACTGATCCATGTTGCAATTTGAAATCCTCCAGTTCCTTTGGATCAACACCATCTCAATTCCATATGCTCCCATGAGAGTCACTAACACCAACACATTTAGCACCAGAACGATGTAAATATCTCATAGTACAATGGCCCACATTACCAAATCCCTGAACAATAAATGTTTTATTCTGAAGCCCTGATGTCAACCCTAAAATGTTCATGTAAGAAGTTTCATTGATAAAGTTTTCAATACCAAGGAAAACACTGTGGCCAGTAGCAGAGGTATGTCCATGGATACCACCCTGACTGATGGGTTTACCTGTAACACAGGCATGTGAATTAATATCATAGTACCCTATGGTGCTGGCATAGGTGTCAGCAATCCAGGACATCTCACGCTCACCAGTGCCCATGTCTGGGTCAAGCACATCAACACCAGGACGAATAAAGCCCTTCTTTGCTAGTTCCATAGTGAACCTCCTTGTAATCTTCTCCAATTCATTATCAGTGTAGTTCTTGGGATTGATCTTAATACCAGCTTTAGCACCCCCAAATGGCACATCAACCACAGCACATTTATACGTCATCAGAGCAGCCAAAGCTTTTACTTATCTACACTCACATTTGCACTACAACGGACGGATACCACCCTTGGAAGGAGTGCAATGCTGACAGTGCTGGGCTCAAATGACCTCCCAGGAACCGCTGGGAGCCAAATGGGGAAGGAGAGGCTCAGCACTTGGTTGCAGGGCATGATGATTCGCAGGATCCCGCGCACCCGTTTCCACTTCTGCTCCTCACTGTCCTGGGTCTTGATGAACTCCATTAGCTTGTCTTCCACGATGCTTAAGCCACAGTCGAAGAAGCCCTCTACCATCTTGGAAAAGTTAGGGTTCTCACAATCCGTGGCCGCCTCGTTGTAGTGTCGCTGGGCAGGTGGCCTGGACCCCAACTGTTGGACAGTGGCGGCCTGCCAGCGGGTCCGGCCCATAAGCGCTGCTGAATTGGCCGCCGCCGAGGCCAAGGCAACGGGCCTAGGCCTGGCCCTGGCCAGCAGCTCCGCTTAGCACAGGCAGCGGTACATGGCCGCAGAGGCAAAGGCATCACGGCGGAGAAGGTGCGTGCGGGTCACAGGAGAAGTGCATTCAGAGGCCCTTGGGAAGGGCCCGGCTATCCTTTTCAAACCTCAGCCTCCTGCCTTCCAGGCTGTCGTCGCACCTCCTGGCGCTCGCCTCCTAACCAGCAGGAACCGCCTGTCTATGGGTGGGTGTTGCTGCCGAACGACGCCTGCAAAAGGCAGGGCTGGGCAACGCGGGACACTGGGGCACAGCGCCTAACGGAGTGGGACGTCTGCCTCCGCCTCCGCTTCCACTTCGACCCCGACTACCTCGCTGCCGCATCTCTGGTGAAAGCACATGCCGGGGAGGAGCTTCTCCTTCATTTTGTAAGTGTACTTCGTGGGCCTAGAACTCCAGTTTGCATTTATTTTCTATCAGCATTTTCAAAATATCAACCCATTGTCTTAAGCTGCCATCATTTCTCGTGAGAAATCAGTTTTCAGTCTAATGATTGCTCCTTTGAAGGCAGGCCTACGCCGACTTTTTGCCCAATTAAAAATATAAATGGAGGCCCATGATCCTACGTCACTCTTTTTTTTCTCCTACCCTTGTGCGTCTCATGAGCTTTGCATGCTTAAATAATCCAGTGCACATGATCAAGCTCTGTGAACGCTGATCCGGCCTCTGTGTGCACACTCCTGTGGAAAGAGGGCTGTGAGACCTGGAACTGGACTTCAAGCTGTTTGGGCAAGGAATTCTGAAGTCTCAGATATTTGAAGCACGATTTGTAGAATGTACTGGCTGTGGTATATCATCTAGACTTTGCAAGATCCTTACCCTGCAGAGAATGACTGGCCATTTAGGCCAGGGGCCACAGTTACCTGTCTAAAGGTGGTGCTGTACAGTTTAAAGGTCTTTTGTCTCAGACTGTTTTAATTTTTTTTCTCTTTGTCTTTGGTTTTTGGTAATTTATTACAAAATGCCTAGGTGTGATTTCATTTACATATATCCTGTCGGGGGCTTATAGCTGTGCTAGTTGTCAAGCTACTCTCTCTTACCTCCAAATCACCTTTAGCTTTGTGATGGGCAGAATCTGGAAAGTATACTTCTTCTTTGCCAGCTGACCCCTCTTAGGTTCTGGCACTACAGGGAGACTACTTTCTTGTTTCTGTCAGGTTCACTCCAGCAATAGCTAGGGTTCCACTTTCCAGCTTTTACTCAGCACTCCCCAAACTAGTCTCATCGTGCCCTCTCAGACAAATCAGCAGCAGCCAGAAAGCTCCCCTTCCAGTTCCACCCACCTCACTGCCATCAAGTATATTTTGACTCATAGCAACCCCCTTACGGTTACCAAGGCTGTAAATCTCTAGCGAAACAGACTGCCATATCTTTCTCCTGTGGAGCCCTTGGTGCTTTCAAACTGCTGACCTTTCGGTTCGCAGTGGAGCACTTTAACCACTGTGCCACCAGAGCTCCTGCCCAGTTCCACAAGACCCCTTATCCAAGCCCCTGAGATACCAGCACAGATGGGCAGCACTCTCCTTCAGGGATTTGAGTCCCAGTTCAGGGGCCCTCTCCTGCAAACTTCTAGTTGTTGATGACTCAACATCTTCTCTTTGCTTTCCTAGCTCTAAGGATGGTAGCCCCTATGGCTGCTAACCAAAGATCAGTAGTTCGAATCTACCAGCTGCTCTTTGGAAACCCTATGGGGCACTTTTACTCTGTACTATAGGGTTGCTATGAGTCGGAATCCACTCGATGGCAATGGGTTTGGTTTGTTTTTTTTAAAGATGGTAGCTACTTCTTATAATTACTCTCTCTGTATCACAGTAATGTTACCTTTTTGCTGTTGCAATTTTCAACTTTTTTAACCAGATTTTCATATTAAATTACATTGCTTTGTCCCATTTTGTCTGTTTTCTTTTTCAGACTCAAAATGCACATATGTTAGCATTTTTTTAAACCGTTTCCTAGATTTTTATTCTTTTATTCTGTATTTTCCATCTTTTTTGTCTTTGTATTTTAGTATTGCTATTTCCTATTGACCTACATTCTAGTTTATTAATCTTTTTTCTGCTTAATTTCAATTATTATACTTTTCAGTTCTAGAATTTACATTTTTTTATTCTAGTTTTTCATTTTGCCATCTATTTTCTTGAATACATTACTCAAAGTTAATTTAAATGCATGTCTAATAACTCCAATAACCGGATTGCCCGTAGGTCCGTTTCTATCGTCTTTTTTTTCTTCCTTGGTTTTTGGTCATTTGGTTATGTCTTCAGGAATACCTGACTCTTTAAAAAAAATTGAGTGTCAAAAATTGTACAATGAAAAATTGTAGAAATAAAATTGAGACTCTGACTGTTGTTATGTTACTCCAGAGAAGAATGGCTTTTGCCTTATGTGGGCTGTTAGGGTAGAAGCAGGTCACCTTAATCCAATCTGAGATTGAGCTGTTTTAAAACGTGTTTCAAAGACTGGTCTATTTCTTGTTAATCTTACTCCTAGGGTGTAGCTTTTCCATGCCCTTCCATGGTCTTAACTAAAAGCGTCAAGTTACTACCAGCCTCCTATTCTTGGTGGACCCTAAACTCCTAATTTTAATTTGGATCTGCTTGGCTTCTCATCCTCTTAAGACACCACTGTCCGCTCAGCTTCTTATCCTGCTGTGGGCTACTTAGAAAATGGCAAATATCTCATTTGGAAAACTGATACAGACTATTGGGCTCACATTAAAGCATTTTCCTTCTTTTTGGGATCTTGGCCCGACAAATCCTGGCTGCCTTGATAACCCTGAACTTCAAGTTTTGTGTCCACACGCCCATGAGACTGCCAAAACTTTGGCTCAGGCTCTCAGTCTCTAGCTGTCAGTTTCTGCTAGGCTTAATCTTGTTGAATTAGCATGAAATAGAAGGTATCTTTGTCTAGTTTCTGTTTTCAACGGGACTCCGATAATTAAGTTGCCTGTTTATCACGTGAAAAAATTCTCTATTACTTTTATAAAGTCTTAACAAAAAAATTGTATTTTAATAAATGTTAAAATTGTATTTTAACAATATGATCTAATAAGATAATAATGTGATTTTTTAAAACTTAAGTTTATTGTTAGAATTGTTTATTATTTTACTAGTGTTGCAACAAATCCTCACTCCTGGGGTTAAATATATTTAATATGTTATGCTCACTTGTTAGATTTTGTTTAGAAAGGAGATACCTTCCCTACCATGTAATATGTGCATTTATATGTGCAAAGATCATTGTCTTTGACAAATTTCGTAAGTAGTCACTTTTCTTGTAGGAAATAATTTTAACTAAGTGGCCTTTTTACAGGCTACAGGACAGCTATGTTGGAATGGTAGAATATGAGATCATCTAGATCACAGAATATTAGAACTGAAAGGAACCTTCAGCATTTTCCAGTTCTGCTTCCGTATTTTACAGGAGAGGAAACTGAGGCCCACAAGGCAGAATAACTTGGGCAAAGTCAGTGTGAGTTTGTGACCTTATAATTCATGTCTTCTAATCTACAGTGCTGCCCTCTGAACCAAATGCAATACCATACTTGCCCATTCTATCACTATATCCCATACCACAGTAAAAACCAATAGGGCAAATGTCTTGCATGGCACTACGCATTTATTTCATCAGATGTTTGATGGTTTCTTTGCTTGGCAATTGTGGTATGCTTGGGTTTCACTCATCTCCAAGTTCCCAGTTGTAAGCATAGACCCTGGCATCTTCATCCATGGGCGCCAACGCCCTTTTCTGGGTTCAGTGATGATGTTTGCCTAATATCTCCTTTTTTAGGCAACTGAAGCTATGCCCAAGATGTCACGGTCACATGTATGGAAATAAAAGAAATTTTATTCTCCTCTCTGCTAGATAGTTGACTAAGCAGAAGGTACTAAACGTAAAAGCAGTCCTTATGGCAATGCATCTACCCTCATGTGGCCCCCCACAAGATATCCAACACAATCTGAAGGAGGAGATCCATTGGTTGTAGAATATCTTCTCTCATTCTATGATCCACTCCAGATCTCTGCTATTCTCCACTTGATGTCTATGTTTTACGTAAGAGAAAGGAAGCTTACGGCCTTAATTTCTGAACCAAAACTGGGTTTTGAGTGATGACAGAGGTTTTGTGAGCGTATGTATTTTTTTGGGTTCATGAGGGAATTAGGAAGATGTAATATAGTTGCCAAATGTTGGGATATTTTGTGTACTTTGATGATTTATGGACAAACAGGATAAAATATTTGAAAGGGGACTATTCAAGAAAATACATAGAGTCACTGTACTTAGAAACCTGAAGATGAACCCAATCTTCTCCACCCCCCATCACTCACATTCTGTCCGATAAGGAATTCCCAGTGAACCATAGACAGGCTCATATAGAGGGTGTGACTAGCATAGGCTATGCTACAGGGTGAACATCTGAGACAGTCTTCCCCTCCATGTGGGAATAGATGTCAGGTGAGTGTAAGGAGCAGGGGAGTTAAAAGAGTTGAGGAAATAGCCTGTGACTTAAGCAGTTCCTTTGAGGAAGTACCCTCAAATACTTTAATTAACAAAAACCCTGACAATAGAGTCCATTTTGGACCTACTGTTTTTGACTCTTGATTCTGAATTAAGCCCCAAAGAGAACGTCAGTTTCTATATAACTTTCTAGGAGGGAATTATGGGACTTGTATTCCTTAGTGTGATTTTAAACTTTCCACCTTTCCATCTCTCTATTCCATGATTGTCTCTCCTTGATTGCTGAACTCTCCTCCTTATACAGAACTATCCACATCTGATACACTGTTTGACTCTGTCTTGATAACAAGACCAAAAGAGCCTGGCTTGGCCCTGACCTCACCCTTTCACCCTTTTGGTGGAGTGCTGCTTTGCCATGTTGGAGCAAGGACCCATGAGGCCTGGGTTCCTGACTACAGCAAGGGTGGGCAGGGTGGAGCTCGGGAGAAAGATCACTTGGGTGAGACACCTGACAGAAGCTGAAGAGGACTGCTTCCTTGATTATAGAGTTAGGGTCCAGGGTCACAAGCCAACTGTTTGGAGAGTTGGGTCCTTAAGCCATGGGCAGAGCCTCCTGAGGGCTGCTCTCTACTGCTGGACAGTGATTGTCTCAATTTCGGGGTCATCCAGGAAACTGGAGGCCTGATACTTCTGCACCAAATAAGAAGAGGTTGTGGATGTATAAGGGAGAGATATTCCACCCCTTAAGCCCCATCCCTAGCCTCCACTGTTCTTGGGATTTCATTACTCCTCCAGGGAATGGGCATCACTGGCTCTGGGAGTTGGAATTCTTTGATGATAATGTGGCCCATGGGAAAGAGCACTTGCTGGGTGCTAGGAGACAAAGTGGCATAACCTAACAGAGCTTAGTTTTTCATCAGGAAAATTCCTCCAGCTTTCCTCAGAAGAATGTTAAAATTAAGTAAGATCATAAATCCAAAAGGACTTTAACCAACTGAAAGTGCTCCTCATATGTAAAGGTTTACAATAATTATGTTCGGAATTTAGGTAAATAGGAGATCACTTATCAGCTATTTCCCATTTTCAGCACTGAGCAAATTAAAGCATAATGATCTATCTCTAAGAGGCATTTTTTAAAATTTTATTATGGCCAACTATCTGAGACCAACAGCACAGGGACAAATTCTGTTCAAACAGGAACCTAGAGGGTTCATCTTCTCCATTTCCTGTTTCAGGTAGGACCATATCTGAAAGATGTCAAACTGATGAAAAAATTCGTATCTATTTTAAAGCCCTCCGCAGGGCATGCTGCTATCATCTTTCTTGACTACCCAATTCTCTGTTTCTCAGTTGTCACTATTGGAAAGTAATTCTTAAAGTCTAAATTAAATCCCTGATGAAGTAGCCTGATCTTTTCCCCTTAGTGTTGTTCTTATGGAGAAGAAATAGACTATCTCCCAATGTTGGGGCATTTGGACTCCTAGCTTTTATTAATTTTTTTGGCCTTCTTTTCTTAGACTAACAAGTTCCTGACTCTATACCCTTTCTTCATGGCTTTCCTTTCCTATTTGTCATTTTTTTCTATGTTCTGTATTCCCTAAGTCGAATGAAGAGAATCTCCCAAAATGTGATATATTGAGATCGAAGACTGGTCCTGAGATTCCAGAGATTTCTGATGGGGTCTGAGGATTGAGGAGGAGACTCTGGCTCTGTAGTTAAGGATTAGTTGAGAGTGGTGGGGGCCACCTCCTGCCCCTTTGTGAAGAGCTGTGTGTGGTAAGTACAGGCTTCAGAAGGCTCAAGGCTCAGAGCTAGCTATATTCTTGTCCACCACACCTATGTCCAGGGGGATTATATCTCCCTTGGGGACTATCAGAAGAGGCCTACTTACCCAATCCTGGATGCAGATGACATGGGTGTCTTGGAGCAATTGCTCATACCTGAGGTAGACACAAGAATGAGTCATCCTGCTACAGGGATCTGGAAATGTTTCCCTAAGAATCAACCTCACATCCCTAGTTTGGAATATAGCCAGTTAGAGTGCAAGGGGCCATAACTTGTGGTTTGCTAAGCCTGCCAGAGAGGCAGTTGCAGAATATGGCATCAGACATTTGGCCACCTGCAAAGTGTAGTGAATTATGGCCATCTGACCTCTGTTCAGCCAGTGCTGGGCATTTAGGAGTAACCTAAATACTTGAGCTTTAGGGCACTGCCACTGGAACAGGTCCCTGGTTTCTTCTTGTTTCTGTTTTTTCTATGGAAAATGGGTACAATGAGACTTGAATTCTCATCTCACTCTGAATTTCCCTCCTCTCACAATCACAGGAAGCAGATAAGTAACAGGAACAGATAGGATTCTAAACCTATATTTTTATAGCCTGTGTCATCAGGCTGGGTGTTTATAGGATTCTGCAGTGACTTCTTTGGAAATCAGGCTTCCTTGGTTTAAGGAGAGTATCCTTCAAGAGGAGCTAAGGTTGGCCTTTTGACCGTAGACCCACAGAGGATCAGCATCCAAGAAATTTTCATCTGTAGCTCACAGTGGACTTGGCAAGGCCATAAATCCTTATCGGTCTGGAGTGAAGGTGAATGCTGAGGCTTAGAGAAAGATCAAAGATCAAAGGGGGTCCTTCTCTGAACTGACTTTGTATTTAAAGATCTCCAAGAAGGTTAGGACACTTATGGACCTTTTTTTTCTTTTTTCGTTTTTTTAGTGGGAGGACTAGAAAAGCATTGAGTGATTCTAATTCTCAGAGTAGACAGAATCTCCTTTGGATTTCCTTTTCCCCCTTCCTCCTATACCTATATTTGAAGTCTTCTCAACATTTAATGCGGTTTAGAAGTCTCTATATTAAAGCTTATTTCATTCGAACATTAGAGGATCTTTCTTTGCACTCAGTCATTTAGATTCTTGATACTCAGAGTATGATCCATGAACCAGCAGCAGTACCACATGGGAGCTTGTTAGACATACGGAATCTCAGAATATTGAGACCTGCCCGAGACCTACCAAATCAGAATCTGCTTTTTAACAAGGGCCCAGGTGACTTGTATACACATGAAAGTTTGAAATACTCTGATTTCTAAGTTCCTTTTTGGGTGGGTAAAGGAAAGAGCTCCAAATATGGATTTTATGCTATAACGCCAGGCTCTTGGGTATTTTGAGTATTTTTATGAAACACTAGAATTTGCATCTGGGCATCTGAGAACTGTAACTTGACCACCCTAAAAAATCATTCCACTGTGACCTCCCTACCACTCCATCCCCATACCAATGTTGCTAAGCCCTTACAGCAGAGCTGGAAAGCTGCTCACCTCTGTGCTTTTTGTCTCCCCTCTACGAAAAAACCCATGTCTGACTGAGGAATGAGGGTGTCCTCAGGCCCTCAACAGCCAAACAGCCATCCCAAGAGAGAAAAGCCTTTTCATCTTTATCAAGGCAACTGTGCTGAATAGACGAGAGACTAGAAGTGCTCATGGAGGCTTCAAGGAAAGCCAATGCCCAGCTTGGCTGAAGGAGGAAAGGAAAAGAGAACCTGGATTCCAGTTCTAAGTCAGATTGAAGATCCTAAGAAGACTTTGGGGTGAACTCCTTCTTGTTCTCTCCCACCACTCTTGGCTTATCCAAACCTTAGAATACTGCTCTTTTACCTCGGATCTGAGCGTCTTCCTGCAGCTGAAAAATAATGAGATTCAGAGAGTCAGAGACTCAGGGGGCTGTTCTCCTCTGAACCTTCAGTATACTAGCTATAGACTTGGTCAAATGAAGAAATGTCTATTTGGGAAAAATAGGCTTCTTCAGAATGGGAGTAAATTCTAAGTTTCCCAAAAGCAGAATTTGTGTTGACTTTGTATCCTCACACCAAACTACTTAACATAATGTTTTGCATATAGCATATGCTCAGTAAATGTTTGTTGAGTGGTGAATAAATAGCAAGCACATGGGATCACCATGAGTTGGAATCCACTTAAAGGCAATGGGTGAGCTCTAGGGGTAGAAGACACAATTCATTACTTATAATCATAGCTACTGATACTATGGCCTTTCCTCTTTTGTTCTTTCCTGCCTTTCAGCTGTCCGTTTTCTGGCCCCTTTCATACTCCTAACGGAGTCTCCAGAGGTTCTCTGTTGTTATGAAGAACTTTAAAAGAATCTTTCTAACTCATCCCAGAGTAAATAGCTACTGATTATACACTTTGGGCCCCTGAGTTCACAGAACAGGCAAGATGGTCTTTCTGAGTAAGAATACTCTAGGACTGCATCTTAGGTTTGCCTAACAGCAAGAAAGTACATTCTAATTCATTCTAATTCTTCCTTTCCCTACTGGTCCTTTGGTTGATTTTCTTCCCTTAGCATTTAGGTGCAAAAATTGCCCCTATATGTCTGTGACTAGATGTCTGTTTTGTCCGCACCAGCCTGAGGGATCTGTGAGGGCAAGGGTTGTGTCTGACTCCATGAGGAAGCACCAGAAGAAAGCTTCAGCACAGGGCATGTCAGACATGCCTGTTAACTTCATGTATAAGCCCTGAGAAGATGGAGTCAACACACATAAGTCCCACTTACACATAAACCTCCTCCTCCTACTAGCCCAAGTCCTGCCTGGAGGAGCCCCAGGCCTTAGAGGATTAAAGTTTGGATCAGAGTGGAGGTACCCCAACCTAGAAGCAAAACCTGAATGAAAATGTAAGGCTCTGATCTCTATCCACTGCCCCCTTTTACCTGCAGCCAGGAAGAGGCAAAGACTGCTGTAACCTGCTCTAGAGTAAGGCCTAGACATAGCAGGTTACACAGATAAGGCTTCTAAGACTATAGAAGGGGGCTCAGTTCAGAGGCCAAAAGTGGTCCAGATAGTGAGACAGAGGAAGTTTATTTTCAATGCCTTCTCAATCCCTTTGCCCGTCATCCTTCCCCAAGTAGGAAGAGACAGCTACTGTTTCTAAGACCACACAAGGCTCATATTACATTTAGATTCTAATTTTAGCAAAATTATATCTGTATTCAAAGGAAAAAATTTAAGAAAATTTGTAAAGAAGTGTCTCATTTGCCCTGATTTTATACCACTTGTACGTGTCCTAAATTTCGCCTTTTTTTATGTTTATAGCTTTTGTAAATAGTCTGTTGATAAAGAATTGCGTAGATAGTGCCAGTTGCTCACACTGTAACAGACAGCAAGACAATAAGATGGGACTGTGGGCTTGAAGGACTGAGACATACCAGCTCCACGGGAAAACTAAATAACTTGGTGTCTGGGATAGGCCAATGATATAGTGCATGTTTGACTATATTTTTAAAATATTTGATCAATGTTTGTTTAGAAAAGAGGCTGAAATCTGCATGGAGAAAGAGCAGAGACTCAGGGGGCTCTAACTTCTAATTCGCACTTTCCTATGGTTAATAGACACACTCTCCTGATAAAGCAATTTAACAAGTCACTTGGGGACCCACTAACTCAGTCACTTATCAGTGTTCCATACAACCACATAGAGTATTCTTGCTGAGAAAAGCTCTGACAGATAGAATTTTCTTTCTGTTATTATGTTTCCCACAAGGGAATTGTTAAGCATCTTTTTTGCCTTAGCTGCCTCTTCTGACAAGTCAATGCTACCCTTTAAATGGGGAAATCACTAGATAAAGAAATGAAGCTAAAACCTTGAGCAGAGTCTCATTAAGGTATTTAGGAAAATGGGAGCAAGGGCTGGTGGCGAGGCCAGGGAGTTTAGAGAATTGGAATATAATCTCACCTCCTTTTGTATATCCTTAAAAGCCATCAGCACCTGATAGAACACAAAAATAGAAAATGTTATGTATTATCACTTTATAGTTTACAAGGGGATTTTATATATAGAATTGAGTTCCAGTCGCTAAACTGTAGAGTATGAATGCCTTTACAAGGGTATTTTATATATAGAATTGAGTTACCTAATACCCCAGTAGCTAAACTGTAGAGTATGAATGCCAGGAGACTATAGCCTTCTAGCTCCAGCAATAAATCTCATTGACTTCCACTCTACATATATTTCTAGGCCACCATTTCTCCACGTGGTAAATGGGTAAAATACAGGAAAAGTTAGTAAAAGGAGCATATAGTGAAATCCATTATTATATTTTGTTTGTATAATTGGACCTTTTTTGAAGCTAAGTATAGCTATTAAAATCAACATATATCTGTATTTAGATTATAATACATAGAAGGACATTACCAAATGTTGGTGAGAATATAGAGCAACTGGAACTCTCATATATTGTTGGAGGAAGTGTAAAATGGTATGATCACTTTGGAAGCTTTGGCAGTTTTTTATTAGCACTAAATACGACCCAGCCACAGATGGATATAGTGACTGGTGAAACTCTGTGTTGCATTACTTTGGGGAAAGGATGAGAACTTTACTTTAAGACAAACAGTTATATCTTATTTGGTGGAAATATAGAGTTGTTTTGTTGGTATTCAGGAGTTTCAATGTGTGTATAAGGGTGCAATACAGAAGTTGAGTAGCCAAATGGGTAGACTGTGCCAATTACCAATTTATTGCTTCTCAGCTCCAAATTCACCCCTTGCTATATCATAGGTATCCCATTATTTACTGTTTTCCAACAGAATGATATTCTGATCCCTGCATAATCAACTTACCCTTTAGCTAATACAGTAATAGTAAGAAAATAAAATAATTGTGCTAATTCACAGCATTTTAATTAAGAAGATTATTTCTTTCGGTAACACTTCCAGGAGGAATCACTGAATCACAGAGAATTAAAAAAAATTTGTTGCACTAGTCGTTTCGTATAATATTGTTCAGTGGGGGCTGGCAACAGAAGCTATGAAGAATTTACTCACTTTCAATCAAAAAGCCATAGTCATTGATTTAACAAACAGTTTTTTCCTGCTCAGCTCCATACGGGAAACTTACAGGTTCAAAACTGATCAATTCTCTCTCATTTCTTGTTTCTATCCAAGAGTTTAAATGTACATGCAAATAGAATATTGAAGTTGAAATTGCTGATATTTGTGTGAAGGCTTTTAGAAACTCCAATGAAATGTCTGTGTTCTAGTATACAGCAGTTTTCTCTGGCTCTGTTATGGGCATAACCAGCTTCTGCACTCACATACCATTCAAATATAAAGTGAAACCTGCTATTTACATGTTTGAAGGTTGGCCACCTTGTCATTTTCAGACGGCTAGGAAATCAAAGATATTTTATCAAAGTGAACAAGGCAAAAGTTTTTATAGAATTAGAAAATGCTACTCATGAATTCATTAAATTTAAGTCTACTTTAAGTACTTTTTTAAAGGGGCTAATAATATAGATTCTGAGACTTCCTACTCATTGCATAGCTTCAGTTAGAAGACTGAAGACGCAGATTCCCATTGGTGACCTGATAAGTCTATTTCTAACTTTCACCTCAGTTTTCAGATCTCAAGACTCTCTCGACAAGACTCAACTGTTTCATTCACTATAAAATATCTGATGAAATGATATTCCACAAAAGAGTATATTTTTTATTTACTGGATCTCTTTAAACCAATTTAGACTAAACAATTTCATCTAATTCCTAAGGTATAGCTCCCTTGAGATAGAATCAAAATAGTCTTTTTCCTAGTCACAGAAAGGGCAATTCTTCTTCATACCCAAAGTATAAACTCATTATTGTTATTTTTTTTTTTTGCTGTCAACACTTTAGAACTTTCTAACAAATAACAGATCTGTGTCTCTTAAATCTAATAAAGAACAAGAAAGCTCTAGGCATACTTTTCTACTGTTAGCGATTATTCTCCTTTAAATAATAGTCTGTAGATTTGGGATTATGTAAGATATTTTGAAACATTAAAAAAAAATTGTCAGCCTTTGAATTCACAGAGAGAATCTGAGTTTTATGTTCCTTCAGAATCTTGATTGAAATCTCTAAAGAAAATCAGAACAGGTATAAACATCCTTGTAACAAAGCAAATTCCTGTTCTAAATCATACAAGGCAGTATAGTGTTCTAGCTACTGAAATTATATTTAAAGATTTAATCCAATTTTAATGTCTTGACCTATGCCCTCCAGCCACAGCCATGGGGGGGGGGGGACAATTCTTCTGTATGCTAATGACAGGCTCTCAATCATGTTCCATGCAAGACCTCCAGAGCAATGTGACCGGTTGGCATGTTACTTTCAGAAACAATAGCTCACTAGCAATTATACTAAAATTAATCACTTTTTATGGAATCAATTTGGCATTCAAATGAAAAAACTAAATCCTCAACTCATCAGGTTGATTCATTCAGTTTTTTTAGAGGTTTATTTTGAGGCTAATTCATTCTGAAGGGCCCAAACCTTTCAGAAAATTATTACGTTTTATGATGCAGGAATCAAGGACCACAATCAAATGTTAGCCAATTTGAGCAGCTCAGGGGGCAGAATAACTTTCTTTCTGCTCAGAAATGGAGTTCGGATCTTAAATTTTCATTAAAAAATTACAAATTTTTCATATAAAAGTTAAAGTACATGACTTTCTCAGTACTTGCCCTCAGGTGTCAGAGATGACCCGTCTGTACTCACCTGTTCCCATAGGGTTTCAGTGATTGATAGATGAATTTCCTATTGAAGTAAGAAACAAAATTTGAGAATGTTACCCTGACTCCTCCAGAACTGAACTGACACATCATGGAATTGGTGGAATACTTGGTAGGATACATTTTTTTGGAATCAAGATAGGCATCTCCAATCACCCCATTGTGGCCCAAAGTCTCCCTCTGTCCTGCTGAGTCATTTTCCAACCCACATCTCCCGGTCTTCTCATGATCTATGTGGTGGGTGACAGGTCCCAATCAAACCCAAATGCTTACCCACACTTATCAATGCCTGCATAGGCTGTCTACCCCTGAAGTCATCTAGTGTGGTAGTGATATTGGAGGTGTTACCTGGTCTTATTAGACAATGGCCCATCAACCAGTCAAGAGCACCTCAATCTACAAAGTCCCTTGCCCTCCAAGATATAGCCCTTGTCAGGCAGCTTTTCTGCCTGGTCATTGTCTCTTCTCCCCTCTCCCCAGGAACCAGGAGCCCAAAGGAACCAGTGTATTTGAATTTCTTACCCACCTGAGGTCTCATTGTATCTTCCTGGGATTTGCTGGTGGAAAGAAGGATGATATAAACCTGATGAGTTACAGGGAACATAAGTTGTTATGGATTGACTTGTGTCCCCCCAAAATATCTGTTGTAAATCCTAACCCCTATACTTGTGGATATAATCCCATTTGAGAATAGGGTTTTCTTTGTTATATTGATGAGACCATACTAGTGTAGGGTGTGTTTTAAGGCAATCACTTTTGAGATATAAAAGAGCAGATTAGGCACAGAAGCAAGCAAGCACAGATTGGGGAAATAGATTCCATGCCACGTGAAGATTGTGAATCAACTGAGTAATAGAAAGTAAAAAGAGTCAAGGACCTTCCCCCAGAGCCAACAGCAAGAGAAAGCCTTTCCCTCAAGCTGGTGCCCTGAATTCAGACTTCTAGCCTCCTAAACTATGAGAAAATAAATTTCTGTTTGTTAAAGCCACACACTTGTGATATTTTCATTATAGCAGCTCTAAGAAACTAAGACATAAGCCAAGGGCCTCCCCTGACTGACCTCTATCCTACAACTTCTAGGAAGAATTCTTGTAATTTCTATACTAAAAATGCAGGAAGGATAGCAAAAGCCTACCCTCTCACTTCTGTTATCCCTGCTGGGACTTGTGGCCTCATCTTCCCAGTATCTTTGCTTTGTAATAGCCCTTTGACAACTCTAGAACACAGAGGAATGGAAGTGATGGTGATGATTGCTACCATTAAGCCTTGCCGTTCACCCATCTAATTGTGTTCACTCTTCACCTTTCACCCCACCAAACTTACTAAATAGCTCAGGTCCCTCCTGAGAAAGTACATCTAGTTATCACTCAAACTGCCTCCTTTTTTCTCCCCACACAAAGCATTTTCCTTTTCCTTCACAACCTCTGAGGTTGTAGATATGGGGATGGAAGATTGAGGAAGAAGTCTAAAAGATTTTGCTTACTTGTTTCTAAAGACCAACAGAATCAGTGCTAACACCAGCTAGGGGAGAGGGTAGCTGTATACAGGGTTAGAGAGTCAAGGAAGGAGAGGGGTGTAAAAGCATGAAAAGTTGGACAACATGTCTGATCTACCATGCTATTGGATCCTGAGCAGACTCAGATTGGATCTTCTGACCCTTTGTAGACCTCTGTAGGGTATTGGGAATTAACTGGAGGAAGGAGAGTATGTCATTACCTCCTAGAATTGTTTCAGAGGCCCTGGAATGCGATCCTCAGAAAGGGTTGGAAAAGAAGGAAAATAATGAAAGGTGGTGGAAGGTAAAACATGTTTCAGAACCCAAGGATCCTTACATCTCTGGCCTAGTATTCCTGCCTATACAGCTCTTGCCATGTGTCATGGATTGAATTGTGTCCCCCAAAAAATGTGTGTATCAATTTGGCTGGGCCATGATTCCCAGTATTGTATGATTGTGTACCATTTTGTAATCTGATGTGGTTTCCTTATGTGTTGTAAACTCTATATCACTAAGATGTAATAACATGGATTAGTGGCAGTTAATGAGACTGATTAGGTCTACAAGATTTGATAGTGTCTTAAGCCAATCCCTTTTGAGATATAAAAGAGAGAAGTGAGCAGAGACACACAGGGACCTCATACTACCAAGAAAGCAGCACCGGGAGCAGAGCGCATCCTTTGGAGCCAGAATCCCTGCATGGAGAGGGCCCTGGTCCAGGGGAGGATTGATGAGAAGGCTGACAGAGAGAGAAAGCCTTCCCCTGGAGGTGATACCTTGAATTTGGACTTGTAGCCTACTAGACTGTGAGAGAATAAATTTCTCTTTGTTAAAAGCCATCCACTTGTGGTATTTCTGTTATAGCAGCACTAGAAGACTAAGACACCATGAAAAGAAGCCCTAAGGCATTCCAAATAAGGGTAAGGAGGCCAGAAAGCACAGGGAACCTGGAGGACAAAGAAGAGAGCAAAAACTGACCCCAAGAAGGCATTAAGCCTAGCGATCTCCAATACTGAGGAGATTGTGAATGGAAAGAACAGGCTAGAAATCAGATCTCTCTCCTTGGGAACTATCCTATCAGATGACTCACACAACTCACCCAGCTCTGCCAGCTAGAGTGTTATTTTTCCACTGAACCTAGGAATAGATATCCCTCACTCCAAATCTAAGCCACATCCCTTACTTTAAAAAAACCCATACTTTTAAGATTCTTCTCCCAGGGATTTCATCTATTTCAGGGAGTGGGGATGGGAGAGAAAATAAGTGGACTTGGGGTTCAGCTGAAGTTTTCTCCACCAGGCTGTTTTAATCCAACGTTTCCTAAACAGAAGCAAAGGGCATTGAGGGGAATGGTTGGAGCGGGAGAGGCGGGAAGGGTGAAGAATATGTATTTGCAATAGAAGTCTAGAAATTTGTTACTGGAAACCGGAGCATAAGAATGCACCTCCGTGAGCCAGGCACTGAGGTAGGTGCTTTGATCCACACATCCAGTCCTCAAACATTCCTGTGAGGGAGGTGTGGCTGCCTACTTTACTGTGGAGCAAACTAATATGCTAAGTAATAGTAATGGAGAAGCTGGAATTCCAACTCAGGCCTGTTTGATTCCACTCTACATTATGAATTCCCTAAAAGAGACTGAGTTGTGTCAACTTGTTTTATGAGCTGAATTATAGGAAGCCTCATTACGTTGCAAGGAGCCTTGCTGGCGCTTGGCTGCTAACCAAAAGTTCAGCGATTTGAACCCACCAGCTGCTCCGCGGGAGAAAGATGTGGCAGTCTGCTTCTGTAAAGATTTACAGCCTTGGAAACTCTATGGGGCAGTTCTACTCTGTACTCTGTCCTATAGGGTGGCTATGAGTCAGAATTGGCTCGACTGCAATAGGTTTTAATTATATTGCAGTATGAAAAATTGCCATGAGTCAGAATTGACTTGATGGTAACTAACAACAACAACAAAAAGAAGAACTTGGAGACAGAAGAGTTTTGTTTGAATTCCAGCTTTACCAGGCTTCATTTCCAGGACTTTTGGCCAATCTCTTTGCCTATATGAATCTGTTTCCTCATCTATAAAACAGGAGGAATGATCTTTACCAAACAAAGTTGAGGGAGAATGGCATGAAATTCTTTTAAACTATAAAGTTCATTTCAAATATTATTGCCATCATTACTATTTTTACAGCATCTTGCCCATTTCTGCTGCCAGAGTATCCATACATCAGAGAGAAGTCATGGCTTTGGTGTGGTTTATGCACTTTCTCATATAGAACTCTAACAGATGTCAATATCTACTCATTATTATCTCCTCATGGTCTTGCAGCTGTCCAGAAAAGAATTCATACTCTTAGATAATGCAGGTTCTCACCTTCCTCCAAGGTTCAGGCTTCTGGATTCCTCACTAGCTCTCAAGTTCAGGCCCAGTTAACTATTCTGAGCATTTTAATAAAAAATAGAAACCTAGAAGACCCTTTTAACTCTTTTTCTCCCTGAATTTCTACAACTCTTCCCTCAAGACATATCCTCCTGCCTTCTTCAAAAGCTCAAACCAAGTCCCAATTCCTTTCTGAAGCTTTCCTGAAGCATAAGTTCACAGCAATCCCTCCTTTTTTTCTGAATTTATGGCTAGCATTGCCTGGGACTCATTCAGCCTCAAGCATCAGATTCTGGTCTTCTTCTCCACCCCAGTGCAAGGGAAGAATAGTTTTGGATGGCTGGCCTTGATTCACACTATAGGGGCCATAAAGGACTTAGAGAAAGTCACCTCTGCAATAAAGAAATGTCTCTAGGTTGCATAGTTACCCTACTCCACCTGCTAACTCCTAGACGAATTGCAGACTGATATCCACCCTTGGAGCCTTGGTGGCACAGTGGTTAAGAGCTATGGCTGCTAACCAAAAAGTTGGCAGTTCTAATCCACCATCTGCTCCTTGGAAACCGT
>NW_004444059.1:108098-123715 GCF_000243295.1 Trichechus manatus latirostris
ATTATTGCCATCATTACTATTTTTACAGCATCTTGCCCATTTCTGCTGCCAGAGTATCCATACATCAGAGAGAAGTCATGGCTTTGGTGTGGTTTATGCACTTTCTCATATAGAACTCTAACAGATGTCAATATCTACTCATTATTATCTCCTCATGGTCTTGCAGCTGTCCAGAAAAGAATTCATACTCTTAGATAATGCAGGTTCTCACCTTCCTCCAAGGTTCAGGCTTCTGGATTCCTCACTAGCTCTCAAGTTCAGGCCCAGTTAACTATTCTGAGCATTTTAATAAAAAATAGAAACCTAGAAGACCCTTTTAACTCTTTTTCTCCCTGAATTTCTACAACTCTTCCCTCAAGACATATCCTCCTGCCTTCTTCAAAAGCTCAAACCAAGTCCCAATTCCTTTCTGAAGCTTTCCTGAAGCATAAGTTCACAGCAATCCCTCCTTTTTTTCTGAATTTATGGCTAGCATTGCCTGGGACTCATTCAGCCTCAAGCATCAGATTCTGGTCTTCTTCTCCACCCCAGTGCAAGGGAAGAATAGTTTTGGATGGCTGGCCTTGATTCACACTATAGGGGCCATAAAGGACTTAGAGAAAGTCACCTCTGCAATAAAGAAATGTCTCTAGGTTGCATAGTTACCCTACTCCACCTGCTAACTCCTAGACGAATTGCAGACTGATATCCACCCTTGGAGCCTTGGTGGCACAGTGGTTAAGAGCTATGGCTGCTAACCAAAAAGTTGGCAGTTCTAATCCACCATCTGCTCCTTGGAAACCATATGGAGCTGTTCTAACTCTGTCCTGTAGGGTCACTATGAGTTGGAATCACTTCAACGGCAACAGGTGCAGGACCCACCCTTCTAAATTGGAATGCCAAAGATTTGCCATTGTCACTACCATTGAGGAGGTAGGGAAGATGGACGGCACATAAAAGTCCCCATCTTCCCCAATCAGGAAGCCAGACAAAAAGGGGTAGAAGACAAGCGACCCTATTTCACTCAGAGCACATCCAAGCCAAGGACTCTTGAGGGTCCTCATTAGCCTCATTTACCTTCTCTTCTGCCTGTAGGTCCTTTCTGCCGCTTGTTCTTGATCCTGGCAGGCATGCTGTTCCATTTGTCTTTGAACAGAAACCAGGTACTGTAGAGCTGAGGGTGGAGATAGATAAATGAGTATGGAGAGAGGGCAGGTGTATGGTGGGGAGAAAGGCACTTACCCACTGAGAAACCACCAGGACAGAAGTCTCAGTGGTTCATGAAGTATGTGTTTTGAATGGGTCATTGTTTGTGTGCATGTGTATGTGTGTGTGTGTGTGTGTGTGTGTGTGTGTGTGCACGTGCATATGTGTAAAGGAAGATGAGGATGAGGGGAAGGAAGGGTTTGCCCCAGGTAAGGTCTCCTTATCCTCTTTTTCAGTAACAATAGAAATTCCAGTGAGAAGGTGGGTGAATAAAACAGAAAGATATCTAAGTAAAAAATAACAGCTGGAGGAGATTGGGGGTAGGGAGTTGGCCAGAGGCACCCTGAAGGTGAAGGTGGGCTCTAAGGCAAGGATAAGAAGTGGTGCATAATGCAGAAATTCAAGATTGGCAAATACCCCACCCCTCCCCACCTCACAGTCAGAATCTTCACAGTCAAATAAGTGTAAAACTTTGGGCTGGAAGTCAGTCAGCTCCAGCCTGAAAGTACTTTGTAGGGAAGGAGGGAAACTCCACAGCTGATACTGTCAAAGAGACATGGGGCTGAGAGGCCAAAGCAATAGCATCCAGACAAGAGACAAATCCGCCCTTGAGACGTTTCCCTCCCAGTTTTCCTACTCCTATCCTTCCCCTACTCCAAACTCCAGTCTGGAAGCAGGCCAATTATACCTGGCAACTTACCCAGCTGGGATCCCCAAATCACACTTCACTCCATCCCTTCTACCCTAGACATTCTCCCCTTAGAGCCCCATCTCACACCAGTCTGCTGCTCCCCATATCAACCTTGTCCTTTTCAACACTTCTGTGACCTCAGCTGTGACTTCACAGATCTGGGACAACTGGCTGTTACCTCCCTGCCTCACCCCAGGGTGATAGTGATAAAATTATGAGATATCCATTTTATCCAAATGATAATGGTAAAATAATGGGATAATATTATGAAATGTAACCCGATACGATTTTAATTTCCAGGAATTTTTGCTGCTTCACTGCCCTCCACCCATTGCGTTAGATACCCATTGCTTCTTTTTTTAAAAAATTTTATTTTATTGTTCTACTTAAAGTGAAAGTTAACAATTCAAGTTAGTCTCTCATACCAAAATTTATACATAGGTTGTTATGTCACCCTAATTGCTCTCCCTATACTGTGACAGCACATTCCTCCTTTCCACCCCTGATCTCCCGTGTCCATTCAACCAGCTCCTGACCCTCTCTGCTTCTCATCTCACCTCCAGACAGGCACTGCCCATGTAGTCTCATGTATCTAGTTGAGCTAAGAAGCACACTCTTCACGAGTATCACTTTACGGCCCATGGTTTGGTCTAGTCTTTCACCAAAGAGTTGGCCTTGGGAATGGTTTTAGTGCTGGGTTGACAGAGAGTCTGGGGGCCATGCTCTCTGGGGTTCCTCCAGTCTCAGTCAGACCATTAAGTCTGGTCTTTTCATTAGAATTTGAGTTCTGCATCCCACTTTTCTCCTGCTCCAACAGAGACTTTCTGTTGTATTTCCCATCAGAGCCGTCATTAGACACCCATTGCTTCTGATTGACAGTAGGACTAGGCCCAGATGAATAATCCAATTTTTACTTTGAATTTCAAAACAGGGTCTGAAAAACCAGGCTTTCAATTTCAGGAGCTAGGTCCTTGCTAGAGTAATGGTTTTGTTTTGAATTCCAAAGGCTTTGACTTAGAATGTCACCAAGGGTTGGTGAATGATCATGGATTTAAGACCTTAGAGGGGATGGAAACAGTTTTCCTGCAGAAAAAAGAGGATTGTCAAAAAGAAGGCAGGAAGGAAATATTGGAAAAGAAATAAATTAGATGTAGACATGCAACTCTGATAGGGACCTGCTTCTCTTTGGTGGGGATGCATACAAAATCCCAAGATATGTTTAAAAATCTAAGAACAGAAAGGGCCAAGCCCATGCTTCCCCCTTGCAATACAACCCAAGGAGGAGCAGCTTCAGAGAGGGCTGTGCCAACATGTCACGGTAATGGTAAAGTGGGAACTGTGGTTTGTTATGTTTACGCAGACAGGACCTTCCAGTTACCCATAGCTTGCCCAGGTGATCCCTATTATGGATTGAATTGTGTCCCTCCAAAATTGTATTGAATTGTATTGAAGTCCTGGCCCCTATACTATTTTTAGTCTTTCACTATTAAGTATGACGTTAGCTGCAGATTTTTTTGTAGATACCTTTTGTAAAGTTAAGCAGTTCCTTTATATTCCTAGTTTGCTGAGGTTTTTCTCATTGGGAATGGATTTTGGATTTTGTCAAATGCTTTCTCTGCATCTATTGAGATTAAATTTTTTCTTCTTTTGTCTGTTAGTATGGAAAATGACATTGATTTTTGAAAGTTAAACTAATCTTGCATTGCTGAGATAAACCCCACTGAATTATGATGTATTATTTTCTTTACATATATGTTGAATTTGATAAAATTTTATTAAAATTTTTGCATTTATGTTCATGAGAGATATTTTTCTCTCGTTTTCTTTTCTTATAATGTCATAGTCTGATTTTTGGTATAGTAATATGAGGATCAAAAAATTAATTGGGAAGTATTTCTTCCTTTTCAATTTTCTGGAAGAGGTTGTATGTAATCTATATTATTTATTTTTTAAATGTTTGATAGAATTCACCAGTGAAGTCATCTGGGCTTGATTTCTTTTTTCAAATGGAAATGGTCTTATCTACAAATTAAATTTCTTTAATTGAATTATTTCATAGTGCTATTCAAGTTAATCTATTTCTTTCTGAGTGAGATTTAGTAGTTTATTTATTTCAAAAAAAAGTGTCAATTTCATTTAAGTTTTCAAATTTACTGGCATAAAGCTTTTCCAAAAATTCTGTTATTGTGCTTTTAATATCTATACAATCTGCAGTAATGTCACCTCTCTTATTCCTGACATTGGACGTTTTTGTCTTCTCTCTTTTCATCTCTGATCGGTCTTGCTGGAAGTATATCAAGTCTACTTTTCTTCTTAAAAAACCGGCTTTTGGTTTCATTGATTTTATTTTGTTGTCTATTTCAGTGGTTTCAATATAATCTTTATTATTTTCTTTCTTCTGCTTACTTTGAGTTTCCTGTATTCTTTCTTTTCCAGCTTCTTAAGATGACAGCTGATGTCATTGATTTTAGACTTTTTGTTTTCTAATGCAGACATTTAATTCTATAAATGCCCCTCCATCCACTGTTTTAGCTGCATCCAACAATTTAGGAAATTTGGGTTTTCATTTCATCCGGTTTGAAATACTTTCTAATTTTCCTGTTTTACTTCTTCTTTGATCCTTGGGTTATTGAAAAGTGTGTTAATTAGTTTCTAAATTTTGAGGATTTCCCAGGTATCTTTTTGTCATTAATTTCTAATTTAATTCTATTGTAGTCAGACACAATACTTTTACGACTTGAATCTTTTATAATGTATTGAGACATGTTTTATGATCCTGAATGTGGTCTCTCTTAGAAAATGCTCCACATGCACTTGAAAAGAATGTGTACTATGCTGTTGTTGGGTTGAATGTTACATAAATTTCAATTAGGTCAAGTTGATTAATAGTGTTTGTCGAGTCTGTATATTTACTGTTTTCAGAGAGTATTGGAATCTCCATCTCTCCAACTATAATTGTGAATTTGCCTGTTTCTCCTTTATTCTCTCAGTTTTGTGTCTTAGGCTGGGTTCTCTAGAGAAGCAAAACAAGTAAAGTGTATAAAATCTGTATATAGAGATTTATATCAAAGAAACAGTTCATGCAATTGTAGAGGCTGGAATGTCCCAAGTCCATGGATCAGGATAGAGGCTTCTCCTGATTCATGTAGCCACAGGGGCTGGCAGGTCGGAAAGCAGGGCTCTTGCTCACAGGCTGTGAAGATCGACAAATCCCAAGATCAGCAGATAAGCTTACAGTTCAAGTCCCAAGAACCATAGGTCAGATGAACAGGAGGCAGCTGCAGGATCCAGAGCGAGCAAAAAGCCAGAACATCTGCTTATATTTGGATACAGGCCACACCCCCAAAGAAACTCCCTTTCAACTGATTGGCTACTCACAGAATATTCAGTCATGGGAGTGACCACATATAAATACTGTGAATCACAGCTCAGCCAAGTTGACACACAATCTTAACCATCACAGTGTCATTGTATTCTCTCAGTTTACATGCATAAATGTCCTATTTGTGAATTGACCCTTTTATCATTATGAAATGACCTCTTTAGCTTTGGTAATATTCTTTGCTCCAAAACCTACCTTGTCTGATATTAAAACTGCCACTTTAGTTTTATTTTTATTAGTATTAGCATGGTATATAATTTTCTATCACTTTTCTTTTGACTTGTTTGTGTTTTATGCTTAAAGTGGTGGTTTCTGGTAGGTAACATATAGTTAAGTCTTGGTTTTTTTAAATCAAATCTGATAATCTCTGCCATTAATTTGGGACATTTAGACACTTCACATTTAATGTGATTATTGATACATTTGGGTTTAAATCTACCATCACGTTCTTTGCTTTCTGTATGACCTAGTTGTTTTTCATTCTCTTGTTCCTTGTTTTCTATGTCTTAGTGGATTGAGTATTTTTTATGATTCCATTCTTATCTGCTTGGTTGGCTTCTTACCTATAACTCTTCTCGTGTTTAGGGCTACTTTATGGCTTATAGTTTACGTCTTTAACTTATTACAGTTTACCTTCAAGTGATATTATATCACTTTATGAATAGTATATAAGAAATCTTAACACAATAAACTTCTGTTTAACCCCTTACAGACTTTGTACTATTGTGATGTTATAAACCCCACAATACATTGTTACTATTTTTGCCTTAAATAGTCAGTTATGTTTAAAAGATATTTTAAAAGGAAAACATTCTTTTATATGTAAATGATATGTAAATATCATTTTTGGTGCTCTTATTTCCTTCATGTAGATCTGGTATCATTTTCCATCTTCCTGAAGGACTTTTCTTTAACATTTATTGCAGTTTAGATCTCCTGGTAATGAATTCTTTCAGCTTTTGTATGTCTCAAAAAGTCATGTGTCCAAAGTTTTATTTTGTTAAATGTAAATATTTAAATTGTTTCATCTTTCTTTATAGTTTTCTTTGGGCATTTATTTATTTATTTATTTTAGAATAATGAGTGTCTTAGACTGGGTTCTCTAGAGAAGCAAAACCACTGCAGCATATAAATATATATATAGAGAGATTTGTATAAAGGAAATGGCTCATGTGATCATAGAGGCTGGAAAGTCGTAAGTATGTGGGTCAGGCTGGAGGCTTCTCCTGACTCACATAGCTGCAGAAGCTGCTGAATCCAAGGGCAGAAGGTCAGATAGGAGGCCTCTAGCTCACAGGCTGTGGAGGCCAACAAATCCCAAGATCAGCAGGTAGGGTGGCAAGTAAGTGGCTACCTCAAGTCCCAAGAGCCGGGAGTCAGATGAGTAGGAGCCAGCTGCAGGATTCAGAGCAAGTAAAAACCCACAAGACTTGCTTCTGGCCTACCTATATTGAATGCAGGCCACACCCCCAAGGAAACTCCCTTTCAACTGATTGGGTAGTCACAGCAGATCCCATCATGGAGGTGATCACACTGTATCAGATCTCATCATGTAGGTGATCACATCGTTATACAACTGCCAAACTACTTCATAACTGCCAAACCACTGAATCACAGCCCAGCCAACCTTAATAATCACAATGAGTGCTTCAAAAGTGGAAATGACATGGGTATCTCTAACATTCAGGAGAGGCTGTATGACTCCCAAAATCAACCCCCAAAATATTAGTGGCTGAAAACTAGAAGGGTTTATTTTTTGCACATACTACAAGTCCTTCCTGGGAGGACTTGGGGCTCTTCTCTATGTCACCCTCACTCAGGACATCAGGCTGAGGGAGTCTTCTTTCTCTATGTTTCCGCAATTGCTGAGCTTAGCAAACAGAAACATAATAAATCATGCACTGTTTTAAAAACTTCTACCTTGAATTGACATATCAATCCCATTTTTGTATTTCATTGGTCCAAGCAATACATACGGCCACACTTGACTTTGAAGTGGCTGTGAAGTGTCATCCTACCCTACTCAGCCCAGAAAGAGAACTGGAACCTTGATGATTACGACACAACACTTGCAAGCTTTGAAAGTCCTGGCCTGAGACTCCCATTGTTTAGATAGCAGGGCCCATCAAGCAGAGAAAAAACAAGAGGTAGGAGGAAACTAGGAAAGTACAATTTAAGAGAATTCAAGTCAGGAAATAAATCAAAGGAGGAAAAGGCAGTTAATATTTGTTAAGAAGATTTTTGGTGACTAAAAAGCGTGCAGTTTTTGCTCCTTTAAAAAATCATCTATATGAGACCAAACTGTCAACAACTACTCTAAAGCAAAGATGAGAAGGTAATGGGGCAGGAAAACTAGATTACTGGAAACAGAACAATCAGAACAGAAATAATGAGAAGGTTGACACATTGTGAAAAATGTAACCAATGTCATTGAACAAGTTGTGTAGAAATTGTTAAATAGCAACATAATTTGCTATGTAAACTTTCACAGAAAACACAATGTTTTTTTAAAGTGTGCAGTTTCTGAAGAGAATACATAGAAGCAATCCTGCAGGAAGAAGTGGAGAGTAAGAAAATAAATGGGTAGGAAATAATGTCAGCAGATCAGGGCATGCTTTGAAAAGCTCAGTGGCAAAAGTAAAAGATTTGATAAGTTTCATTAAATGGCTTTAAATCTTTTTTAAAATCTAAGTGAAATATTTACATGCTCCAATGAAGGCTAAAGGTGTATAAGTCTGCTCATGTATGCTGAAACATCTCAGTCTTCCTTCTAAAATAAGATGTGAGGTATTACTAGGATCAGACATGGGGTTTTGGAAAAAAAGAAGAGCAACCGAGAGAGGCTCCGTAGAGAGGGTGTCAGGGATAAAACAATAATGACTGGAGATCAGAAGGTTGATGTGATCATTACTTTATTTTATAAATGTTTATTAAGCACCTGTTATGTCTTGAGTAACTCCCTCAGTGGTGCAAACGGTTAAGTGCTCTGCTGCTAACCGAAAGGTTGGCAGTTCAATTCCACCCAGAAGTGCCTCGGAAGAAAGCCCTGGTGCTCTACTTCCAATAAATCAGCCATTGAAAACCCTATGGAGCACAGTTCTTCTCTGGCACACATGGGGTCGCCATGAGTCAGAATCAACTCGATGGCAACTAACAACAACAATGTCTTGGTCTAGGATAGAAAATGGTAATAAAATAACTGGTGAAGAATGGTCCCTGCCCTTGAGGATCTGTTTTGTAGAAGCAGTAACATTTGGGTGAGCCATGCAGTAAATGAATGGGATGGAGGCAAACTGAGGAGTGGTTGTTACAACAACAACAAAACAGCAGGAGAAAGGATACATAGAAAATTATAGAAAAGAGGAGCCTATCTTGTCCAAACACTCCAACTATAAAATTCTATGTGCTTTCAGTTATTAAGTTACATGTTTTCAATGTTTATGGTGCATAAAGTTTATGGCTGTTCTAGTCCCTCTCCTGTATCAGTCAAAAAAAAAATTCTAAATTCAGAATATTCTCTCAGATAGCTTCTGGACAATTTGTGCATGTTATCAGCTAAAACAGGTCAGGCTGGAACTCACTAAGAAAGCCTCCAGGGCATCCCTTCCCTTTTCTGCATTTCTGTTGCTTTTGCTGAGATGAAGCTGAAGGCCAGGTGGGCATCTGGCTAATATTTCTTCAGAAGCTTCAAGGTGAAGGAGGCTAAAGCACAGGCTGTCCTTGCCCTCAAGCAACTTTTCCTGGGCTCAGACACTGGGGAGCTGCTTCCACAAACTTCCCTAAACTAAGCTTCTTGTGATCTGTTTGAGGAGACTGAAGCTGCTGGGGCCTTAAGAGACCAGCACAGGTTTGCAGTAACAAGACCCCAAGACACTTGACAGGAGCTTGCTCCCCCATCAGCCCGCTCTCTGTTAATGAGGCTTAATGGGATAAAAGTTGCTTCTCCCCAGGACAATATTTCAGTGTTAGTGTGGATGGAGAGAATGCCAAACAGAAGGAGGAGCCAAAAGCCAGAGAAGGCTGCAGACAGGAGAGAATCCTAGCCTTCTGGGCACTGAAGCTCACTTACCCATTCCATCCCATCCCAGTAAAAAGGGGATCAGTTGCTGGACATGAAAAGTAAATGAGCCAAGTGCCCACCAGAATAACTGCCCCTGGTGAGGGTCTGGAGGCCCAACTTCCTCCAGCTCAGAGGTTCTGAAAGTGTAGTCTTCAGATTAGAAACATCAGCATCACCTGGGAAGTTGTTACATATGCATATTCATGGACCCCACCCTGGACCTGCAAAATCACAAACTCTGGGAGTGGGGGCCAGCAGTGTTTTTGAAGCCGAGGCCTGCGCCTCAATCACCCCAGTGTATTTCTGTTTCTTATCTAACCTCCCCCATGCCCGTTGCTTAACCACTTTGTTAGCTTGTTTTGCAGAAAAATAACAGGTGTTTCAAGAATCCAAGGCCAGAGTGGTAAACAAGAACCAGTCTGAACCAGATCTGGCCCAAAATACCTATGTATGAGACTTCCCAGAAAATTGATAAATACGATAACTTCCTAGATTAGAATCCCAATAAAGGCTGTAACCTAACCCCTGCTCGGGGAGTCAGATCTGGGCAAGTCCCCTGGCTCCTTGCATTGCTGTTCTGCAATAAACTACTTTCTCTCCTCAAAACTTGGTCTGTCTTGTCTCTTGGATTTACAGCTCACTGGGCAGGGACCTACGTGGTCTGGAAACATTTTAATAGGTGATTCAGATTCACACTAAAGGTTGATTACTATTGCTGTGGTTGTTTCTTTTTTAGTACTGCCAAACACACAGTGGGAGAGATCAACTGTAAGGTGCAGAGGGAAACTGTTTTCTTTGTATTCATCTGACACTGAGTTTATGGCTCAGTCCTTTGGGTTCTAGGATCAGGATCTGCTGATTACCTCTGACCCTAAACAACCCCCAAACCAAACCAAAAACCAAGCCTTAAGGTCTATTCTGACTCTTGGAGACCCCATATGTTACCGGGTAGAACTGCTCCACAGGGTTTTCTTGGCTATAATCTCAATGGAAGCAGATCACCAGGACTTTCTTCCACAGCACAACTGGGTGGGTTTGAACCATCAACCTTTTGGTCAGTAGCCAATAGCAACTATTTGCACCACCCAGGGTTGGCCAAATTCCATCTAATTCCATAATCTAAGAAGTACCCAGTATGGGCTGAGGATACATTGTTGTTGTTAGGTTCTGTCAGTTCTGACTCATGGCAACCCCATGTTGTAAATCCTATCTCTACGATGTTAGTGAGATAGGATTAGCAGCAGTTATATTAATGAGGCAGGACTCAATCTACAAGATTAGGTTGTGTCTTAAACCAGCCTCTTTTGAGATATAAAAGAGAGAAGCAAGCAGACAGACATGGGGACCTAATACCACCAAGAAAGCAGCGCCAGGAGCTGAGCATGTCCTTTGGACCTGGGATTCCTGTACAGAAAAGCTCTAGACCAAGGGAAGATTGATGATAAAGACCTTCCCCCAGGGCTGATAGAGAATGAAAGCCTTCCCTTGGAGCTGATGCCCTGAATCTGGACTTCTAGCCTGCCAGACTGTGAAAGAGTAAACTTCTGTTTGTTGAAGCCATCCACTTGTGGTATTTCTGTTGTAGCAGTGCTAGATAACTAAAATACTTTACAAAGTCAGTAAAACACAGGTAAACATATTTCTGGTATTCTCTGCTTTCAGCCAAGATCCACCTGACATCAGCAATGATGTCCCTCATTCCACGAACTCTTCTGAATCCAGGTTGAATTTCTGGTAGATCCCTCCCCATATACGGCTGCAACTGTTTTTTAATTATCTTCAGTATAATTTTACTTGCGGGTGACATTAATGATATTGTTCAATAATTTCTGCATTCTGTTGGGTCACATTTCTTTGGAATGGACACAAATATGAATCTCTTCCAGTCAGTTGGCCAGGTAGCTGTTTTCCAGATTTCTTGGCCTATGTCAGTAAGAGCTTCCAGTGTTGCATCTTTTTGTTGAAACACCTCAATTGGTATTCTGCCAATTCCTGGAGCCTTTTTGCCAGTGCCTTCAGTGCAGCTTGGACTTCTTCCTTTAGTACCACTGGTTCTTGATCATATGCTACCTCCTGAAATGGTTGAAAGTCAGCCAATTCTTTTTGGTACAGTGACTCTGTGTATTCCTTCAATCTTCTTTTCATGCTTTCTGCTTCATTCAATTTTTTCCCATAGAAGCCTTCAGTATTACAACTTGAGGCTTGAATTTTTTTCTTCAGTTCTTTCAGCTTGAGAAGTACTGAGTGCGTTCTTCCCTTTTGGTTTTCTAACTCCAAGTTTCTGCACATTTCATTATAATACTTTACTTTGTCTTCTCAAGCCACCCTTTGAAATCTTCTGTTCTGCTCTTTTATTTCATCATTTCTTCCATTCACTTTCACTACTGTGTGTTCAAGAACAAATTTCAGTGTCTTTTCTGACATCCGTTTTGCTCTTTTCTTTCTTTTTTGTGTTTTTAATGAACTTTTGCTTTCTTCCTGATGATGTGCTTGACGTCGTCCCACAACTCATCTGGTCATTAGTGCTCAGTGAATTAAGTCTATTCTTAAGATGGTCTCTAAATTCAGGTGGGATATGCCAGTGTAGTACTTTGGCTGTCATGGACTTATTTTAATTTTCTTCAGCTTCAGCTTGAATTTGCATGTGAGCAATTGTCTGTTTCACAGTTGCCTCCTAGCCTTGTTCTGAATGATGATATTGAGCTTCTCCACCGTCTCATTCCACAGATGTAGTCGATTTGATTCCTATGTATTCCATCTGGCAAAGACTATGTGTATAGTCACTGTTTATGTCGTTGAAAAAAGGTATTTGCAACGAAGAAGTCGTTGGTCTTGCAAAATTCTATCATGTGATCTCTGGCATTGTTTCTATCACCAAGGCCATATTTTCCAACTTCCAAACCCTTCTTCTTTGTTTCCAACTTATGCATTTTAATAACAAGTATTTATCAATGCATCTTGATTACATGTTTGATCAGTTTCAGACTGCGGAAGTTGTCATGTTTGTCATACTGTGGTGGCTTACATGTTGCTGTGATGCTGGAAGCTATGCAACCAGTATTTCAAATACCAACAGGGTCAACCACGGTGGACAGATTTCAGCAGAGCTTCCAGACTAAGACAGACTGGGAAGAAGGACCTGGTGATTCTTCTGAAAAAAATGACCAGTGAAAACGTTATGGATAACAGCGGAACATTGTCTGATATAGTACCGGAAGATGAGTCCCTCAGGTTAGAAGGCACTCAAAATATGACTTGGGAAGGGCTGCCTCCTCAAAGTAGAGTCGACTTTAATGACGTGGGTGGAGTCAAGCTTTCGGGACCTTCATTTGCAGATGTGACACAACTTAAAATGAGAAGAAATAGCTGTAAACATCCATTAGTAATTGGAATGTGGAATTTATGAAGTGTAACTCCAGGAAAATTGGAAGTCGTCAAAAATGAAATGGAAAGCTTGCAAATAGATATCCTAGGCATTAGTGAGCTGAAATGGATTGGCATTGGCCATTTTGAATCAGACAATCATATGGTCTACTACGCCGAGAATCTCAGATTGAAGAAGAATGGCATTGCACTCATCGTCAAAAAGAACATTTCAAGATCTATCCTGAAGTATAACGATGTCAGTGATAGGATAATATCAGTAGGCCTACAAGGAAGACCCTGTTAATACAACTATTATTCAGATTTACACACCAACCATTGATGCCAAAGATGAAGAAATTGAAGGGGACATGTTAGACACTACATACTAATAGGAGAGAGAGACAACTACCCACTGACCTAATGTGAGATAATTTAAGAACTACAAAGTACCTAGAAATCACCTAGAAGGGAATTTTAGCAATAGGATAAAATCTAAACATTTAACATGGCATTAAAGATTCTTTGCAATCTGACCCTCATAATAATAATATACCTTCCTTGATTCTCAGATGCACATTTTTCATATTTTAGTGTTTCTGAAATTCAGATGCATCTTACAGCTGATGTGTACATTAATGTAGTTTGCTCTGCTTGCCAAAAAAAAAAAAAAAAGAAAGGTGGTATTTAATTGATGGTTCGTTCTTCCTCCAATGTCAACAAAGATTGAGAGATATATATTAATAATAATACAGCGATAATGGGCCAGACAGAGTTCTAAAAGTTATATGCATATCTTGTTCAATCCTCTCAACAAAGCTATGAGGTAGGGTACTATTATCAAATCCACTTTGAAAAACATGGCAAAGAAATAGAGAGAAAGAGAAGTAAGTTTCCCAAGGTCAAGTGAGTAACACAGCTGAGATTCAAACTCAACTGTGTGTGACTAGAGTCCATGCTCTTAACTCCTACAGGTTGCATTTTCACATCCCTCTCCTTTTACAAACTGTTTCCTCTGCCTGGAAGATTTCTCTCTTCCTAAAACTTGCTTATTTAGATAGGGCAGTCAAGATATCTTTCCTGTAAAGACTTCCCTGACCATCTTATACAGAATGCATGTTTCAGCCCTGAACTCCCATAGCAATCTTGTCACACTGATAGACTATAACTTAGTATATTGCATTATAGCTGTTAATGTAACTTTTTTCCTCATTACAGTGTTTCTTAAAGGCAAAGACTATCTCTTACTCATCTTCATATCCCCAGAGCCCAGTACAGTGCCTGGCAATCATTGTTGGTTGAATTGCTTAAACAGATGTATTTTTCTTACTTGACTGAGAAATAGAAAAAGCTTTATAGAATTTTTAAAATATTATTTATTGAATACAAACTATTTGCTAAGATAGCATTAGCTAAACACTTTATATGCTGTATATATGTTGTGAGGATAAACAAGACAACCAATATAAAACACTTAAAATAGCATGTGGACATAATCACGTTAGTTATTTTTTTATTATTATCATTATTTAGCTGTTGCAAAAACTCACTGAGTTAGTTACTATGATTGCACTATTCTATAGATAAGGAAACTATAATATAAGGCTAAGTAACTTATTGTGTCATATTCACAACAATGGACTCAAACATACGAACAATCACGAAGATGACACAGGACTGGGCAATGTCTCATTGTTATGCCATGTGTTAAAGCCAACTCAACAGCAAGTAACAACAGCAATATCAACTTATTCACAGTTAAACAGATCATAAGTGACAGAGTTAGATTTTAAATTTGGGTCTTTCTTCATAATTATAAATTATGTGTATTTATAATTATTCATTGGTGGTTCAGTGATAGAATTCTCACCTTTCATGCAGGACAGCCAGATTTAATTCCCAGCCAAAGCACTTAAAGTGCAGCCACCACTATCTGTCAGTGAAGGCTTACATGCTGCTATGATGCCAAACAGGTTTCAGCAGAGCTTCCAGACTAAGACAAACTAGGAAGAAATCCCTGGCAATCTATTTCTGAAAACTCAACACTTTAAAACTTTATAGATCAAAATGGCCCAATCCGCCACTGATCAGGAGGATAGAACAGGACTGGGAAATGTTTTATTCCATTGTACACGGGGTCACCATGAGTCCGGGGCCAACTCTACAACAGCTAACAACAATAAGATAATTATGCATAATTTTCCATAATACACGAAAGATTGATGCCTGTTATCAAGACTTGGCTTTAAGGGCGGAGCCAACATGGGGCTATAGACAGAAGTGCCACGCCACAGCACAGACCCAAAAAATTAAGTAAAACAGAGACAAACATCAATCCTGGAACCCTAAGCATCCCTGAAGAGATAAAGAACTTAACCAAGCACTGAATGGAATAATAAACTGACAGAAAACAGAGTGCCAGGAGAAATATGGAGTGGAGGTCCCCTATCAGCTAATGCAGCAGGGATTTGCCATCTTGAACTCCTCAGCCACTGAGATCGGTGGACAGGGAGTACCAGAAGGCAGCTTCATGGAGCTCCCAGCAGGAGACAGAACACCAGTAACCAACAATACATGCTTTCCCACCCCCCCTTCTTCCCCCTGCTTGGCCTCTGCCGCTTCCCAGAGAGCCACAGTCACTTGACTGGGGAGGCGCTGGCCCCACGCCACTTGGATTCACCCCACCCACACCAGCCAGCTCCTTCAGTGCCATTTTTTTTTTTTTTGTTGTTGTTGCCATTGTTGATTTCTTTAGCTTTCGGTTTCTTCTCTCTCTCTAACCTCCTTCCCTTCCTTTCTCTTGAACACTTGGCTCCATGTGCCACTCTGCTTCTTCTTGACAGGCTGTGAAGTGCCACTTGGCTGGGAAACCACTTCCCTGGTCCAAGCCGCCATGCCAGTGGGATCCCTGGGGGCATTTCTTTTTTTTTTTTTTT
>NW_004444059.1:123815-128044 GCF_000243295.1 Trichechus manatus latirostris
TCAGTTTCTCATCTCTCTCTAGTCTCCTTTTCCTGTCTCCTGACTACCTTGCACAGTGTGCCATCTCCACCCCTTCAGGATGGGCAGTGCACTGCCTAGTGGCTTGAGAGCCACTTGCCCAGTCTGCATCGCCAAGCCAGTGGGCTACCTTGGGGATTTTTTTCTCTTTTCTCAATTTCTTGTCTCTGTCTACCATCCTTCCTTTATTTTCTCCTGAACACCTGGAGCTGCATGCCATCTCTGCTCCTTCTAAATGGCCTGTGCAGTGCTGCGTGGCTTGGGAGCCACTTACCCAGTCCGAGGTGTCATGCCAGTGGTATCCCTGGGTACTTGTCTTTTTTTTTTTTTCTTTTCTATTTTCCTTTTCATTTTTCTTCACCTCTCAGTTTCTCATCTCCCTCTACTCTTTTTCCTGTCTCCTGAATACCTGGCACTATGTGCCAATTCTGCCCCTTCTAGACAGGCTATGCAGTGCCTAGCAGCTTGGGAGCCACTTCCCCAGTCCACACCACCAAACCAGTGGGCTTCCTTGAGGCATTTTTTCCTTCTATCTTCTTTCTTTTCTCTGTTTCTTGTCTCACTCTGTCTCCCTTCCTTTCCTTCCTCCCAACCACCTGGCATCTTTCTTTCTTTCTTTTTCTCAGTTTCTTGTCTCTCTCTACATTCCTTCCATTCCTTTCTTCTGAACACCTAGCTGCATGTGCTTTTCTCTCTCTTTTTTTAAAAATCTGGTTTCTTATCTCTTTCTCCCTTCCTTCCTTTCCTTTCTCCCACCCATCCAGCTGTGTGTACCATATCTGTCCTTTTTTGATGGGCTGCGCCTCACTGCCTGGCTAGAAAGCCACTGGCACCCAGCTTCCCTGGGTCTGCACCACTCCGATGGTAGGCTCCCTCAGCACTTTTTTTGTCTCCTGTTTCTCTCTCCTCTTTCTCTTCTTTCCCATACCCACTTAGCTCCACACAGCACAACCTCCTCCTCCATCCTGCTTATCTGCACCATGAACTGAACATCGCACCCCTGAGCAGCACAGGCAAGGTCTACCAGAACCTGCCCTTCACTGACCCCTGGCCCCACTCTGTTGGCACAGGTACAGGCCACAGACAACCCATCCCACAATCTCCCCTTGCCTTGTACCTGCTCTGCACCATAGCTGAGTGACTGGCCCTGCCCATTGGACAAGGTGGTGAGAAGTATCAGGCCCACAGATAAGCAAACCATGAAAAATGCATGGCCCGCCTGCACAGACATAACCAAATAAAACAAAAAAGCAGGACAAAACAAACAAATCTACAATCAATAAATGAAGAAAATAACTACTGAATGTCCCAAAGACAGCAGACAATATCAAAGCATATACAAAAACAGGACAGGATGGTTCCAGTAGGCATCCAAAATAAAACACCAGATGGCCTTCCAGCAGAAGAAAAGGTACTGGAACTGCTTGATAGGGAATTAAAATCTCTAATACTCAGAGCTATCCAAGAGTTGAAGCAAAAAGCAGACAAAAATGAGGAAAAAATAGACAAAATCATGGAAAAGACAGATAAAACAATGGAAGCATTCAGGAAAATAATACAGGAACAAAATTTAAAAATAAATTCACAAATACAAATCATGAAAAAACGTCAATTAGAAATCAAAAGATAAAAGGATTTCAGAAATGGACAGTGTCATAGAAGGTCTGAGGACCAGGTTTGAAACAATGGAAGACAGGATCAGCGAAATTGAAGACAAATACTTTATTATCATTTTTTTCGAGGAAAAATCAGAGAAAAGAATGAAGAAAAATGAAAAAACCCTAAGAATGCTGTAGCATACAATCAAAAGCAAAAATCTGAGAGTGATTGGAGCTCCAGAACAGGGGGAGAAAATGGAAAACACAGAGAGGATCATTGAAGAATTGCTGACAGAAAACATCCCTAAAATCATGAAAGATGAAAAGCTTACCATTCAAGAAGCTCAATGAACCCAATATACGACAGACCCTAAAAGAAAATCACCAAGGCATATCATAATCACACTCATTAAAACCAAAGACAAAGAAAGAATACTGAGAGCAGCTTGAGAAAAAAGAAAAGTCATATACAGAGGGGAAACAATAAGACTAAGCTCTGAATACGTGGCAGAAATCATGTAGGCAAGAAGGCAATGGGATGACATATATAAAACCTTGAAAGAAAAAATTGCCAACCAAGAATAATATATCCTGCAAAACTCTTGCTCAAATATGATAGTGAAATTAGGACATTTCCAGATAAACAGAAATTAAGGGAATATGTAAAAACAAAACAAAACTTACAAGAGTTATTAAAGGGTGTCCTTCGGTTTGAGAACAAACATCAAATGACAGCCTGAATGTAGGATGAAAGACCATATCAGCCAAATACCAACCTAGATAAAGAACTCTCAAAGATTAATCAAAACTAAAAGATTGGCAACAGGGAACCAGAGAGGTTAATCGGTAAATGATAGCATCAGAACAGTAAAACAGGGAATAAATGGTGTAGGTATGGAACTTTCTAATGGAGAGGAAGGCAAGGCAATAGCAAGTAATAAAACACTGGTTCAAACTTAAGAAGATGTCTTAGTCATCCAGTGCTGCTATAACAGAAATACCCAAATGGATGGCTTTAACAAAATTTATTCTCTCACAGTCTAGTAGTCTACAAGTCAAAATTCAGGGCATCAGCTCCAGGGAAAGCTTTCTCTCTCTGTTGGCTCTGGAGGAATGTCCTTGTCATCAATATTCCCATGGTCGAGGAGCTTCTCAGAGCAGGGACATTCAGTCCAAAGGATGTGCTCTGCTCCTGGCACTGCTTTCTTGATGGTATGAGATCCCCTTGTCTCTCTGCTCGATTCTCTTTCATATTTCAAAAGACATAGGCTCAAGACACAATCCAATCTTGTAGATTGAGTCGGCCTCATTAACATAACTACTGCCTATCCCACCTCATTAACATCATAGAGATAGGATTTACAACACATAGGGAAATTACATCAGATGACAAAATGGTGGACAATCACACAATACTGGGAATCATGACCTAGCCAAACCAATACACATATTTTTGGGGGACACAATTTAATCCATGACAGAGGATAAGGGTAAATTTCAAGGTAACCACAAAGTCAGTTAACAAACCTACTCATCAAAATAAAGAAGAAAAACATGAAGTCTCAGTAAACACAAAATCTACAAAAACAAAAGAAATGAAAAAAAAATCCACAAACAAAAGGAATTCAGCACAGGAGAGGAAAAGGAACAAAGAAAACGTCAGCACCACGAAAAAAAGCACTACAAAATGAAAGCAATAAACTCAGACATATCAATAATTAAACTGAGTGTAAATGGCCTAAATGCACCCATAAAGAGAGAGAGTGACAGAATACTTAAACAAATAAAAACAGCATCCATCAATACGCTGTCTACAAGAGACACACTTTAGAAACAAAGACATAAGTTCATTAAAAAACAAAGGGTGGAAAAAAATATATCAAGCAAGCAGCTACCAAAAAAAGAGTAGGAGTGGCAATACTAATCTCAGATAAAATAGACTTTAAAACAAAATCCACCATAAAAGACAAAGAAGGGCATTATGTGATTATAGGGACAATCCTTCATGAAGACATAACCATAATAAATATCTATGCACCTAATGACAGAGCTCCAAAATACATAAAACAAACTCTAATAGCACTGAAAAGAGAAATTGACAGTTCCACAATAATAGTAGGAGACTTCAACACACCACTGTTTGTAGAGGGCAGAACATCTAGAAAGAAACTCAACAAAGATACAGAAGATCTAAAGCCACAATCAGCCAACTTGGCCTCATAGACATATATAGACACTCCATCAAACAGTTGCAAAGTACACGTTCTTTTCCAATGCACATGGAATATTCTCCAGAATACAACACATCTTAGGCCACAAAGTAACCCTCAACAAAATCCAAAACATTGAGATAATACAAAGTAACTTCTCTGATCACAATGCCATCAAAGTAGAGGTAACAACAGGAAGAGCAAGGAAAAAATATCAATTACATGGAAACTGAATAACACCCTGCTTAAAAACCACTGGCTAATAGAAGAAATCACAGATGGCATCAAAAAATTCCTTAAATCAAATGAGAATGAAAACACACCATACCAAAACCTTTGGGACACAGCATAGGCAGTGCTCAGAGGTCAATTTATAGAAATAGATGCACACATCAAAAAAGAA
>NW_004444059.1:128173-135218 GCF_000243295.1 Trichechus manatus latirostris
GCAAAAAACCCAAATAAGAAATTAAATGGGAGACATTACAACAGACCCAACTGAAATAAAAAGGATCATAACAGAGTACTATGAAAAACTATACTCCAACAAATTTGAAAACCTAGAGGAAATGGACAAATTTCTAGAAACACACCACCTACCCAAGCTAACACAAGATAATGTTGAAAATATGAACAGACCCATAACAAGAGAAGAGACTGAAAAGGTAATAAAAAAAACAAAAACTCCCAACAACAACAACAAAAAGCCCTGGCCCAGATGGCTTCACTGGAGAATTCCACCAAACATTCAGAGAAGAGCTTACACCAGTACTATTCCAATTATTTCAAAACATAGAAAAGGAAGGGATACCTTCCAAATTCATTCTATGAAGCCAGCATAACCCTGATACCAAAGCCAGGCAGAGACTCACAAAAAAGAAAATTACAGACCAATATCTCTCATGAATATAGATTAAAAAATTCTCAACAAAATTCTAGCCAATAGAATTCAGCATCATATCAAAAAAATAATACACCACGACCAAGTGGGATTCATGCAAGCTATGCAAGGATGATTCAACATTAGAAAATCAATCAGCATAATCCACCACATAAATAAAAGGAAAGAAAAGAATCACATGATTATCTCAACTGATGCAGAAGAGGCATTCTACAAAGTCCAACACCAATTCCTGATAAAAACTTTCAATAAAATAGGTATAGAAGGAAAATTCCTCAACATAGTAAAGGGCATCTATATAAAACCAATGGCCAACATCATTCTTAATGGAGAGAGGCTGAAAACATTCCCCTTCAGAACAGGAACAAGACAAAGATGCCCTTTATCATCACTCCTATTTAACATTGTGCTGGAAGTCCTAGCTTGAGCAATAAGGCAAGAAAAAGAAATAAAGGCATCCAAATTGGTAATGAAGAAGTAAAACTGTCTCTATTTGTGGATGATATGATACTATACATACAAAACCCAAAAGACTCCACAAGGAAACTACTGGAACTAATAGAAAGATTCAGCAGAGTAGCAAGACATAAGATAAACATAAAAAATCAGTTGGATTCCTATACACCAATTAAAGAGAACAATGAAAAGGAAATCAGGAAAACAATACCATTTATAATAGCCCCTAAAAAATAAAATATTTAGGAATGAATCTAACCAAGGATGAAAAAGACCTATACAAAAAAAACTATAAAACACTACTGCAAGAAACCAAAAGAGCTACGTAAATGGAAAAACATACCATGTTTATGGATAGGTAGACTCAACATTGTGAAAATGACAATTCTACTCAAAGCAATCTACAGATACAATGCAATCCCGATCCAAATACCAACAGCATTCTTTAAAGAGATGGAAAAAACTGATCACTAACTTTACATGGAAAGGAAAGAGGCCCCAGATAAGTAAAGCATTATTGAAGAAGAACAATAAAGTAGGAGGACTCGCACTACCTGACCTCAGAACCTACTATACAGCTATGGTAGCCAAAACAGCCTGGTACTGATACAGCAACAGATACATTGACCAATGGAACAGAATTGAGAACCCAGATGTAAATCCATCCACCTACGGTCACCTGATCTTTGACAAGGGCCCAAAGTCCATCAAATGGGGAAAAGACAGTCTTTTTAACAAATGGTGCTGACAAAACAGGATGTCCATCTGCAAAAAAATGAAACAGGACCCATACCTCACACCGTACACAAAAACTGATTCAAAATGGATCAAAGACCTAAATATAAAACCAAAAACTATAAATATCCTAGAAGAAAAAATAGGATCAACGCTACTGGCCCTAATATACTACATTAACAGGATACAAACCAGACCTAACAACACACAAACTCTAGAAGATAAGCTAGATAACTGGGATCTTCTAAAAGCTGAACACTGATGCTCATCAAAAGACTTCACCAAAAAAGTAAAAAGAGAACCTACAGACTGGGAAAACACTTTTGGCGATGAGAAATCCAACAAACGTCTAATTTCTAAAATCTAAGGGAAAATTCAACACCTCTACAACAAAAAGACAAATAATCCAATTAAAAAATGGTCAAAGGAAATGAACAGACACTTCATCAAAGAAGACATTCGAGCAGCTAACAGACACCTGAGGAAATGCTTGCGATCATTAGCCATTAGAGAAATGCAAATCAAAACCACAATGCGATACCGTCTCACCCAGGCATTACTGGCACGAACCAAAAAAACAGACAATAACAAACGTTGAAGAGGCCGAGGGGAGACTGGGAGTCTTATGCACTGCTGGTGGGAATGCGAAATGATACAACAATTCTGGAAAATGATATGGCACTTCCTTAAAAAACTAAGAATAGAAATACCATATGAGCCAGCAAACCCATTCCAAGGAGCATATACTAGAGAAACAGAGCCATCACACGAATAGACATATGCACACCCATGTTCATTGCAGCATTGTTCACAACAGCAAAAATATGGAAACAACCTGGATGCCCATCAACAGATGAATGGATAAACAAACTATGGTACATACAAACGATGGAGTACTACGCAATGATAAAGAACAATGATGAATCTTCAAAGCATCCCAAGACATGGATGAATCTGGAGGGCATTATGCTGAGTGAAATAAGTCAATCACAAAAGGATAAATATTGTATGAGTCCACTACTATAAAAACTCATGAAAAGGTTTACACACAAAAAGAAACAATCTCTGATGGTTACGAGGGAGGGGAGGGGTGGGGATGGAAAAACACTAAATAGACAATAGATAAGTGATAACTTTGTTGAAGGGTAAGAGAGTACACAATACTACAGAAGCCAGCACAACTCGTACAAGGCAAGGTCATGTAAGCTACATAGACATATCCAAACTCCCTCAGAGACTGAATTACTGGGTTGAGGGCTGTGGGGACCATGGTCTCAGGGAACATTTAGCTTAATTGGCATAACATAGTTTATAAAGAAAATGTTCTACATTCTACTTTGGTGAGGTTCTGGGGTCTTAAAAGCTTGTGCGCAGCCACCTAAGATTCTCCACTGGTTTCACCCCATTGGGAGCAAGGAAAACGAAGAAACAAACCAAAACCTTGCAGTTCTTTGTCCCAGGGGAGTAGAAGTTCAGATTTTTTCTAATCTCTTTCTCCACTGTGATAGCATCCCTCCTTCTATTGTGGTGTTTCTTCCCTCCCTTTCCTTAGTTCTTTCCCTTACCTTACAATAAATTTTGAATGAAAGTCATTTGCATGTTTTAATACTGTCTGGTGCAACTTTTCTTTGACAGAGTCAAATTTCCAAGCTCTCAAGCTTTAGAAAAAGAAAAGGCAAATAGCAAAATAAGGATTGTTGTTGTTGTTAGGTGCCATCCAGTTGGTTCTGACTCATAGCGACCCTATGTACAACAGAACAAAATCCTGCCCAGTCCTGTACCATCCTCACAATTGTTGTTATGCTTCAGCCCTGTTGCAGCCACTGTGTCAATCCATCCCCTTGAGGGCTTCCTCTTTTTTTCGCTGACCCTCTACTTTACCAAGCATATTGTCCTTCTCCAGGGACTGGTCCCTCCTCATAACATGTCCAAGGTACATAAGACCAAGTCTCGCCATCCTTCCTTCTAAGGAGCATTCTGGTTATACTTCTTCCAAGCCAGATTTATTCGTTCTTCTGGCAGCCCATGGTATATTCAATATTCTTCGCCAGCACCATAATTCAAAGGTGTCAATTCTTCTTCGGTATTCCTTATTCATTGTCCAGTTTTTGCATGGGTCAGGGGCATCTTAGTCCTTAAAGTGACATCTTTGCTTTTTAACACTATAAAGAGGTCTTCTGCAGCAGATTTTCCCAATGCAATGAGTCATTTGATTTCTTGACTGCTGCTTCCATGAGCATTGATTGTGGATCCAAATAAAATGAAATTCTTGACAACTTCAGTCTTTTCTTTGTTTATCATGATGCTGCTTGTTGGTCCAGTTGTGAGGATTTTTGTTTTCTTTATGTTAAGGTATAATCCATACGGAAGGCTGTAGTCTTCGATCTTCATCAGTAAGTGCTTCAAGTCCTCTTCACTTTCAGCAAGCAAGGTTGTGTCATCTGCATATCACAGGTTATTAACGAGTCTTTCTGGAATCCTGATACCATGTTCTTCTTCATGTAGTCCAGCTTCTCAGATTATTTGCTCAGCATACAGATTGAATAAGTACGGTGAAAGGATACAACCCTGTTGTACACCTTTCTTGACTTTAAACCACGCAGTATCTCCTTGTTCTCTTCAAAGGACTGCCTCTTGGTCTATGTACAGATTCCTCATGAACACAATTAAGTATTCTGGAATTCCCATTCTTCACAATGTTACCCATAATTTGTTATGATCCACATAGTCAAATGCCTTTGAATAGTCAATAAAACACAGCTAAACATCTTTCTGGTATTCTCTGCTTTCAGCCAGGATCCGTCTATCATCAACAATGATATCCCTTGTTACACATCCTCTTCTGAATCTGGCTTGAATTTCTGGCAGTTTCCTGTCAATGTACTGCTACAACCACTTTTGAATGATCTTCAGCAAAATTTTACTTGTGTGTGATATTAATTAATATCATATTGTTCAATAATTTCCACATTCTGTTGGATCACCTTTCTTTGAATTGGACACAAATATGGATCTCTCCTAGTCAGTTGGCCAGGTAGCTGTCTTCTAAATTTCTTGGCAAGAAAGTGAGCACCTCCAGCACTGCGTCCATTTGTTGAAACATCTCAGTGGTATTCCATCAATTCCTGGAGGCTTTTCACCAATGCCTTCAGTGCAGCTTGGATTTCTTCCTCAGTACCATTGGTTCTTGATCATATGCTATCTCCTCAAAGGTTGAACGTTGACCAATTCTTTTTGGTACAGTGACTGTGTATTCCTTCCGTGTTCTTTTGATGCTTCCTGCGTTATTTAATATTTTCCCATAGAATCCTTCAATATTGCAATTCTGGGCTTGAATTTTTTCTTCAATTCTTTCAGCTAGAGAAATGCCAAGTGTCTTCCATTTTGGTTAAAGGTATCAGTGAGAATTCAGGCATACTATATCAAAGACCTTCAAAATTATGAGTTGAATGGATAATCAAAACGTGGTACATACATACAATATGAAACTGCTTAGTCATAAAGAGAAATAAAGTCCTGATCCATGCTAGAACATGGATAAACCCCAAAAAACTTATGCTCAGTGAAATAAGTCAATCATGTTGTATGATCTCACTTATTTGAAATAACAAGAATAGGCAAATGTATAGAGACCAAAGTTTATTAGTGGGTAACAGGGGTAAGAGGGAGGAAGCAAGGGGGAGCCATTGTTTAGGAAGCAGTGAGTGTTTGTTTATGGTGATGGGAAATTTGACAACGATTTATGAGTAATGGTTGCACATCATGATTAATGTGATTGATATCACTAAACTGTACACCTGAAAAATATTGAATTGACAAATGTTGATTTATATATATATTTACAACAATAAACAAAAATAAGGGAGGAAAGAAATAGGTTGTATGACTGGATATCGTTGCTTGCGTACTATATTGTCATTTCCTCTTTTTACTTACTAACAACTCTTATTTTATTTAGATACTCAGCACCATACAAGGAATCATGATTGTCTAAGCAGCTCACAGAATTTCACTCCCCTTTGCCAGATATTCATTTTCCCAATCTTCCTTGTAGTTAGGGGTGGTCATGTGATAAAAGTTCTTGTCAGCAAGTTTAAAGTGAGCCCTTTAGTAGAATAATGTTTGCAATCCTTCCTTAATTTGGACATGATTGTATGAGAATGTGGTGCTATGAGCTCCAGGAGTCATAATGTGAATATGAGGATAAGGGGAAAAATTATAGTCACATTGAAACCAGTTTCCTGACTCATCATGAAAATGAAGAACCAAACCCAGAATCACATAATCCCCAGACTTCTTGTTAAATAAAGGTAAACCTTATCATGGATTAAGTCATGGCTATTTAGCTTTCTTCTTATTTTCATCCAAATGTATCTTAACTGAATGCAATTAAAGACAGAAGAAGAAACCAATCTAGGAGAAAAATAAACTAAAAAATTCAAGTTCCTTGCTTGTGTTTCTTTTGATAGAAATATGTATTAAGAAAATTCATTTCTTTGAACATGCATTAGGGCCAGTTTGAATGGCATATGTTCTCTTGCAGAATGAAATTATTCCTTCATTGAAATTTTTGTTTTAATATCTACTAGTGTGTCAGTTCAATGTTTCCACTAGGACAAGGGCAACACCCTAGAGGTGAATTAGAAGTAAGCCAGCCTTTCCATGAACTAAGGCCTACCTTTATTTTCTCAGCCCCTAAAATTACATTAAAGTGATCCATGGTTGCTGATGCCCCTAACTAACTGACAGAAGCAAGTGAAAATTTTCTTGGGAAAGAGAGAATATGGGGGACAGATTTCAGCAGAACTTTCTGACTAAGACAGACTAGGAAGAAGGACCTGGCGGTCTACTTCTGAAAAAATTGGCCAGTGAAAACCTTATGGATAACAGCGGAACATTGTCTGATATAGTTCTAGAAGATGAGTCCCCCAAGTTGGAAAGCACCCAAAATATGAATGGGGACGAGTGGCCTCCTCAAAGTAGTATTTATACACACATTGTTATGTGACCGTAGTTGCTCTCCCTATACTGTGACAGCACACTCCTCCTTTCCACCCGGATTTCCAGTGTCCATTCAACCAGCTCCTGTCCTTTTCTGCCTTCTCATCCCACCTCCAGACAGGAGATGCCTATTTAGTCTCATCAGTCTACTTGAGCTAAGAAACACTCTATTCATGAGTATCATTTTATGTCTTATAGTCCAGTTTAATCTTTGTCTGAAGAGTTGGCCTCGGGAGTGGTTTTAGTTTTGGGCTAACAGAGAGTCGGGGGGCTGTGTCTTCTGGGGTCCCTTCAGTTTCAGTCAAACCATTAAGTCTCGTCTTTTTACTAGAATTTGAGTTCTGCACCCTACTTTTCTCCTTCTCCATCAGGGACTCTCTGTTGTGTTCCCTGTCAGGGC
>NW_004444059.1:135933-137066 GCF_000243295.1 Trichechus manatus latirostris
ATATACCATAATTTGTTTATCCATTCATCTGTTGATGGGCACCTAGGTTGTTTCCATCTTTTTGCTATTGTGAACAGTGTTGCAATGAACATGGGTGTGCATATATCTATTCCCGTGACAGCTCTTATTTCTCTAGGATATGTTCCAAGGAGTGGGATTGCTGGATTGTATAGTACTCCTATTTCTAGGTTTTTAAGGAAGCACCAAATCGATTTCCAAAGTAGTTGTACCATTTTACATTCCCAACAGTGTATAAGTGTTCCAGTCTCTCCACAACCTCTCCAACATTTTTTATTTTGTGTTTTTTGGATTAATGCTAGCCTTGTTGGGGTGAGATGTTATCTCATTGTAGTTTTGATTTGCATTTATCTAATGGCTAATGACCGTGAGCATTTCCTCATGTGTCTGTTAGCTGCCTGAATGTCTTCTTTGGTGAAGTGACTGGTCATATCCTTTGCCCATTTCTTAATTGAGTTATGTGTCTTTTTGTTGTTGAGGTTTTGCAGTATCTTGTAGATTTTAGAGATTAGATGCTGATCAGATTTGTTGTAGCCAAAAATTTTTTCCTAGTCTGTAGGTTGTGTTTTTACTCTTTTGGTGAAGTCTTTTAATGAGCTTAAGTGCTTGATTTTTAGGAGCTCCCTGTTATCTAGTCTCTCTTCTGGTGCTTGTGCATTGTTACTTATGGTTTATATTCTGTTTATGCTACTTATTAAGGCTCCTAGCATTGTCCCTATTTTTTCTTTCATGATCTTTATCGTTTTCAATTTTATATGTAGGTCTTTGATCCATTTTGTGTTAGTTTTTGTGCATGATGTGAGGCATGGGTCTTGTTTCAGTTTTTTGCAGATGGATATCCAGTTATACCAGCACCATTTGTTAAAGAGACTGTCTTTTCCCCATTTAACAGACTTTGGGCCTTTGTCAAATGTCTTAGTCATCTAGTGCTGCTACAACAGAAATACCACAAGTGGATGGCTTTAACAAAGAGAAATTTATTTCCTCCCAGTCAAAGTAGGCTAAACGTCCAATTTCAGGGTGTCAGCTCCAGGGGAAGCCTTTTTCTCTCTGTCGGCCTTCTTCTCTCCGGTGTTCCCCCAGACTAGGAGCTTCTCTGCGCAGGGACCCCAGTC
>NW_004444059.1:138955-140256 GCF_000243295.1 Trichechus manatus latirostris
TTTAGTCTGATGTACCTACTTGAGCTAAAAAGCACACTCCTCACGAGTATCCTTTTATGTTCCATAGCCTAGTGTAATCTTTGTCTTAATTACCTTTTCAATCTCTTCTTTTGTTATACGTTTATTTAGTTTTTCTACCTCTGTGTTAGTTTAGGTAGGTACCGTGTTTCTAGAAATTTCTCCATTTCCTCTAAGTTTTCAAATTTGTTGGAGTACAGTTTTTCATAGTATTCTGTTATGATTCTTTTAATTTCAGTTGGGTTTGTTATGATATCGCCCATCTCATGTCTTATTCTGGTCATTTGCTTCATCTCCTGTTTTTCTTTTATCAGTTTTGCCAGCGATTTATCAATTTTGTTGATCTTTTCAAAGAACCAGCTTTTGGTCTTGTTAACTCTTTCAATTGTTTTTCTATTCACTATTTCATTAATTTTGCTGTAATTTTTATTATTTCATTTCTTCTGGCATCTGAGGGCTCCTTTTGCCGCTCTCTTTCTACTTGTTGTAGTTGTAGGGTTAATATTTTGCTTTTGGATCTTTCTTCTTTTTGGATGTGTGCATTTATTGCTATAAATTGACCTCTGAGCACTGCTTTTGCTGTGTCCCAAAGGCTCTGGTAGGATATGTTTTCATTCTCATTTGATTCTGTGAATTTCTTTATTCTGTCAGTAGTTTTTGAGCAAGGTGTTGTTCAGTTTTCATGTGTTTGATTTTTTTCCTTGCTTTTCCAGTTATTGATTTCTACTTTTGTGGTTTTATGGTCAGAAAATATGCTTTGTAATATTTTGATGTTTTGGATTCTTTTAAGGCTTGCTTTATGGCCTAATGTGTGGTCTATTCTGGAGAATGTTCCATGTGGCATTGGAAAAGAAAGCATACTTGGCTGCTGTTGGGCGGAGTTTTCCGTATATGAGATGAAGTTGGTTGATTGTGGCATTTGGATCTTCTGTGTCTTTATTGAGCTGCTTTCTAGATGTTCTGTCCTTCACTGAAAGTGGTGTGTTGAAGTCTTCTACTACTATTGTGGAGCTGTCTATCTCTCTTTTCAATACTGTTAGAGTTTGTTTTATGTATTTTGGAGCCCTGTTGTTGGGTGCATAAATATTTATTATGGTTATGTCCTCCTGGTGTATTGACCCTTTAATCATTATATAGTGTCCTTCCTTATTCTTTGTGCTGGATTTTACTTTAAAGTCTATTTGGTCAGAGATTAATATGCCACTCCTTTTTTATTGTTGTTTGCTTGATATATATTTTTTCCATCCTTTGAGTTTTAGTTTGTTTGTGTCTTTAAGTCTAAG
>NW_004444059.1:142344-153316 GCF_000243295.1 Trichechus manatus latirostris
GGCAGAGTGGTGTCAAATGTCATGAACCTGCCACTCCACTATATAGCTGATACAGTTGAAGTTAGGCTTCAGGTATATACCCTGTTGTACCATGCTAATGAGGCCTACGCTGTTGAAATGGGCCCACACAGGTCTATGCAGGGGTGAAAGGCATTCAAAGTCCGTGGACTGCTTATGCTTGTGCCTTGGCAAAGGAGCTGTGCCTACCCTGAGTTCCTGGATTAGGGGAGCTGGCAGATTATTTTTTACTATTTGCTAATTTGTTACCTCTCCAAGGTCCGGAGAATGGCATAGGGCACCTGGCAGGTTATACTTCTGGCCCAGGGGACATAGCAAATGCTGAAGCCCGCCTGTGATCCAGTGCAGAGCGGGGAGGGGACAGGTAAAAGGGAGAGAGATTTTTCCCAAAGGGGGTGTTTTTTGATCCACACGATAGGTCAGACACGTGTACTTATCTTTTGCCAATTGAGCACAGCTTTTCACTGTTCTGGAGGCCCGAGTACATTGTCTGCTGCCGGGTCTCTCCCAATGTGGAAAACGTGTCCCGAATGCCACTGCTTGCCTCACCGCGCACACCTGCCGGATCAGGTCTGGCAACTCCTCCGGTTTCTGAACCTTCTCTCCCTCCCTCTGCCTCTCAATCTGATTCCTCAACTTTGCCTTTGATGTTCAGGGCTCCTAGATTGTCATATATAATTGATTCACTTTTTTTGGGTCTTTCTTGTAAGAGGTACCACCAGAAGCATCTGACTACTCAGCCATCTTGGCCTCGCCTTCCTGTAATACTCTTTAAAATATAAAAATGAAAACAAAAAGCAAAGAACCTAAATATCCATCAGTAGATATCCATCAATAGATATCCCCTGACTTAATGAATTAAAGTTCATCTGTCTGTAATACCTTCTATCTAGACATTTAAAAAATAAATTGATTTTTTTTTTGTAAAAATAAGGTAATCTCCAAAATTTACTAAGTGTCAAAAACAAGTTGCAAAGTAATATGTATGCCATGACAAGCCAAATTATAAGAGGTGACAGCCCAAATTATAGGAGTGGTTGCCTCTGCAATGTGATTTTGGATGTGTAGGAATATGGCTGGGAATTTTTATTTTACATCATCATACTGCTTGTATGGTTCACCTTTTTCATATACTACTTATACAGTAAAATACCATTTTAAAAACTTGTATACTGTCTTAGACATCTAGTGCTGCTATAACAGGAATACCACAAGTGGATGGTTTTAACGAACAGAAGTTTATTTCCTCACAGTCGAAGTAGGCTAAAAGTCCAAATTCAGGGCGTCATCTCCAAGGGAAGCCTTTTTCTCTCTGTCGGCCTTCTTCTTTTCGGTGTTCCCCCAGACTAGGAGCTTCTCTGCACAGGGACCCTGGTCCAAAGGACGTGCTCTGCTCCCAGCACTGCTTTCTTGATGGTATGAGGTCCACCAACTCTCTGCTTACTTCCCTTTCTTTCTGTCTCTTGAGAGATAAAAGGTGGTGCAGGCCACACCCCAGGGAAACTCCCTTTTACATTGGATCAGGGATGTGACCTGGGTAAAGGTGGTGTTACAATCCCACCCTAATCCTCTTTAACATAAAATTACAATCACAAAATGGAGGCCAACCACACAATTCTGGGAATCACGGCCCAGCCAAATTGATACACACATTTTTTGGGGGGACATAATTCAAACCATGACATATACCTAATTTTTACTTGTTTGATTATTTCATTCCTCAGCCCAGTTATGTTTTTAAATTCAGCTCATAGGTATTCAGAAAGGGTAGTTTACTAATAGGTAAACTATGAGTCACTTAGCTTTGATGGAAAATCCCAGAGGACTCATCCAGTAACCTTTTTACCCAATGAGTCTGAAGTTTGCTCCATGCTGAGCCTTCCAGGAATCAGAATGGACCCAACTGCCCCCTGGGCTTTCAGGCGATACCTTTCCATCCCATTGGCCACCTCAACCCAGCAGCTCTTCTGAATGGTTAGACCTGAGCCTCTTTGTTAGGACAGCACTCTTGGCACTATATTAACAGTAACAGAGGGAGCTTTGTAAAGAAATGATTGTGTAATTATGCTAGGGATAGTATGAAATATTACTATTACTCATATTAATATTAGTAATATTACTATTACTCCTTAGAATTTGAAGTTTTCAAGTTTACCTTTCTTTTGTCTTTTTATGGGTATCATTAGGAATAAGAGCAAAAATGCTGTCAAAGTTCAGAAAATCTTCCTGAAGTCTTTATTTGCAGGGGCTTCTGAGGGCTGAGCTTACACATTTCTCTTTATGCAAAAAAAATTTTTTAAGAGTCTTAAAAAGAAAAAGCAATGTCAGTTCACATAATGGAACAGCTGTGGAACTTTTTCTCTTGTATGAATTTCTTCTGAGCTCAGAAGCATAGCCACTACGTCAGAAAACCAGATGCATTCTGCACCAGGAAAAGGCAGAAACATGGTAATGTCTTCCCACTGTGCTCTGATAGCTTTCTTTGCTGTCAACTTCCCTGTGTAGGACCTTTTCCCCCTAAGTATCCACCTCTTCCCTTCCTCCCATCAGTCACTTCCTTTCCCTATCAGTTCTCTTATATTATCTTTGTTCCCCTGAACTCGAGGTAGAGCCCACATTTTCTCTCTGATCTGGTTTTCATTTCTGTTACGCAAGATGTTTTGGTCTGTTCTTCAGAATCACCTCTTTTCCTCCTTTTGGGAAAATTAAACACTTGGATTGGGAGTGAAGAAAAGAGAAATCAGATGGTTCTTTAGCACCTCACGTTGTCTTGAGCACTATACGTAATTACTAAATTAAGTTCTTACAACCCTACACAGTAGCTATTTTTAGCTTACATTTTACATCCAGGACAATTGGAACAAGGTCTTTTTCCTATATCCTGCTATATTGTTTCTGGTGCTAAAAGCTCACATTATCCCAGAAGCCTGGAAGTTTGGGGAAGCTGATACCTGAGAGCTATGTATACAGTGGGAGGAGATGAGAACATCAGTGACAGATTTGGAGCTCCTTGTGACTCAAAAATAACCCTCTCTGAGCCCTCCAAACATATGAGATCCCGACGGTAATAGTATGCCTAACTCTGGGGTATATGGAAGTTAAAAATAGGGCAAGAGATAGTGCACTGGAGCTAACCTCTCCCATTGGTGATTTTTCTCCAGTGCCCTTCCTGCATCTGGCTTCATGCAAGCCTAGGGTATTCAGAATCTCTAACTGGTCTCTAACCAGGTCCATCATCTGTGAGTAGTGAAGTCCTAGAATATTCTCCTTCTGTGTCTCATTTATTCATTCACTCATTCATTTATCCATTCATATTTTTAAATAACACTTTTTGAGCAACTCCTTTGGTTCAGTCACAGTGTTAGGTGCTTTTTGTATGTCTCATTCTAAAATGAGCTCTTCTCAGGCAGCTCTTCCTTTGAGAAGATCGAATTAGTTGATTCCACTTAAATGTGATAAAAACTAACAACTTATGGTGGTAGGTTTCTCAGAGCTGTTTCCATTCTAAATTTTATCTCACAGTCTGAATAAATGAAGCAAGAGAGAATAGTGAAATTGCAGCACCAGGTTAAAAAAATGATTATTTTATTAGAGGGAGTTATTTCTGTGATCCCCTCAAATAACTCTAACACAATGCACCTCTATCTGTGAGAGAGTCTGGCCTCTTACAATGGACAATTTCAAGATTCATCCTTTGTGAAAGTGCCCTTTGCAAGATTTTCACTCTTTGGCCTTATTTCTAAGGGAAAATGTTTCCCCAGAGTTTAAGAAATTTCTAGTAGCTAGTAAGTGAGACTCTGGAGATGGTTTGAAGAGAGGGATTTTTCTTTTTGCTGCTCCTCTGAAATTATAATGGGTGATATGGGTTCTCTGTCAGCATTTCATGGTCTGATTCCCTGCTTTTCTAGCACCTTCTGCCAATAAGGTGATATTCTCAGGATGAAGCCAAGAGTCTTTATGGGTACTGTGGCTAAGCTACACTAGTAAGTAAAAGAAGAAAAATTAAAGCAATAATATAGAAAATGTAATCCCCACATGACTGGAAATATTTAGGATTTAAAAAATAATATACACAATTTAGCCTTTATTTTCCTCTTTTAGAAATCAAGGAAGACATTTATATTCAACAGGAATTTTCAAACTCCACCTTAATACCAAATTTTCACAGTGACTTTCAAACTTACTAGTCTTCTGGATCACTGAATTTGAAAATTTTGTTCTTGAATTCTGCGCTACTTATTGCTCAACTGGGTGAGAAATACAGGTAATGTAGACTTTATTCTTAAGTATAGCTTTTACGCTTGGTGCTGCTTCAATAGACGATGGGAGAGAAATCATAAGTCCTTCAAGAAATTGAATGTGCCAGGCTGTAAGTATGACTACAACAGAAGATAGAGCAGAACAGGAAGGGTCAAGATAGAGGAGTCAACAGTCTTGAAGAATTATCCTGACCCTATGATTGCAATCTGGCTTGTCACTTCAGAGTGGGAAAAGAAAGTCAAGCTTTAAAGTGTCAGCACGTAGTTTACGTTTACAAATGGCATGAGAGGACAGACGAGCTGAATCTTAATGTACCACAAGTGGATTATGTTTAATCCGGGCATAGAGATTATGACCAGAGTATGTTCCGGTATTAATTAACAGTTTCTCCTGATTAATTACACAGCATGTAGGATATCTATGTGCTGTCTTCCCTCTGTCTTATTTTTTTTTAATTTTCTATTCGTTTTAAATTTTAAAATCAATGTGAAACATTCAGGAAATGGGTGAAAAATAAATGTCTGAAAAATAAAATTCCTCACCACTTGAATTAACTCAACTATTCAGTACCTGGTCTTCCAAAATCCTTGACTTCCTCCTTCACAATAAGTTTTCTTCCACTCATTCATGATCGTATCTTTGACATTTTATCACTCACTCCTGTATTAACACCTTCGAAATCTGGATTGTAAGTATATTTAACCACCATCTCATCTAGTTCCAACTCATTTTCTTCTAGTATCACCACTCCAGAAATATTTTGACCACCCTACCACTTTTTCCCCATCCACCTTCCTCCTCGTGCCCTCACTCTCCTCCTGCAGAAAGCCTGTATTCAACGATTCAGCATTATAATCACTCATATGACCACAGTCTTAAACTCTTTGCGTTTCTTCTCTCTTCTCACTTCTCTGGCCAGTTGCAATGCTTGTTAACTTCAGATAACCACCCACTCCCTCTTCTCCCAAAGTAGCTAAAGTTTGCTAGAGAAAATCATTAGTTGCACATTAAATCTCAAAAGAGCACTGAACACTGACATAGAACCCTGTTTCGTTTCTTTAGAAAATTTATTATTTGCTCACTCCTCAAGCAGATTATTTCACTTTCTCCTCACTCTGCAAATCACTCTTGACCCTCTTCACTTTCCATTAATGAGCCCACTTGTATATTTATTGCAAAAATAAAAGCAATTAGATGAGAACAGCTTCCTTCCCAATACCAAATCTACTGACCCCATGCCTGGTCGATGGATGAAGTAAACCTGCTCCCACCTAAGGCCATACTTTGCTTCTTGCCTAAAATTGAAACTGCTCTCACTCTCTCAGAGGCACAATTTCTTCAATGTTTTCTTATTCGTCCTACAATTTCTCCCACTCTGCTAGACTACTATCAATAGTCTAGAAACATTCTTCAATAACTTTAATAATAAAACAACATTAACAAACTCTAGGAAACTAAAGCAAGGGCAATAAAGGTTGACAGGAATTTGATTGAGGATTGGGGTCTTGCAGAAAAGATTACTAAGGTTTTAGAAAATCTAGGGACTTAAGGAAATTTTTGAGTAGGTGTGAAACTTTGTGACTAGAGAAGAGGGCTGAAACACTTGGAGATGTGTTAGGCATAAAAACAGGCTTTATCTGACGTCTTTCTTACATTCCAAAGAACCTACTGAAGGCAATGAGAAACCACAGTGCTGTCTCCAAGTTTATCCTCCTTGGGCTGTCTGCTGACCACCAGATCCAGGCTCTGCTTTTTGTATTGTTCCTGGTGATTTACCTCTTTACCATGATGGGGAACCTGATGATGCTGGTGGTGATCAAGGCTGATTCTCACCTCCACACACCCATGTACTTTTTCCTGGGACAACTGTCCTTTCTGGATCTATGTCACTCCTCTGTCACTGTACCCAAGCTGCTGGAGAATCTACTGTCTGAGAAGAAAACCATCTCAGTAGAAGGCTGCCTGGCTCAGATCTTTTTTGTGTTTGCCACTGGGGGCACAGAGTCCTGCCTACTGGCTGTGATGGCCTATGACCGCTATGTTGCCATCAGCTCTCCTCTGCTCTATGGCAAGATCATGAACACGTGGGTCTGTGTGGGGCTCGTGTGGGGCTCGTGGGGCTTAGCTTTTCTGGATGCTCTCATCAACATCCTTGTAGCTCTCAATTTAAACTTCTGTGAGAGTCAAAATATCCACCACTTCAGCTGTGAGCTGCCCTCCCTCTATCCTTTGTCTTGCTCTGATATTTCTGCAAGTTTTACTGCCCTTCTCTGCTCCAGCCTTGTGCATTTCTTTGGAAATTTCCTCCTGATCTTTTTCTCCTACATTCGCATTATCTTCACCATCCTGAGCATCAGCTCCGCCAAAGGTAGAAGCAAGGCCTTCTCCACCTGCTCCTCCCACCTCACGGTGGTGATCTTCTTTTATGGCTCAGGATTGCTCCGCTATCTCATGCCAAATTCAGGATCCACTCAAGAGTTAATTTTCTCCCTGCAGTACAGCGTGATCACTCCCATGCTGAACCCCTTCATCTACAGCCTGAAGAATAAAGAGGTGAAGGCAGCAGTGAGAAGAATGTTAAGAAAATGTTTCTAGTGTTTCAAATAATAGAGTACAATATCAGAATGATGAGGAAACTGGGTATCACTGCAATATGCAGTGCCTGGATATTATGGAGAATTCTCTGATATTAGGATCTGCAAGATAATTTATACCTTCTTTTTTCTTAAACATATCTTCAAAAAAATTAGACAACAGTTTTCTTGATATGAAACAAGTTTACTCCTAGTCAGAGGAAGGTGAATGGATAAGATAAATCTCTTGTCTAGCAATTTTTCTTACAAAGATATTTATTACACACAGTACGGTAGACATTGTTATTGCATGCTTGGTCTACTTTTACCACTCACCTGGTAACTAAACTCCACGTGTTCAGTATGGTTCCAGAAAGACTGTTAATCATGGTGCCCCAACACCCTTCACCACAGGCCACTATTCTACCCCACCTTCCAGGAATGAGCTCATGGTCAATGTTAGGCCACTCACTCTGTTAGGAATTTTAATCTTGAGGAGAGATTCAGAGAGGCAGAATTCAGTCATTCTGGTTGCAGTGTTCTAACAGGTTGTTATTAATTGAATTGTATCCACCCAAAAAAATATGTGTTAAAATTCTACCCCCTGTACCAGCTAATATGACCCTGTTTAGAATTAGGAGCTTTCTTTTGTTCTGTTAATGAAGCCATACCGGAGTAGGGTGGGTCCTAAAACTAATCACTTTTGAGTTTGTAAAAAGAAGTATAGACACAGAGACTCACAGAGGGGGAAGATAGATGCCAAGGAATGCCATGGAACACCAAGGAACACCAAGGAATGCCAAAGAATTCCTGGGGCTACCAACAAGGAAAGGCCGCCTTAGAGCTGATGCCCTGATTTGGACTTTTAGTGAGACAATAAATTCTTGCTCTTTGAAGACACCCATTTGTGGTATTTTTGTTATGGCAGCACTAGCAAACCAAGTCCCAGTCTATCTAAGTGCCTTTGCTAAGATCACTAGCATTATCCTGATTCTGTCCTTCTAATGCCAGATTTATAAACATGTATCATAATAAGGGCACATTTATTAAATATTTACATCTCTTCAGGCCCTGGGCCAAGCATGTTGCATACTCTATCTCATTTAAATATCACAACAAATATTTTAGGTAAATACTTTCATTATTCCTGTTTTAGAGACAAGAACACTGAATCAGAGAGGTAAGTGGTTGAGTTGGAATCCAGGACCAAAGAGACTTACCCTAGAGCCTGTTTTCCTGACCACCTTGATAAACTGACTCTCCCCTTAATGCTGTGAGCTATCCTGGACACTGTTTATGAATTTCCTTTGTAATGTTTTGTTTTATTTTGCTTTGCTTTGCTTTGCTTAAGTAAGTCAGACTTAAATTCACTACAAGGAAAAGGTCTAAACGATATATGAAGGATCTAAAAGATATACATTGAAGTTGTGAAGGATTTCATTTTACTTGTATCCACAATCAACGTGCATGGAAGCAGCAGTCAAGAACGTATTTGCATTGGGTAAATCTGCTGCTGCAAAAGACCTCTTTAAAATGTTGAAAAGCAATGATGTCACTTTGAGGACTAAAGTGCACCTGACCCAACGTGTGATATTTTCAATTGCCCCTATGCATGTGACAGCTGGACTATGAATAAGGAAGACCGAAGAAGAATTGATGCCTTTGAATTACGGTGTTGGTGAAGCATATTGAATACACCATTGACTGCCAGAAGAATAAACAAGTGTGTCTTGAAGAAGTACAGCCACAGTGCTCCTGGGAAATGAGGATGATGAAACTTCATCTTACGTACTTTGGACATGTTATCAGAAGTGACCAGTCCCTGGAGAGGGACATCATGCTCGGTAAAGTAGAGGGTCAGTGAAAAAAAGGAAGACCTTGACAAGATGGATTGACATAGTGGCTGCAACAATGAACTCAAACATAGCAATGATTGTGAGGATGACTAGGACTGGGCAGTGTTCCGTTACGTTACACATAGGGTTTCTATGAGTCACAACAGACTCAACTACACCTAACAACAACCACAACCAGGATGGAACTGCAGGTATTGACATTCAGGGACAACTGGGATATTTGAAATTGTTGACTGGGGCTAGGCATGTCCAATAGAGACTGTAAATAATACATTTGTTTATGCCACTTCAAACCATTTTCCTGGTGGCCAACCATCTCCAGCAGTGAGGGGACCTATGACAAGGGAAGATTTTCCAGCTTGCACATACTCCTAGACAAGTTGCTCTGCTACTCAACACTTAAACGATGCTGCAGAAATGGCAGAATGTGAGAGTCAATGACAGAACAAGTGCTCGGCAGGGTCCGTGGCAAGCTCCAAGAGGAAAGTCACAGAATTGTGGCAAAGCCCCCTTGCATTGTGGAACACAGTTGGAGGATTAGTGGTGAGAAGGAAATTTGGGAAAGGCGTGTGGATTAACATTATCATGGTATAAAATGATTTAATATTTCTCTCTGAAATTACCTTTTGCTTTTTACTTACTTTTAAGTTTTCACCTGCCACCCTCCCCTCTACTCCCACTCCCCAGCAGCAGAGAATGTAAGCTCAAAGAGAGGAAGAGCATATTCTGACATCTTCACTACTTTTTCAATAATATTAAAATAGTTTCAAGCATGCTTGATGCACAGTACATGTATTTCAAAGACATGAGAATGTGCCAAGTATATGGGAATATATCTAGAATGAATTCTAACCAGAAGGGCCCTACTGCCAAAGCAGTTCAAAATAATGGCTGGGCTAGGTGGTGGTTATGCAAAAGCTCAACAAATGATTTTCATTCACCAAAGCTGATCTGCTTTGTCATTGGTGAAAAGTATTTTGGTAAAACTCACACACACTAGATACCTTCTATTTTTTACTTCTGTTTTGAATGAAATTTTAAGGATTCTATTACATTAACACTACTTGGTTATTTTTAGTATATAGGAGTACGGTGGATTTTTGTACCTTGATCTTTTGTTTGTCAACTTTGCTGAACTATCTTCTTAGTTCAAATGATTTGTTTGTAGATTTATTAAAATTTTAAATTTTATTAGTTTATCTTAAAAAAAGGACATTTTTTTTTCCTATCCATTTTTAATAAATTTCATTGTTTAAGTTAATTCAGTGGCCAGGAACTATAGTACAGACATCTTTTTATTGAGGTGAAACTATAGTACAGACATCTATTTATATGAGGTGAAACCTTCTCATATGCTTTAGCATTAAGTATGATGTTTGCTTGGTTTTTCAATACCCTAACTAGTTAAAAGAATTCTTTCCTAATCATATTTTGCTGTGAATTTGTGTGGCATTTTATCAAGTGATTTTTCTACTTCTATTGAGGACCAGAACTTTTTCTTTTTTGTTCTCTACTGTATAATCCCTAGTATATAATAAGTGTACAATAAATATATGTTAAATAAAAGGATTGAAACATTCATGTTTTTATTATTTGATTAGGTGATAATAAATTATATCATTAAGTGTTCTAGTGTTAAGAATTCTTACATACTCAACTTTCCTACTTAGGTAGAATTAAAAAAATGAAGTATCAATATTTAATTTAGGAATGTCCTATCTATAATCATAAGTGAGATTAATATAAATTATTTTCTTGTATTTGCCTGATCTTACCTTTTAATAGCTTTGTTGAGACATAATTCACACTCCACAAAATTCACTTGAAGTGTATAATTCAATGGTCTCTAGAGTCACAGAGTTGTGCAACCATCACTACAACCCAATCCCAGAATACTTTCATCACCCCAAAAAGGAACTCATACTCATCAGCTGTCACTCTCCACTGCCTCCTTTTAGTACCTCCCTCGTTTTAGGCAATATCTAATCCACTTTCTGTCTCTATCGATTTGCCTATTCTGAACATCTGCTCTTGACATCAATAGCATAATTGTTTTCATCTTTGTATTTTAAAGCTTTGCATAAAAAAAAGTGATTACTTTTTTGAAGGCTTTAAAAAAACTTACCTTTAAAAATATTGGAACTTTGGTCTCTTTTTTTAAGGAAAATTTTGATTACCAGTTTCACTCATTTAATGATTATTGGTGTATTTGAGTTTTATATTTGTTCACTAATAAATTTTTATGATGTGTAATTTGTGCCTCTA
>NW_004444059.1:155646-162036 GCF_000243295.1 Trichechus manatus latirostris
GTGCTTCTGCCTAGAGCGCCATCTTGCTGAGTCTCCTCTTATGATTTTTTCAACATTTCATTCTGAAAATTTTCAAATATGTAGCAAAGTGGAAAGAACATTACAGTGAATACCCATATAACCACATCTAGATTTTACTATTAACATTTTCTTCTACATGCTTTATCACATACCTATCCATCTATTCATTCATCAATCTACTTTTTGAGGGATGCATTTCAAAGTAAGTTAACAACATCAGTACACATCACCCTAAATACTCCTACATAAAACCAAAAAACAAACCCACTGCCATTGAGTCAATTCTGATTCATTGCGACCCAATAGGACAGAGTAGAACTGCCCCACAGGGTTTCCAAGGAGCGGCTGGTGGTTTTGAACTGCAGACCTTTTGGTCAGCAGCTGAGCTCTTAACCACTGGTGCCACTGCATACATATCATTAATTAGAGTTCAAAATTTGATTACAGTTTCTCTTTTTCTTTTGAGGTAAAATCTATATGCAGAAATATGACGCCTATCATTCAATGAGTTTTTATGAATGCAAACTACTATGTAACCCGAACTCCTACTCAGATGTTGAGCATTACCACCACCCCAGAAAATTGTCTCATGTCCTTTTCTAGTCGTCCTTGCTGCAACTTTCGCATGTTAACCACTGTTCTAAAGTGGTTAACAGTAGTTTTAATTTGAATTTTTAATTGTTCATTCCTAGTGTCTAGAAATACAATTTATTTTTTAAATTGACTTTGTATCCTGTAACTTTGCTAAATTCACTTATTAGTTCTAATGGGAGTTTTACTATTATTCTTTGGGATTTGCTTGGTAGGCAAGCATATTGCCTGTGAATAGGTACAATTTTATTTCTTCCTTTCCAATCTATATGCCTTTCATTGCTTTTTCCTGTTTTATTGAACTGGATAGAACTTCTCATAAGATGTTGAATAGGAGTGGTGAGATCAGACATCCTTGCCTTATTCCCATACTTATGGTCTTTCACCATGAAGTATGATGTTAACTTTAGTTTTTTTCTAGATGTCCATTACCAGGTAAAGAACATTTTTCTTAATTCCTAGTTTGCTTAGAATTTTTATCATGGATGGATGTTGAATTTTGTCAAATTTTTATGAATCTATTTAGAGGATCATATGTTTTTTTTTCTTTTTTTATCTGTTATCATGGTGAATTACATCGATTAATTTTTGAATGTCAAAGCAATCTTGCATTTCTGAGATAAACTTACCTCCTCATGATGTATAATCTTTTATACATATTGTTGGATTTTACGTGTTTTATTTATATTGAAAATTTTTGTGCCTATGTTTATGAGGAATAATGGCTTGTAGTTTTGTTTGTTTTTTTCTTATACTTTCTTTGTCTGGCTTTAGTGTCTGGGTAATTCTGGCCTTGTAAAATGAGTAGGGGAAATATTTCTTTCTCATCTATTTTCTGTAATAAATTGTGCAGAATTAATATTATTTCTTCCTTAAATGTTTGGTAGAATTTTCCAGTGAAGCCATCTGGGTCTGCAGTTTTCTTTAGAAGAGTTTTGAATTCAATTGGTGGAAGAATTATGAATTTTTATTTAATAAACATAGGACTGTGCAACTACTCAACTTATTTCTTTTTGAGTAAATTTTAGTAGTTGTTGAATTTATGGGCATAAAGACATTTTCTATTTTATGTTCAGTAACTCCCATAAGATTATAGATGGCATTTTGTTTAAATTTAGTGGGATCCTCAGCTATAACTGTAATTTGAAACCCAGTATTGATTAAGTCCACAAAAGTTTACCAATTAATTCATTTCAGCAGATGTTGAAATTAGTTCCAAACCTTTGTTGTAGACGTATATAATTATATAACCAAAAAAAAAAAAAAAAACAAACCAGTTGCCATAGGGTTTTCAATGGCTGCGATCTTTTGAAAGTAGATCACCAGGCCTTTCTTCTGAGGTGCCTCTGGGTGGATTTGAACTGCCAACCTTTTTGTTAGTATCTGAGTGCTTAACCGTTTGTGCTACCCAAGAACTCCGTAAATATATAAACCAAAACCCATTGCTGTTGAGTCGATTCCGATTCATAGCAACCCTATAGGACAGAGTAGAGCTGCCGCATAGGGTTTACAAAGCTGTAATCTTGAAGCAGACTGCCACATCTTTCTCCTGTGGTTGGTTTGAATCGCCAACCATTCAGTTAGCAGCCAAGCACTTAACTGCTGCACCACCAGGGCTCCTTCCATAAACACATATGTTGTGTAAATTATTTTACTAAATTCTGGTTTTCTAATTTGGTCAAATTATGAACCTCTGTTTAATTTTTTTTGTTTCCTCCTCCAGTATCCAGGCTACTTTGCCTTTCCTTTCCTTCTTTCTTTCTTCTTCTTTTTTTTCCTTCTTTTTTTTTTTTTTTTTTTTTTTTTTGTGGTTACTTGGTATGATTTGGGATGTGTGTGTGGTGGGGGAATCCTTTCTATCCTGCTCATCTGTATAACTGCTTCCTCCAGAGAGCCTCAAATCAGTATCATCAAGATTATGAGCCTCTTCCATGGCAGGGTTGAATCATCCCCTTGGTTGTGCCACAAGAGTGCCATGGATGTTTTTTTTCACCCTGAGGATCAAGATCTTTGTTGTGACTGAGACACAGGCAGCAGCAGCAACAGCAAAGACATTTTCTAGGGTCATAGTGAGCCTAAGAGTATGGACCTCGGTAATTCAAATCTTTAAATGATGACTGCTCTTTAAAAAATGATTACTATGCCTCCACACAAGCAACCACTCAATGAGCCCATATAGCACATAAGGTATCAGTTTTTCCCTTGAGCAATCTAGAGAATGGAGACCAATGCCTGGTTAAAACACACACAAGCTAAGTCTTTCCCCAAGCCTATCATTAGTCATGGCTTATTCTGGAATCAATAAGACACACAGATTGGTCTGGGCTGAGATGTATGACCCAGGGCCACTTTAAGAAGGACTCCGATCCCGTACTTCTGTTCCTAAATGCCAGTTATTGAACCTTCTGTCTTACGTTGGCTAAATCTATAACAGAGTCTCAGTAGGACTCAGAAAACACAGCACAAGGCAGAGCAACTCAAAACACAAGCTAACCAGGAAGCAACAGCTCGAAGTGAATGCTCGAGAGCAGACCGTAGAGCAGTTAGCAAGCCAAAGTTAGAGAAGAAGGACCCCCTGTGCTGGTGGTCATCACCTATACTATCCTGCTCACAGTGCTACTTGTTTTTGAAAACTCTACTAGAGCAGGATGGACCTCCACACAAAATTTGGTTCACGTATTGTTACACAAATGGCCCAAAGACACCCTCTGTGTATTGGCTCCCAATTTGTTTATTCCTTCACAGCAGGCCAGGACCCATTAGCCCAAAAGCCTGCCAGCACCAAACTCAAAGTTCTATGCATCCAATTTCTCTACAAATAGCCAAATAAACAGGTTTTTAACCATTTAAAGCCTGCTTGCTTTTCATGTCCCACTAAACTGCACTGGGGCTCCTCTGCTATAAGATAAACCCTGTATTTATAAAGACCCCAAGCCACTATTTCCCTTTGGAGCTCTCTGACCAGAGACTTTCCACCTTGCTGCTGAATGACATCGCGTAGAGATGTAAGCTCCCTTTTCACTTCCTCTCTCACCAGGGAGTTCTCCTGTCCTCTTTCCCTTCTGGGTGGCCCCACTGGGCCCCTTGCCTTTGGAAGGATTCATGCTGTGAGGGATATCCCCTGCATGAAAACCTATCAAAGTGTTTCCCCAATAAATAGCTTATTCTGCAACACTGCCATCTTGTGGTTATATCGCTTACCTTAATTAGCCTCCAAATCCCTGAGACTCACTACAGATGTCAAGACTGATGTTGCCACACACACATACCACCCCAAACCAAACCCACTGCCATCATTTGATTCTGCCTTATAACGACCCTATAGGACAGAGTAGAACTGCCTCATAGGGTTTCCAAGGCTGTAAATCTTTACGGAACCAGACTGCCACATCTTTGTCTCGTCGCACATACCAAGAAGGTGTGAAAAAGTTTGTTACTCACATAATGAGGCTTTCTTGGGAGAGGAGGGCAGCCTTCCAAGCTGGTCAGAAAAATTCTTAAGAAAGTAAGAAAAAGAAACTGGCTTGGGGTTTTTATGGTGGCTAGAGAGTTGGGGTAATGTGAAGGTTCCCTTGTGTGCTTTGAACTTCCCACCAGCACTAAAGGAGGAAGCATCTTGACTTTCTTATCAGTTTGCCCAGATGTGGGACTGAAGAAAAAGAGGGAGGAGTGAGGCTTAAAAGCTGTCTGCCGTCAAGTATGAAAAAGTAGAGTGAGACTCTTTAATCTACTGGCTGACCACATTTGGAGACCCGGTGTTATGCAGTGGTCTAAATTAAAGTCCTTTCCCTGGGCAAGCCTAGGCTAAGGGCAGTGAAAAGTGGAGCGTCTAGGTTCAACAGAAACTCCTAGAGTAAAGGCCAGATTTGGTACACATTTACCTTATTGAGTTCCTGCTTTTGTTTTGCTTTTGCCTATGGTTGAAATCTTTCTAATTTTGCAAACTCGGCACTATATTTGAAATGGTGATTTTTTTTAAAAGAAGTACTGTGTCCAGTGTTGTATCTTTTCCAGTTGCATTGGTCATTGACGTTATATAGGCTGCTATTCAGCAAGAAAAGGGAGATAGCTCAAATTATTTTACTTAGCTTTACTATTTTTCATGAAAATAAGATGATACCAAGAGCCTACAAAAACTCTGTTCCTAAACAGCTTCACCTCTTCAACTTTAAGTTGTTATTGTCACAGATTACATCTTTATACAACGAAAGCTGTGAGAGCCGGAACTAGATGGGATTGCCTTATTTTTCAGGGTGATTTAGGAAATAATATTGGAATCATTATTCTCTGTCCTTGAGCATAGAGAATGTGATCCAGCTGGAGCTGGGCTCACAAGGACTCACAGGGACACATCAACACAAGACAATAGCTAAGATAATCTTGGAAAATATCTTTTATGGAACCTTTCACATAAACCATTCAAATAGAACACAAAAGACTTAACACTCTTATCTTTTTCTATTAGCATTTAGTGAATAGAACATTGTTGGACCAATGAGGATGCTCCTGACTGTCTTTACTGAAACCTGTACCAATGATTGTTAAGAAAGACAGTTCAAAATGTAGGATCACTGTTTCTAGCCAATCTGTGAAAAGGGGAAGCTTTCAGTGGTTTTGCCCATTTGTAATGTTAATATATACTGATGACTTTAATATTTCTTGGGCTCCAGCAGATACGGCTGTGGCAGCATGCTTGTCCTTTTTCCCATTTTTGTCTATTCTGTAATATTCCTTGGACTTGGGCAGACATGACTGTGGCAGGATACTTTTCTGTTTTCCCACTTTTGTCTGTTCTGTGATATTTCCTTGGACTCCAGCAGACATGGCTCTGGCAGCATGATTGTCGGCTTCTCACTTTTGCCTTTTTGAATATATGCTGTATAAAACTTTCTTTTTGCTTTACTAAACTTTGTGATGTTTTACCCCTACAACACAGCTCTCACAAGTTTTCTGCCTCTGACAGGGTACAGTCTTACCACTTTTCTATCTCTCCTTTTAGTGGAAAATATTTGAGTTTTCCTTCTCTGACATTTTCCGCCTTACATAGGTTCCAGCTTTCACAGATTTTACTGTACATTGTGTGTCCATTAACATAGTTTTATAATCACTGTTTGTGTCTTTTAAATCATGTAGGAAAAAAAGAGGAATTACAAACCAAAAATGCAACAATTCTGGCTTTTATATTTACCTATGTTGTTATCCTTACAGGTTTTCTTTGTTTCTTCATTTGGCTTCAAGTTACTCTCTAGTGTCCTTTCATTTCAGTCTGAAGCACTCCCATTAGCATTTCTTATAGGGCAGGTCTACTAGCAAGAGGTTCCCTTGGATTTTGTTTATTTGGGAATGACTTAATTTTTCCTTCATTTTTGAAGGATAGTTTTGCTTGATATAAAATGCTTGGTTGAGCACATTTTTCTTGAGCATTTAAAATATATTATCCCACTGCCTTCTAGTCTCTGTGTTTTCTGATGAGAAATTGGTTATTAATCTTATTGAGGATACCTTATATATGATGGATGATTAGTTTCATTCTTGCTGCTTCCAAGATTCTCTTTGTCTTTCAACAATTTGATTATAATGTGTCTCCTTGTTGATATCTTTGAATTTATTCTACCTGGATTTCATTGAGCTTCTTGGATGTGTCGATTAATCTACTTTTCCAAATTTGGGAAGATTGGGACTATTATTTCTTCTTTCTGCCCTTTCTATCTCCCCTTTACTTCTGAGACTCCCATAATACATATATTGATATGTTTTTTGTAGGTTTTGTTTTTACTG
>NW_004444059.1:189659-203491 GCF_000243295.1 Trichechus manatus latirostris
AGTATGATATTAGCCACAAGCCTTTCATAAATGCCCTTTAGCATGTTGAGGAATTTCCCTTCTATTCCTGGTTTGTTAAGTATTTTTTTTATCATGAAAGGGTGTTGGATAACCCTATATCTACTAAATAAATTGAATTTGTAGTTAAAACCCTTGAGAAACAGAAAACTCCAGGCCTAGAGTGTTTTATGGTAAATTCTATCAGAAATTTAAGAAAGAAGCATCAGTTCTCCACATTCTCTTTCAGAAAACAGAAGAGAAGGAAATACTTCCCAACTATTTTTATGAGGACAGCATAGCATAACCTTAACACATAACATAGAAAAAGATATTACAAGATACAAAACCACAGGTTATGTTTACCCCTCATTAACATAAACACAAATGCCCTCAACAAAATATTAGCAAATAAAATACAGAAATATCTTATAAAAAAGGATAAAGCAGCCTGATCAAATGGGATTTATCCCAGAAATGTAGGGCTCAACCAATTTCAATGAAATTCAGTATCTTAACAGACTAAATAAGAAAAACCACATAATAATCTCAATAGATGCATAAAAAACACGTGACAAAATTAAACATCTATTCATGATAAAAAAAAGTAGGAGGGATAGTATCTAATGATGTGGCAGGAGAGTCACTTATGTGCTGCTTGAGTGATTTATAATTTCTTGTATAATAAAATAATAAAAGGTAAGTTTGTCTTATTTTTACTCCTTTAACTATCCTGATACTCAACCTTGTTGTATTTACAAACCTATTCATATACATATGGGAAAATGATGAGACAGTAAACTCCAAGTCACTTCTCAGCTTCCATAGTAAATCCCAGAAGGTTCATCCACCTTGTATTTGACCCATGGGAGATTCCTACATGGACCAAATTTCCTATTCCCTCTCTGTTCCCTCCCCATTTTCATCAGAATAGCAAGATTTCTCATTCAATAGTTCAGGGTTATTGCTTCAGCCCAGGATTTCCAAAGATTATGTATAATAAAATCCCCTGATACTCTAAGAAAAAAGTTCCTCTTTTTAGTAAATGAGTCCGAAGTCAAGCTTCTTGGCGTGACTACAGGGACTGCCTGGCAGTGAGCCAGCTGCCTCTTAGGCTCCTATACTTAGTCTAACAACCCATTGGCTGCCTAAACTCAGCTGCCTTCTTCTGATTGGTTACACTGGATAATTCTTTATTTGAATAATGCTAACCTGAAAATATTAGTCATAGGGGAAATTACATGGACAAATGATTGTGTGACCAGGATTAAGAAAAATGAAAGAAATTCATCAAGAATTTGAATTTTTCAAGATGATCTGGGCAGAAATTAGAAAAAGCTTCTGAAGATTTAGCTACAGAGGCTTTTGGAGCCTGGGTAAACATACTTCTTTTTTCTCACCTAGTTTCCTAGGATAGAAAACTATATCTATTCCCAGAGGTGAATAGTTGTGGTACATTCTCTCAATGGGAATCATCTGAGCTAAGATGTGTTCACCTGTTGACTTTGACCTCCAGAATACAAGCCAGGAGTATAATAACGTCCTCCCTAAATTATCTGATGTTTTTGTCCCTTCTGACCAGTTCTTAGTCTACTTCTTTGTCCCCTTCTCTCCCTCTCTCTCTTACTGGCTTTCTAAGGCACTTACTTTTTTTCTGAGCCCTCTCATCTTACCTCTCTTTTCCTGTGCTGGAGCTCTCCTGCAGTCCAACCTTCTCCAGATTGACTAGTTTTCAATCTTCTCCCTAAAATGTCCTTATCGGCTTCTCAGGTGTGCCTCTCTTCCTCTTCCTTTGTAATATTGAGCATTTAAATATAAATAGTAACCTGAGTTTATTAAAGCTCTTAATTTATCTAAATTATTCAATTAAATTCTCACAACACTGCCAAGTAGGTATTGTTACCCCGCTATGCTGGTGGGAAACTTGAAATTAAAAGATGAAATTTTTTTTTCAGAGCTTGCGTAGCTACAAAGTAAAAGATCTAGGATAAGACCTGCTGGGAAAATATAATTAAAAACAAAATCTCCTGCCAACTCAGAACCCCTCTTCACAAAGGTGGAAGAGAAAGAAAACTGTTTTATTGTTGAATAAAACATTAAACCAGAGTGTAATGCTCATCACAGACAATGCATACGCTAAAGTGGTTGCAAAGACAGAAGGAAATCTGACCCTTTCATATAGCCAAGCAGATGCAACCCATTTTGTAAACGTTCTCAAGATAAACGACAACTAATCCTCAAAAGGACTTGACGGCACAATTTGTCACACAACAGTTTATCCTAAACTCACCTGGTAATTGGGGCAGCCACTAATATTTGCTAATTGCCTTTATCTGGTGGAAAAATAAATTTGTCGTACCTTTATGACAGCGAGTAGTTTTGCAACTTGGAGCCAGGCATCTGCCGCAGTTGGGCTCCTACCCTCCCAGGGAAGCTGGGAGACAGGGGTGCTCTCTTCCTTGATGATTACATTTCAAAGAGATGGCTCCAGGTCCTTGAGAAAAAGATTCCTGGGTTGTAAAACTGGCAAGAGGCTTATTCAGCTTTTTAAAGGATTTGCATACATCTCAAGGAAGCAGAAAGAGAATTTACAATGACAAGTTTTCAAAAGTAAATGTTCTAAGGTAGAGATGTGGGGGGGGGGGGGGGGGGGGGAAGGGAGCGGTTTCTTTCTTTTTTTTGCGCCAGGGAGAATTTTTTTTTTTTAAGGTATTTTATGTACCCTTACAGATCTCACATATGCGTGTCTCCAAGGAGCTCTGACACCCCTCCGCTGTTTTCCTTACCCTTTGGCATACAGCCTCCATTTCATCAGAGCCTAGGAAGGTTGGGGGAGGTGAGACTGCCAACTGAGTAGTAAGAACATCAAGCGCAGATTTCCAGTCTTTATAGATCAGGCATTCCTCTATTCCCTGAACTCTAAAGAGTTTTTGTGTTTTTGGGTTTTTGTGGTAACTAAAAGTAAAGAAATCACAAAGTCTGTATAAGTTATAAACTTATTTTACGAGTTGGCAGTATTTTTTAAACTATCAATATAAAATAATACCTTTAAGAAATACATACACTGCAGCAACAAGTATTGGAATAGAGCTTGTTTTTATAAGTGCAGATCCTACCACCCTATCTACGTATGCATTTATAAAGCAAGAACGTAAATAAAATGAAAAATGAGTATACAACATGCAGTCCATTTACACTGAAAGACTTCTAATTTCTTCACAACAGAAGATGGAATCCTTGTCCGTATAAACATATCCACTGATGGCAATGTACATACCATGATTTCTGACATCAACTAACACAGTCAACAAAAGGGTACTTCTGTAAAAGCTATGACATCGCAAGCCTGTAAAACTCCATTTCTAACCTATGTTTGTGGAACAAATGCACAATCATTTGCTTATAAGTTTCTAGTTCAACATTTGTTTTAGTCTGTGAATCTGTACCTAAAAATTAAATTATGTGAAATATCTACCAATTTAAAAATCAGTAACAGTGTCAAACAGTTGAGTAATTTGAGATGTATTTGCCATTTTATGCTTGACCTTAGTTGCCTTTATTGGACCATTTTAACTGTGAAAATATGGCTTTAATACAAGGCACTGAGGACAGACATCTACCTAGCACGTATTTGAGCAAGCTCGATGTATTATTTATCCTTGTTTCACACCACAGTGAGAACTCACAACTTTTAACATAAACAAAAATACAAGCACATTAACAGTTACCTTAACTATGCATTTGAAGAGTTAGTTTGCAGTGTGTACATTGCTGGGAATGGTGAATGTGTTTTCATCAAGCATAAAGTTTTATTATCAAGTTTGCATTGCAAACACTATGGTCTGTAGCCCATGGGGCAATACTTCATAATAAAAGAAAATACACGGTAATTGTTATCTGTAACTTAACTGTGTTTTTAAAAGTTTTAGTGTCATTTTAGTTTGATCATCCACAGTGGACAGTCTGTTATTTAAATAAAACTTACTGATTAAATTTATGCTTAAATAGATGAGATTTGAAGCCTTTTGAAACATAGGTCCTTGTCCTCTAAGGTAGTACTTCAGCTCTAAAGAACTCTTGGGACATAATTCTTTTTGCGCCGTACAATGCCTCATCATGTCCTGCTTCTAGGGCAAATTTGCCTGCTGCAGGATGCTGTGTATGTGACGCAGTGTGCCTTGTTCAGTGCACTTCCTGGAGAGCTGGAACCGGCAACTCTACAAATGATGTCAGTTGTGTGGTGCTTATAGTATGTCCTCACTCGTGTGGAGAAGTACTATTCAAAATATTGTCAGTTGATTGCACAATGAAATCACTACGATTTATATAAACCCTAGAGACACTTACGCAGTAATAATATCGAATTCCAGGCTTGTTTAGAAAAATCTTGCATTAAAAAACTTCCCAAACCTCCTTTAACCCATCCCAGAACATATGAGGCATCTAACAGGGTAAGGAGGCAGAAGTTAGAGCATAATCAGGACACATTTAGAAAATGGGTTATGTTTATCTTTGCTGCCTCTCACTTTAGTACTTTTCCCTCATGCCAAGTGCCCGTTCATGAATTCAGAACCGTCAAGCTAATATAGACTGTCTGGAAGTCCCCATTTTGGACACATAGACAGGCTTATCTTCCAAGAGCAATGTCGCTCTCTCTCTCATTCATTTATTCATTCGTTTTTGTTTTCTACTATCACATTCTGAGCATCTTCCATGAGCTATTTATTATGGTGCCCTTTGTTTGATTCTGAAATGAAAAGTTCTCAAGGAGATTTTCCTTTGGGCAGGAGCCAATTAATTTCTTCCATATAATGGTGTTAATATCTAGAAACAAATCCACTATGTTATGCTCCCAGGGCTGTTTATTTGAAATTTTGAAACATAGAATGAAATAATAAATCAATCAATAAATAATAATAAGTTACATTTCAAGCATCAGCCACAGTAAAAATATAAGTTTTAATTTTATTTTTGGAAGATTGTTCTGAGAATCTCTAAATTACCTTAAGAAGAAACCTGCCCTGGAATCAAGCTCCTAGCATTGACTTTTATTGCACTGGTAGTTTCTATGCACAGTTTTGCCTTTTTCCAAGGTTAAGATTTTCTCCCCAGCTCATGGAATTTCTGGAGCTAGTAAATTATGCTATGTTTGGAAGTGACCAAGAGGAAGGGGATTTTGTGTGTGTGCTGGCCCTGAAATCGTACAACACAGGCCTGACTACTGTGAACTTTCTGCCTGGACTGAAAAAGTAATGATTTTCTTCACTTCCAAGCTGCTTTGCTCTGGAGGTGATGAGGGGCTCTCAGGATGAGTGCTGGGTGTCCCCCCTTGTACAATGGCGCTAGATGTAAACTGAAGAGTGAAAGAGGAAGAATTTAAGCAATGATCTGCTCTATCCTCTCCCCAAATAACTGGAAATAAATACTCAGATATAGTCCACAATTTACTATTTTGTATCACTAGTGTTGATCCATCATCAAAGTTAACTTTCAGCTTGATTTTTTTACTTCTCTCCTAAACCAGTATTCTCAATGTTGACTTTACAAACTGAGAAGTTTTGTCAGGTACTGGATCTGAAAGTATTGCTGCCACAACCGAGAGTGCGCCATCAATTGAGAATGCAGGTGATTGGATTTTGTCCTTCACCAGGGCTGGGCGACTCAGCTGTTCAGTTAACCAACAATGGGCTCTTCCGTCTCCACGGATGAACTAAATGGGCTAATGCTGAATTAGAACCGCAAAGGCCGGCATGGGTCTCTAGATTGTGAGGAGTATTGAGGAGTTATTCTGAGACACAGGTAAAATCTAGAATATCGGGTCAGCGTGGGAAAACATGCACAAGTTCTAAAGCTTGGGAAGGTAGTTCAGGTAAGCATGTGGAGCTTTTTAACCTGATACGAGGGCTTGGACAGGAGGGGTGACTGCATATATTATTGGATATGTAGGTTTTAGGATGGGTATTGTGTAACTAACCAGGGCATTGTACTGTAATAGTAAACAGCTTCTCATGACCTATTGCAGGCATAGCACTGCCCACAAAAGTCTACCTAAAATATCACTGGGTCCCCTGATCTAGGGTGCTAGTTTTTAAAAGTTCATTATTATTATATGAATAAATTTTACAATTAGATAGTAACGCGATACCACTGAATGAAATGGGGGAAATTTAAAACAAGAAAAATCCAAAATAATCTAATTGCACACCCCAGACTATGAATTCCGTGATGTTTTGTTGTCCAAATATATTTAGTTGACTTAGAATGTCTATGTTAATCCGATGATCAGGAAGTTAACTTTTAAATATCTGAATGTGAATTTTGGGACAGTATTGAAAAGATATTTATGGAGAATAAGATGTAGGTGCTGGGGTAACTGAGAGGCATTAAAGCAGTTTTGGTGGATCCTCTTTCTTATATTCCAGAGAGAACACTTTGACATACAGCAATGAAAAACTATAGTGCTATTAGTGAGTTCATTCTCTTTGGACTGTCTACTGACTGCCACATTCAGGCTGTCCTATTTGTGCTATTCCTTCTTGTTTACCTCCTCACTCTAACAGGGAACTTCTTAATGCTGCTGCTGATCAGGGCTGATTCTCACCTCCACACACCCATGTACTTCTTTTTAAAACAACTGTTCTTCCTGGACCTCTGCCACTCCTCTGTCACAGTACCCAAGATGCTGGAGAATCTACTTTCTGAAAGCAAAACCATCTTTGTACAGGGCTGCCTGGCTCAGGCCTTCTTTGTGTTTGCCACAGGGGGCACTGAGGCCTGTCTGTTGGCAGTGATGGCCTATGACCGCTATGTGGCCATCAGCTCCCCTCTGCTCTATGGTCAGGTGATGAGTAAACAGTTGTGTGTTGGGCTGGTATGGGGTTCCTGCGGCCTGGCCTTTGCCGAAGCTGTTATCAATACTCTCCTGGCTGTCAAGTCAGACTTTTGTGAGGGCCAGACTATCCCCCACTTTATCTGTGAGCTGTCTTCTGTCTTCCTTCTGTCTTGCTATAATACCTCTATCAACTTTATGCTACTGCTCTGCTCCTCTATCCTGCATTTCTTTGGAACGTTCATAATGATTGTTTCCTCCTATGCGTGCATCATCTCCACCATTATGAGCATCACTTCCACCTCCAGCCAAAGCAAGGCCTTCTCCACCTGCTCCTCCCACCTCACTACTGTGATATTTTTCTATGGCTCAGGTTTCATCAGCTATCTCTTGCCAACCTCAGGTTCCCCCCTGGAGATAATCTTTCCTTTGCAAAACAGTGTAATCACACCTATGCTGAATCCCCTCATCTACAGCCTCCAGAACAAGGAGGTGAAGGCAGCCATGGGAAGAATGTTCAGAAAATATTTTCGTCCTCTCATGTAACAGACACAAATCAGGATGAAAGAGAAACTGGGCCGTTCTAATACAAGATACCAGGTAACTGGCCTTTAAAGAGAATTCCTTGACTGTCCATGATGCTAGATGCCATAGGGAACATGGTGGTATTTACTTCCTTGGAAATCCTTCTGAAGAGGGCAGAAAACTCTTTTGTTAGAATGATTCAGAGTCAACTTATTCAGAGCAGGAGTAATGGATATGATAACTATCTTCTCTGGGAGATCATTTTATGAAAATGTTAATTTATTATTCATATCTATGTGGACATGTGTTGCTATTAGTTGCCCATTATCCCTTCATTTTTCTTCTAATAATTACACCCTAAATTTTCAGTAAAAGTGATTCTCTCAGATTCATATGTTCATCAAAGAGGGTGATCACACAACCCAAGATAGGCTAATAACATTCTACCCCTTTCTCCTAACAGTGCACTGGGACAAGAAGTGAAACCATGACCCAGGCTAGGTACATCAGAATCTTTCTTAAAGAGATTTGAATATTGAGCCAAAACAAACAAACAAAAAACGAAGGCATTTGGAACAGAGTCAATCTGACTGTAGTGGCCTAAATAGACAGTCTATGAAACCATGCTCCCTTGGCAATTGTCCTTCCTTAGGTCATATTTTTTAAGAATCCCTGGTGACACAACGGTTAAGTGCTCAGCTGCTAACTGAAAGGTTGGTTGTTCGAGCCCACCCAGTGGCTCTGCAGGAGAAAGAGCTGGTGATCTGCTCCCATAAAGATTATAGCCTAGAAAACCCTATGGGGCAGTTCTACTCTATCACATGGGGTTGCTATGAGTCAAAAATAGACTCAATGGCACCTAACAACAACAACAGGTCATATTTTTAATAAAAATAGTAATAATAGCAAATTAGTTATTATTCTTAACTCATGCCAAGAACTGTGCTATCTGTGGTAGGCAGAACAGCCTCCCAAAGATGTTCTCCTTCTAATCCCTGGAACCTGTGAATATGTGCAGACGCAACTAAGTTTATGAACCTTAAGATAGGGAAATTACCATGAATTATCACGGTGGGCCAAATCAAATGAATTCTTGAAAACGGAGAACCTTCTCCCCCTGAAGGCAGGAAAGATGAGGGAGAAAGGGAGATCAGAGAGATTTTAACCACGAGAATCTTAGAATCTAAGATTACTGCTAAGTTTGTGGTAATTGTTATGGCAGCAATAGAAAACTATACAGATGTTGGTGTCAGGAGTTGGGTGCTGGTGTAAAAAATACCGAAAAATGTGAATTTGGCTTTGGAATCAAGTGGTGGGTGGTGGCTGAAAATATTTGTGGAAGATGATAGAAAAAGCCTAGCTTGCCATGAACAGTTTGTTAGCAGAAATATGGACATTCAAGGCCCTAACAGTGAAGGTTCAGAAGGAAATTAGAAATATTGGAAACTGGAGGAAAGGAAATCCTTGTTATATATTGACAGGAACTTTAGTGAAATTGTGTCCTGCAGTTATGTGCAAAGCAGGTATGTAGATAAGGAGACTTCCAAGCAAAGTGTTGAAGGTGTGGCCTGGTTTCTTCTTGCTGCTTACAGTAAAATGCAAAAGGAAAGAGATAAATTGAGGGAAGAACTGTTATTCAAAAAGGAACCAGGACTTGATGATTTGTGACATTCTCAGCTTATCCCCATGGAAAAAGTCATTAAAATCAAGAGATTCAGTGTCAAGAAAAGTACACTCTGGAGAAAAAATTGAGTTTGTAATTTTATAATCCTTTGCTGAAACCTTGGAATGACCAAAATTTCAGAGTATTCAGTTACAAGGAACTAAACGTGTGACTCAGAGATTCCCTCAATCAAACCAGAGGCCTCTAGGAAACTTAAAGACTTTGCCCTGCTGTCATCTCAGCAGAACCCAAATATAAAGAATGGATTATCTAAAAAAAATTTGTGGACCTTGCTTCTGCGTATTGGAGTGAGTCCCTGTTACATGCATGGAAGATTTAAAAAGTTCTTGATTCTTTAATTGGAAACATTGAGTGGACTGAAAAAGACAGAGAATGCATGAAATGAAGGAAGGCTGTCAAACCTCCCACATTCTATTGACAAGAAGCAGCTGATAAAACCTTAGCTGCAAATGCCTGCTACCTTTCATAAATAAAAAACGATAATTCAGATGGAAGAGCCACCAGCTCAGAGGTTGGATCAAGAGTCACATAGGATTATTCCCAGGCTTCAAAACCTAATAGATTTTGAAATTGCTTTGGACTGATGACTCCTTTTTGCCTTCAATTTTCTGTTATTGAACTGGAATGACTATACCTGTTACCCCAGGCCTGTTACACCATTGTATGTTGGGAGCAGAAAACTTGTCCCTTTAGTATTATACTTTCACAGATAGAGGGAAAATGTACTGCAGGATGGATTTATACCCAGAGTCCCATCCATAACTAATTTAGATGATAAGATTTTGGACTTTTGAGCTGATGAGATTTAGATAAGATTTTGGGCTTTGAGTTGACGCTGTAATGGAGTAAGATCTTTGGGACCTTGGGATGGGATGAATGTATTTTGCATGTGGGATGGACATGAATCTTAGGGGGTGAGAAGGCAGATTGTGGTAGGTATAATGCCTCCACAAAGATGTCTTCATCCTAATCTCTGGAACCTGCGAATATCTTACCTTATGTGAAAAAAAGCACTGGGCAGATGTAATTAAAATTATAAACCTTAAAATAAGGAGATTATCCTAGATTATCAAAGGCATGCAAAACCTAATCACACAAATCCTTAAAAGAAGAGAAACTTCTCTGGATGTAGGCAGGAAAGATGAGGTAGAAGGGCAGATCAGAGATATTCTAAGTATAAGAAAGACACAACTCCCCATTGCTGACTCTGAAGATAGAGGGGAACATGAGCCAGGGATTGTGGGTGGTCTTTAGAAGATTAGAATGATCCCCAGCCAACAGCTAGCAAGGAAACAGGAGAGATCTCAATCCTATATCCACATGGGAATTCTCCCAACAACCTGAATGTGCTCTTCTCAGAGCCTAGATTTCAGCCTTGTGAGACCTGGAGCAGAGAAACCAGTTGAGCTTACCCTGATTTCTGACCTAAAGAACTGTGAGATAATAAATTTGTGCTGTTTAAAAGCCACTGAATTTGTGGTAATTTCTTATGGCAGAAATAAAACACTCATTCAGTACTTTGTCTTTATTATCCTACTTAATCATATCAACAAGTATGTAAGACAAGTTTTATTGTTAGTTTCCCTTCGCTGATGAGGAAATGAGACATAAGATGTTTGTGTTGTATGCTTGTCCAGTGATTCATAGCAAGGAAACTGTGTAACTGGAATTTTAATCCAGGCAGTCTGAATCCAGAGTCCATGATCTTTATCACTGAACTCCCCCTGTATTAACTCTACAAGGCTGCTACATCCTTTTCATAATTATCTGCTATCAGATTCAGTTGCTTACACCAAAGAATAGGTTTCATTGGAGCTTTCAGACTAAGATGGACTAGATTCAGGAGGTCCTACCCAAGAGGAGAACCAGGACTGTCATGGCAGAAGTCTTCACAGTTTCTGAGCAGATATGGAAATTGTTACTGTTATTGATTTTTTGAAGAAATACATATAATTTGCCTGTGGAATACCCACATTCTCGATTTAATGGATTTTCTTCCTTGTGTCATTTAGCTTGTCCTCCTATCCTGCATTTTATCTTGAGAAAAGACGAGTCTTAAAACATACTTCACAAGTGGAGTTTTGCACTTCATGCTGCATTTCAGCAGGAGAAATATGATATTTAGTTACCCCATTTTTTTTTTTTTTTGGATGACAAGATTAATCAGTGGGTTCAGGTGATGACAGTCTTATCCCTTCATTGTAAAGTTCTCCATCCTTCTTTTACTTCAAAATTTTTACCAACCACTGATGACCATTGTCTGAAGCAGTTTTTCAACTGAAGCTTCAAAGTAGTAATTTTATAATATTATTATTCCTTCTTTGTTATCTGGTTTCTTATCCATTATGGTTTATTTGATTACCCTGAAATATAGTTTATGCTAGAAGGCAGGATAAGTACTTAATTCTTTCCCTTTAGTTATCAATTTTTAGAGTGATCTCCATTGATATGCAGTGAGCTTTTTTTTATGTCCCTTTATTGATTGTTTTATTAAATGATTGATGGTACATTGTTATTCAAACATGTCTTTTTATACATTCAATGTGTCTTAATCAATTTCAGTCATTATTTTTTAGATAAAAATATCATATCCTTGGCCTGTAGTCTCTGGCTGTGCCCTCTTGATGACTGTATTACATTTTAATGGCTTCCTTATTTTCTGGCACACACACACACACACACAAAGATCCCAGATTTATCAGGTACACTTATGCCCTAGACTGGAAGCAGCCATTTTCCTAAGAAATCCTGGATCTTTTAATAGTACAGGTATCCCCTGCTTTTTGAAAGTTCGCTTTATGCCAATTCAGTTCTATGAAACACCTACATTAATACCTGTTTTCACTAACACCAAAAGAAATCCAAAGAGGATTTTTGCTTTTACAAAAAAAAGGCGAAAAGCAGAAATAGCATTCAGCATTTGTTTTGCAGTGAGCCCTTAAAGAGGCAGTGGTACCCTGAGCAGTGACAGTGGCTTTGCCAACCTCCTTCCCCAGGAACTACACTCAGCATCAAGCCACCATAGCTTTTAACTGTGTCTGTGAGCATCTGTGCTTCATCTCCATTCATTTTGTGCATCTGTTAGCAAGGTGTGTCCTAAGGTATCAGAAAAGCCTAAGAGAACTCAAAAGGGTTTTATGTGTTATTTGGTATGATTTGGTAGATATTTTTTGGATCTGAAATGCTCAAAAATTTTTCTCGTATAAATTAATGATAATTGCTTCTTTGTTCTATGCCATTTCAGCTTACAAGAGGTTTCATAGGAATGCTCTACTTTCAGATAGGGAGGGAAACCTTATTTGGAAACCAAAATCAGAGAGCTGTAGGTGAACATTACTATTTTATTATTACTTCTAGTCCTTTTCCATGGACAGAGCCTTTTTAAGTAGGGGAAAAAAGTAACAACTTCATATATATTTCAAAATCAAATTTAAAATTGCAAAAATTTTTACTTCTTTAATTCTATATTTTGTCACTTTGCTCTTATGATGAAATATAGCTTCCTGACAATATTAGCATTATACTTATTTTTTATCCTTCAAATATACATATCATAATTTCAGAAAACAACATCAATATTATTACTAACAATAATACTGAATGAAGTGTCTCTCACTGAGGCAGCTCAGCCAAAATCCCATAATCTAAGATCAGTTGAAAAAATTATTTTCTGTAGTGGTTATATCACCAACTTGGTATACAATTAGGCTCATTTGTTTCAGTTTTGTTTTTAATTTTAGGGTTTCAATTTAATTTTTCTGTTTTTACTGTATAAAACAAATAATTCAGAAGTAAATATTATGTAACACATTCAAATGGTATCACTTTCATCCCTGGAACCTCCATCATGTTTGTTTTTTCCCTCCCTCTGTAGGTAATCACTTTCATTAGTTTTATTTTGTCCTTCAGTTGTTTCTTTTTTAAAGATTGAACAATTAATATATATACTTGCTATTTAAAAGCTAGCATACCTTATAGACTGCTTTGCATTTTGTTTTTTTTTTACTTGACAATGTATCCTAGCTATTACTCCATAGCAGTAGATAGAGATCTTCCTTGTTCTTTTTTTTCAGCTGAATAGTACTCCATTGTGTGGATATGCAATAGTATATTCAGCTGGTCCTCTACTAATGGACATTTGGGTATTTTCCAATCTTCTGCTATTATAAATGATGTCACAATGGATTATCTTAACACAGATGTACACATGCAAATATCTTGAGCCTTTCTTCCAGGCTTACCCAAGGTGACATAAATGAGGATATATATCCAGGTAACTACATAGGTAAAGGAAATTCTGAAAACATTTTGGAAACTACTAAATAATGTCTCTTGAGGTAACAGTAATTCCTTGGCAATCTAAAATGTCATTACTGTCTCTGTATTTCATCTAAGAATACAGTTGCCACCCCTTGAATGTTATGGGTGTTTCCCCAGTTACTAAGTATAGTTACACCAGATATTTTTTTTCTTTGAGTGTCAAAGTGTTTATTTTATTTTATTATTGTTGTGCTTTAAGTGAAAGTTTACAATTCAAGTTAGTCTCTCATACAAAAATTTACACATACATTGTTTTGTGACCCTACTTGCTCTCCCTATACTGTGAGAGCACACTCTTCCTTTCCACCCCAGATTTCCCGTGTCCATTCAACCAGGTCCTGACCCTCTCCGCCTTCTCTCCTCGCCTGTGGATGAGAGCTGCTCATTTAGTCTCATGTATCTACTTGAGCTAAGAAGCACACTCTTCACGAGTATCATTTTATGTCCCATAGTCCAGTCTAATCTTTGTCTGAAGAG
>NW_004444059.1:203591-204596 GCF_000243295.1 Trichechus manatus latirostris
TTCTGGTCTCAGTCTGATGAAGTCTCTGGTTTATGTGGCCCTTTCTGTCTCTTGGGCTAATACTTTCATTGTGTCCATGGTGTTCTTCAATCTCCTTAGACCAGATATTTTTAACAACTACAAAATTATCCCCTACTGGCTCCCTAACCTATAAGGTAAGGAGTATAAAATAGGAAAGATCACATAGAAGCTATTGAAACTTATGCTCTGCATGTATATATTGACTTATTTATGGGCAATATTTATGGGTAAAATATTGAACGATGCAGGAAGCATCAAAACAAGATGGAAGGAATACACGGTCACTGTACCAAAAAGATATCAACCATTTCAGCAGGTAGCATATGATCAAGAACTGATGGTACTGAAGGAAGAAGTCCAAGCTGCACTGAGGGCATTGGTGAAAAAGAAGTCTCCAGGAATTGACGGAATACCAGTCGAGATGTTTCAACAAACAGATGGAATGCTGGAAGTGCTTATTTGTCTATGCTAAGAAATTTAGAAGACAGCTACCTGGCCAACCAACTGGAAGAGATCCATATTTGTGCTCATTCCAAAGAAAGGTGATCCAATAGAATGCAGAAATTATCAAATAATATTATTAATATCACACACAAGTAATTTTGCTGAAGATAGTCCAAAAATGGTTGCAGCAGAACATCAACAGGAAACTGCCAGAAATTCAAACCAGATTCAGAAGAGGACATGGAAGGAGGGATATCATCGCTGATGTCAGATGGATCCTAGATGAAAGCAGAGAATACCAGAAAGAGGATTACCTGTTTTTTACTGTCTATGCAAAGGCATTTGACTGTGTGGATCATAACAAATTATGGGTAACATTGTGAAGAATGGGAATTCCAGAACACTTAATTATGCTCATGCAGAACCTGTACATAGACCAAGAAGTAGTGGTTCAAACAGAACAAGGGAATACTGCATGATTTAAAATCAGGAAGGATATGTGTCAGGATTGTGTCCTTTCATGCTTATTCAATCTGTATG
>NW_004444059.1:206040-211497 GCF_000243295.1 Trichechus manatus latirostris
CTGTAGACTTTCTCTGCAGGTAAAGTGCTTTTTAGAGCCTGGGCTAATGTATCTTTTTTCCTCACATCCAGCCTCCCAGAGAGAAAACTAGGTCTGTTCTCAGAGTTGGGAAGTTGTGATACAGTCTCTTTTAATGAAAATCACCTGATTCCTGATGTATTCACCTGTTGATCTAAAGCTCCAGGATACTGTCTTCACTAAGAAGCATGATAAAGTCCTCCCGAGTTCTCTGATGATTTTGTCCCCTCCTAACATGCTCCTTGAGGTACTTTCTTCTTCCCTTCACTCCCTTACTCTCTCCTTGGCTTTCTAAAGATTTAGTTTCCTTCTGAAGCCTCTCATTTATTCCCCAGGTTTTGAGACAGATCTTCTGCAAAACAGTCTTGTGTTATCTCTTCCCTAACATGCTGTATTCTGCTCCTCCAAAACACTTCTCTTCCTCTCCTTGGGAAGACTTAGCAATTACGATAGATCAGAAATCTTGTTTCCAGCTCTATATGTGTATGCTATATAAATCCAGTTCTTCAAAATTTGTAAGAAATACATTATCTCCCCCCAACTTTATTCAATTTACAGAAGGGGAAATTTTAGTATTACAAAAGTCAAACAGCTAGTAAGTGATGTAATTTGGATATATCACACATATATGTGTCTCTAAATTGTTGGCTACATTCTGCTGCACTTCTTGAGCCTCAGGTATAAAGTCTTTACTTTATCTTGGAGAAGCTGAGTCCATCATCTGATAGCAGCACAGATGGAAGTACAGTAGGCTGAGGACATTAGCGGCAGATTTCCCACTCTTCATGTCTTACTATCGTTCCTCATCAACTATACCTTATAAATTTCAAAGAGTTGCTTTATCTGCAGTAAATATCATCTTCAGGTAGCTTAGTCCTGAGGCATATGGAGCAAGATCAAGGTATAATCTGGGAAAAATTATAAAATAGGTGATGCTCATGGCCAGTGCCCTCATATCTCTGGCTTTAGTATTTCTTTTTCTTCATACCAGGTGCCTCTTCATAAAACCAGGGTTTTAAACTCCCTTGTGATCAGGCTTATCTCCCCAAATCAATAAAACTCTGGATCACTTTCTCCTTCTGATTCCCACTCATTCATACACTTATTCACGTTCTTTGAATACTTTCTGATCAACATTATGAAACAAAGCCATATTTCATTCTGTCATGAAGGGTCTTTAGCTGCTTTTCCTTTGGACAGAATCCAATTAACCATCTCCATCTAATGATGTAAATATCTGGAACAAAACTATTGCATTAAGCTTCCCGGAAGTGTCCACATTTTATGTTTAGAAACAACAGAAGAAAGAAATCATTCATGGTGACACTTTAGGCATCAGTCACGGTAAAAGGGTACGTTTTTACTTATTTTACTTATTTACATTGAGGGAATCCTTCTGGCACCCTAAAAATACCCTAAAAAGAAATCCAATTTTCCACTTCTATGGAAGTCAAATCCCTGGCCAGCAACTTTTTCCTAACATTGTATTTTATGTGTACAGATACACTATGCAAGCTTACTTCATCTTTCTCTTTGTTGCAAGGATACAATTCCTTCCACAAGTCATAGAAACTTTTGGAGTTAATAAGTAGGAATATATTTGGAGGTGGAAGGTAGCAAAGAGGTTTTTTTTTGTACTGTCCTGAAATCATGTGACAGAGGCACCACAGCCCCTTCTACACCCCTTAATAATGTGGACCTTCTGCCTGACGTAAAGGATTTCACAATTTAATCCCCTCCCTGCTACTTATCCTCTGGAGAAAATGTGGTGTTCTGAGTGCCAGGAGCCCAAGTGGACACTGTGGTCTGATCTAAATCAAAGAGTGAAATGCGAAAATTTTAGCAATTATTTTCATAATCCATTCCTTAAATAATTGGAAATAAATATGCAGACATTTGAAAAAATAATATACGCAATTCATTATTTCTTATTGCTAGCATATAATTCACTACAGTATTAATTTTAAATAGATCTCTTCCCAATTCTGCTCACATATAGGGTTCTCAACACTATTTGCACAAGCTGAATAATTTTCCCTGTATATGAATACTTTGTCGCAGGATCTGAAAGCATTGTTGCCACAACCTGGTGCTACTGGTTATTCAGACAGATAACTGGACTTAGTCCCCCTAATGCTTAGTTAACAGTCAGAGAAGAGAAACTCTAGTTTCCTTTTATCAACTGAACATATTTGTCTTGAGTCAGAATCAGGAAGGCCAGGATGGACTAGACCTGGACAAATTATAGAATAGTTACATTAGTCTAGGGCCGAGGCTACAGGTCGCGGGTTTCAGAACAAAGTAGGAAAACACGGGTGAGTTTTGGAGTGAGAACGTAGCTCAGTTGGCATGTGGACTTCCAAAGCTGGCTGAGACGTTGACAGGAGCTTAGTCTGATTATAAAACTATTAGAAGGGGTTTAAGCTGGGCATGGGATAGGTGTCCAGATATTACCCTGTTGCAGATATTATCCTGAAACAGCTTTTATGGGCAAATGTAGGTAGGTGTTTCTTGTGACAATATACTTGAATTATCACTCGACTGTCTAACTTGGATTAATCTTTTTTCACTTAATTTCATTTATATTTTAAAACTAATAAATCTTCATTTAAGGAAATGGAATAAAGTTGAAAAAAAAAAAAAAAACTCACTACCCTAACTCAAAGCTCTAGGTCTTTTGTCCTCCAGTATACCAGTGTCTGAATCTTCTACCCCACCTTAGCCTTCTACTCCCACAATATCACCCATCACTTTGTGATCCTCAGAACTTATAACACACCTACAATATCTGAATTTCAAGCATCCCCGTATCAAACCACTATCTCCTAAATGTATGACTTGCTTGCCTTGCCTTCTACAGATGCAATTCTTCCAACCCAAACCAATGACTTTGCCACTTATTCCCTATCTTCTGCGTGTCCCAATTTAATTACTAGCACATCTTTGTTTCTGCAGTTCATTCACTCTGCAAGCATGCTTTACTTGTTGATTTCTTTTTTTCTTTGTCAGTCCATATGCCTGGCAAAAACTCAACCCAGTTAAAATCAAATATCTGTCTGCCTCACACATGTGCTTAAGCATTTAAATGTTACTGAAGATAATCACCTACTTGTTTGAACTAGTCTCAAAATCTCAAATGAGCAAACACTTAATTCTACTGCATTTTTTGTGTAAATTAATCTTCTGCTTGCTGTATTCAGTTTTGTCTCCTCGAATCATCAAAATCTCTCCACCATGACCTCACTGAAAGCACACACTATATACACAGAGATATGTTGTTGTTTTTAGTTGCCATTGAGTTGATTCTGACTCCTGGTGACCCAATACGTGCACAGTAGAACTGTTCCATATGGTTTTTTTGGCTGTGATCTTTAGGAAAGCAGATTGCCAGGCCTTTCTTACGTGAAGCCACGGGGTGGGTTCAAACAGCTAACCTATTGGTTAGCAGCAAATCTTACACTGTTTGTTCTACCCAGGTATGTTACACAGAGAGACCGAGATAGAGATAGAGCTATATGTGGAGAGAGAAAGAGACTCTGTTCATGATCTCACTTCACACTTCATCAAAAACTTTGCAGCAATCAGTTGGAAAATCTTGCATATTCCAGCCATAAAATCTGTGAGGCTGTCTATGTCCCCACTCTCTTTATCTTCCACCCTATTTACAATAGATAAAGAGCCCTTCCTCTTCTCTAAGGACAATACTTCACTTGTGCTCTGTATCCCACTCATTTTCTCTCCCTTAAGCACTTCACTTCTGCTATTAGATCCTTTCTCTGCTGTATCAACAACTCTGTCTCTATTCTCATTAAACATGCAAAACGTTCTTGAATTAATATCCGTCTTAAAAATAAAAGACAGAAACTCCTAAAGGCATAACAGGATGATCCACAAAATTGCATACGGGGTTGATAGAGGGGTGGTGGACTGTCATCGAAGATTATCAGTGTTATCATGATGATTATGAAATTAGCTTAGAAATATCTGAACATGGTTTTCGGCATAGTCATGAAATAATATACATGGACAAGAGGGCTAAGGCACTGGGGTAAACTGGGAGGCACAAATGGAGTTTTGAGGTCTACCTTTTCTTGGATTCCTAGGATAAAATTTCTTTTTATCACTATGGGAAACCACAGCGTATTCAGTGAGTTCATCCTCCTGCGACTGTCTTCGGACACTCAGACCCAGGCTCTTCTCTTCGTACTGTTCCTGGTGATTTATCTCCTGACCCTGATGGGAAACCTGGTGATGCTGATGGTGATCAGGGCTGATTCCCACCTCCACACACCCATGTACTTCTTTCTGGGACAGCTGTCCTTCCTGGACCTCTGTCACTCCTCTGTCACAGTACCCAAGATGCTGGAGAATCTACTTTCTGAAAACAAAACCATCTTTGTACAAGGCTGCCTGGCTCAGGCCTTCTTTGTGTTTACCACAGGGGGCACTGAGGCCTGTCTGTTGGCAGTGATGGCCTATGACCGCTATGTGGCCATCAGCTCCCCTCTGCTCTATGGCCAGGTGATGAGTAACCAGGTGTGTGTCAGGCTGGTAGGGAGTTCCTGGGGCCTGGCCTTTGTTGATGCTCTTATCAATATCCTTCTGGCTGTCAATTTAGACTTCTGTGAGGGCCAAACTATCCCCCATTTCAGCTGTGAGCTGTCTTCTCTCTTCCCTCTATCTTGCTCTGATACCTCCATCAACTTCATACTCCTGCTCTGCTCCTCTGTCTTGCATTTCTTTGGAAGCTTCGTCTTGATTTTCTTCTCTTACACTCGTATTGTCTCCACCATTATGAACATCAGCTCCACCTCCAGCAGAAGCAAGGCCTTCTCTACCTGTTCCTCCCACCTCACTACTGTGATCTTGTTCTATGGTTCAGGTTTCCTCAGCTATCTCTTGCCAACCTCAGGTTCCTCCCTAGAGATGATCTTCCCTTTACAGTACAGTGTGGTCACTCCCATGCTGAATCCCCTTATCTACAGCCTCCAGAACAAGAAGGTGAAGGCAGCTGTGAGAAGAATGTTCAGAAAATATGTAAACTCTTTCACGTAGTGGACCAGAGAAGCAGGGCCAAAGGGAAGCTAAATTGTTCTGCCACAAGATATCTGGTAACTGGAAATTAAGGAGAATTTCCTGACTGTCCATCATACCAGCTGTCATCATCTTAATACATGGGTAAGAAGAGAGCAGTATGCTCTATTCTTAGAATGATTCACTTTTATCCTTATTCAGAGGAAGAGAAATGGGTCAGATAACATTTTCCAAGGTATTGTTTACCAAAAATATTAAATATTTATGTTGTAGAGGACATCTGTTATTTTTGCCTGCCCAGTATGTTTTCACAATTCCTCCAGTAACTCCACATGTCATTATAATACTTTACTTCATTTTTTCTAGCCACCCATTGAAATCTTCTATTCAGCTCTTTTACGTCAT
>NW_004444059.1:212473-214531 GCF_000243295.1 Trichechus manatus latirostris
ACTCATTAACAACCTGTGATATGCAGATGAAACAACCTTGCTTGCTGAAAGCAAAGAGGACTTGAAGCACTAACTGATGAAGATCAAAGACCACAGCCTTCAGTATGGATTACACATCAACATAAAGAAAACAAAAATCCCCACCACTGGACCAATAATCAACATCATGATAAATGGAGAAAAGATTAAAGTTGTCAAGGATTTCATTTTACTTGGATCCACAGTCAACACCTATGGAAGCAGCAGTCAAGAAATCAAATGACGCATTGCATTGGGCAAATCTGCTGCAAAAGGCCTCTTTAAAGCATTAAAAAGCAAAGATGTCACCTTGAAGATTAAGATGTGCCTGACCCAAGCCATGCATAGGAAAGCTGGACAATGAATAAGGAAGACCAAAGAAGAATCAATGCCTTTGAACGGTGGGGTTGGCAAAGAATATTGAATGTACCATGGACTGCCAAAAGAACAAATCTATTCTGGAAGAAATACAACCAGAATGCTCATTAGAAGCAAGGACTACGTCTCATGTACTTTGGACATGTTATAAGGAGGAATCAGTCCCTGGAGACGGACATCAATGCTTGATAAAGTAGAAGGTCAGCCAAAATGCGGAAGACCCTCAACAACATGGATTGACACATGGCTGCAACAATGGTCTCAAGCATACCAACGATTGTGAGGATGGCATAGGACCAGGCAGTGTTTCGTTTTATTGTACACAGGGTCACTATGAGTTGGAATCAACTCGACGACACCTAACAACAACAACCAGTAACTGCAAACCACTGTTGCTTAGGGAAACTAACCCTTCCCCACTCCATGTGACCCAGTGGGACTCTGAACTGTGATGCTAAGCCTCCCCTTACCATGAGGAGACAGTGTGAGCCACAAAGGTAGTCATTCTACCCCTGCCTCCTAACAAGAGACTGCTCATGTGGCCCTGCTACTGTAATTGCTACTAAAAAGTAAGTTATAGCCTATAGGCCCCCAGTAAAATGTATAGGTTTTTTCATTGATTAACATACTCAAAGGTGCAAAAGAGAGCTAGTCTTCCACTTATAACTCTGATGGAAACCATGGGACACCATGACATTCAATGGTAAAACTTACCTGCACTCACCTGAAATCATGCATCCACTGAAAATGAAGTTATGATGGAGAAGCTACTGTTTTCATCCAGTATGATGAAGATAACAAGATTAAGACTCAAGGATTGTTTTAAGCAAAACAACAATTTCAAATCTGGAAATTCTGCCCTTACTGCTGATGACTCAGAGATCACCTAAAGCTAAACTCAGAGACTGATTAATTTCTATTTAAAAAATCTGGAGATTATTTGTGGAAAAGGATTTTGAGTATATTTGACAAGGGTGTGAACTTTACTTTTTAAAATAATTTTTAAACACATAAAGACACATATAATTTTAGGAGAAGGCATGAATAGGAACATATCATGAATGTTCTTCATGGTGGTACAGTCTTATTTTTTTTCCTTTCTTTTTTATTTAGCTCTTCTTTCCCCATTGCCGTCCTCCCTTCAGTCATATCACTCCCCTCACCAGGAACCCATGTTAACTGAATATACTTTTTTATAATGCTCTTCATGCTCATATAAACACGTACAAATGTTCATAAATATGTATACAGATATTCATACTACCTTTTACACATACATGACTATTTTGTTATTTTTTAGCCCTCTAAATAAACACTTTTTTTTTAATCTTCTCACTCAACAATACCACAGGCATATTAACCTAAATCTAATGGTTTATCTCTAATTTATTCTTTTGAATTTTAGTTTAATATTTCATGGTAAGGATGTGTCATATCTGTACAACTTTCCCTTATATGGGAATTACTTTTACTTTCAGTTTTCTGACACAATGAATAACGTTTCGATAAATACACTTGGCTATATAAATTCTTAACTTTGGATGTGTTTTATTCTTTTGGGAGTGATTCTCAAGAATGGGACTTCAAAATCAAAGTGTATATGTACTTTTAATTTGAATATATGTTGCTAGATTGCTTTCTGGAATGTTGAAACAGTTCATA
>NW_004444059.1:237746-239361 GCF_000243295.1 Trichechus manatus latirostris
GGTGATGCTTTTTATAAAGTGGCAAAGAACTTGTCTTAATTATATTCATATGTTTGGTGGAAGGTAGAACTTCTAAGTGATGAAATTAGATATCTGGCTGAAGAGATTTCTCAGCAAGATCTTAAAGGGTGTCTTAGTCATCTAGTGCTGCTATAACAGAAATACCACAAGTGGATGGCTTTAACAAAGAGAAGTTTATTCTCTCACAGTTCAGTAAGCTACAAGTCCAGATATAGGGTGTCAGCTCCAAGGGGATGCTTTCTCTGTCGGCTCTGGAGGAAAGTCTGTGTCATTTATCTTCCCTTGGTCTGGGAGCATCTCACACACAGGAACCTCAGGTCCAAAGGATGCGCTCTTCTCCCAGAACTGCTTTCTTGGTGGTATGAAGTTCCCATGTGTCTCTGCTCGCTTCCCTCTTTTATATCTCAAAAGAGATTGGCTTAAGACACTATCCAATATTGTATACCTCATCAGTTTAACTGACATTAATCTATATTATTAGATCATAGTGATTGAATTTACAACACATAAGGAAATCACATCAGATTATGCAATTATACAATACTGGGAATCATGACCTAGCCAAGTTGATACACATATTTTTTGGGGGACACAATTCAATCCATGACAAGGGGCTTCATGGTTTCTTCCTACTGCTTATAGTAAAATGTGAGAGAAAAGAGATGGACTTAAAAACTAACATTGCAAAATGAAAACAAAAAGTAAAGATTTGGAAAATCCTGTTATACAAACTAAAGACATGTGTCCTAGAATGTTCACCAATGACGTGGCTACACAATCTTTTGTTAAAGAGATTAAGCCTGTGACTGATGAATCTAACGAACTATCACAGCAGAAAACCCATTGCCTGAACTGAAGGGGACAGAGAAAGAACTAAAGAAAAAAACTCTGTCTGCCTCTTGGAATTCTACAGGAAGGAAACAGGCCAAAGGAGCGACATCTGTTTTCCTCCAAGAAAAGAAAACGACCATTGCTGCAGCAGCATGGAGATCAGCAGAACTGCTGGAATGAGCACCAGAAGCAGGGCCTTCTCGGTTTTAAAGGGTGGGACCACGGTCTCCGGGATCTCAAAACGTAGGACCACAGCCTCCTAGGTTTCAAAGAGTTGGATGTCCTCCAACTCAGTTCTAGAGTGTGGGGCTGCTGTTAAGCTGTGTCAGCAGGATGGGCCACCGTCCAAAGCTTAGATGGCAGGGCTCCCACACCTAAGAGGGAGAAGAACAGGGCCTGCCATGGCCGAGAGAATGGGGTCACCACTCAGATGAACTAGGCGAACGGGTCCGCACAAAGCTGAGGGACCAGATTTGCTGTCCCAGTAGGCCTGGAAGGCAGAGCTGAAGCCCAGGGCTGAGGGGCCTCCACCCAGAATCCAGAGGCATGGCCAACACCTGGAATCTGGAGGGCAGGGCCATTGCCCAGATAGTCTCAGAGAACAGAAAATTATTTTCAAGCGTTGAGAGCTAATGTAATTTGTTTTGCTGGGTTTTTTTACTTGCTTCATGCCTGTTATCCCTTCTTTCCCTCCAATTTCTCCTATATGTAATGGAAATGTTTACCTTGTGCCTGTTCCACCATTGTACTTTGGAAGCAAATA
>NW_004444059.1:240151-244242 GCF_000243295.1 Trichechus manatus latirostris
CACTTATCCTCTCTCTCGGACTACTGTTTCTGTCATGAGAACAAGCTGAGACTGTCCTGGAGGAAGATGAGAGACTGATCTACAGCCACCTGACCCCCAAATATGTTAGAGAATCCAGTGAAGGTTAGCAGAGCTGCCTACTCCACCACAGCTGACCGAAGTAGCATGAGTAATCCCAGCTACGATGAGCAGAACCACCAGACAATCTATAGATTCATGAATAACAATAGATACTTATTGATTTAAATCTCTGAATTTTGGGTTTGTCTGTTATGCAGCATTATCATAGCAATAGATAACTGATAAAATATACAAAGTATGAGTCCATGACCCAAACCAGGCCAATCAGAATTTTCCTCCAAGAAATTTACATATTGAGCAGTGACAAACAGAGAGAAAAGGTAGACGGAACTGAGATAATCTGAAGGTGGTACCACAATGAGACTATCCATGAATCCCTGTTACTGAGATCACAAGAACTACCCTGGTTATTTTCTTTCCTAAGGTCAAAATAACAATAACAAACATTTGTTAATGCTTATGCCAAGAACTCTGCTAAATGTTTCACATACATTATCCCATTGCCAGCCTCAACAAACCTAAGAGGTCTTATTTTTAAGATGAGTAAATTGGGACACCGAGAGGTATTCAACTTGTCCAAAGCCATAAAGCAAATAAATGGTAGACTTAAGATTTAAAATTATGAAGTCTGAATCCAGAATTCAGTTTCCTAACCACCACATTATATTGCCCCCTTTTCTTAGTCTATTAGTTGCCCACTATCCTTTCCACAAATATCCATTATTTCCTTATCAGAACCAAAATTAGATTCTTTCAGTGGAATAAAAATTCAAACTAATACTGAAATTGTTTGCAGTGGCCGCCTTAATACATTATCTCTCCCTTCAATGTATTATTTCCCACTTCCTGCATCCTTTTCTTAAATTATTTTCTTAATTTTGCTTAAGTAAGTCAGAGTCAATTTCTGTTGCTCACAACAAAAAGAACATTGTATTAGAAAATGCGTTAAGTTAATGACTTCATGGAAGTATGAGGGTAATTGTAATTTGTTATTGTGCCAGAGTAAATTAAAAAAGAATGATACTTCCAATTATATTCTCTGATGAGAAAATAGCATCCTAGCATATGGAACAAGAAGATGTATCTTTATTTTATCACCTTTGATCACCTAAGGTAATGGGTGCACTGAGAATGAAAATCTGGTGACAGGGAAATTAACTATTGTTGGCCAATTTATGGAGGACACTAAATAACTTAAAACAAGTCGAGTTCAAGTCTCCAAATTCTGACCTCAATGAGCAGAATAAACCTTACAGTTTTTATTTTCCATTATGAAAATTTATCTTGCAGCCATAGGACTGAAAGCTGTTTCCAAATTTGGGATATTATAAATCAAATTGCCATGAAAATATGAGTAGAAGTCTTTGTGAAGACGTATGTAATCCGTTCTTCTAGGGGTCAAGGTAAAGCCTTTTCCACCTGTTCCTCTCACCTCACTGTGGTGCTTTTGTACTCTCAGACAGCTTTGTTTAGGTACATGACCCTTCTCTCAGGCTCCTTGTTGGAGCAAGTGGTCTCCATTCTGTACAGTGTGATCACATCCTTGTTGAACCCTGTCATCTATAGTTTGAAGAACCAGGAGGTAAAAACAGCTCTGCATAAAATGTTGAAGCAGTGAATGTATCCCTCAGTTTATGGAGGTTTCATTTTGTGGTTAGTTAAAAGATGAGGAGAAAACATAGGCAGAGGATGAAATACATTTATGGTTAGCTTGATCACTTTAAAAAATTGCCATTTGATGAAAATAACCTCTTGGGTCTGGAAAATAAAAGGTTCAAGGGTGTGATTGCTTATTTTATTGTATGTATCAAGAAAATAAAATGAAGACGGAGAAATAGGTATCAGGATGGAGTAGTATAGGCAACTAAGTCCAGACATGTTTGCTTCATCTGAGAGTTTTGAGAGTATGGAATTCCAAAAAAAAAGAAAAGATGGGATATTTAAAACGTACTCAAAGTGGCTACTAGTTACTGAATGATTATTGCTTCATCCACTTAGCCTGGAAGCACTTAAAAAATTGAAATGCCTGGCTAAAGTTGACTAACTTATGGATTGCCAAAAAGCAAAGACACAGATTGGCCACTTGCTTTAACAAGTTCAAGGGAAAAAGACTATTTCAGGTGTGCTGGTGATGATATCCTGGGTGTCTGGGATGGGAGTTGACTCCATGATGGCTAGAATAGAGACCTCCTTGAGGCCCAAGGTAGTGAATGTCTCCGTGTCTCAAGATGATGTTTTCATTCAACCTTGAAGACACCAAGCTGATTAATACACTCTGTATCTGCCAGTCCCTGTGTGCCAAACCCCTCCTGAGACCTCAGCACATTGTTGCCTTGGCACACACATTTTAATGAGCGAGGTCGTTGTTCTTTTCTGTGCCAGAACTATGTATCAGTCTCTCTTTCTCAGATTGATTTTTTTTTTTTTTTTTGCTGCAAAAAGCAGCTTTATTGTTTCCATTTGCTCCATGGCTTGGGACAGGTGGTTCAGGGTGGTTCAGACGCTGCCTCATGGCTGGAGGAAGAAGTTCAGGCAGAAGCCTGATGAGGACAGAAGAATGCAGAGGGGACCTCACAAGTCGCTAGGCTCTGGAGACTCCTAGTGGTGCATGAGGGTGAGCCTCTCGTAGAGATACTCGCCTAGCCCAGCTTGGGGGCTGGCCAGCCTGCGGATGTTGGTCAAGTGGTCGCCCATCTTCTTGCTGCGGCGTGCAAATCCAGAAGGGCCTGGTTCAGGTTCTTCTCCACGGCCAGGGCGGCTTCCATGGCATCCAGGGTTCTACCTCACTCATCTTGGGACAGCTTCTGCACGTCCTGGAGGAGGGCGCGGCAGCCTCTCTGGTTCCGCAGCTTCAAAAGACGTTCGGCACCCTCGCGCTTCTCCTTCGCCAGTTCGCTGAAGAGAAGTATCACACGCCTTCCAAGGCCACATAGTCGCAGTCAAAATAGAAGCTCAAAGAGAGGTAGGTGTAGGAGGCCTGCAGATGCAGGTTGACCAGGCGGTTGACGCTGGCCTCCGCTTCGGCGGAATAATTCTGTTGGATCTGAGAGCTCATGGTTGGTCGATAATTAGGAGCTAACCACAAAAAAGTGTTAGCTGGCCTCAGAAACGGGATGGCCAAGAAGATGGTCCCGGAGGTTGCACCTGGAAAGGAGGTTGACAGGTGTGCGAGGCTGGAGGTGGGAAGTCTCCAGGTCTGTTCCATCCAAACACTGTTGAAGCAAGAGACAGATCCTCAGGACCACCAGAGGAGCTTTCAGAGTGATGTTTATACAGATTCAATCAAATAAATTAATACCTTGTCACAAAAGATTCATTGCAGGGGGGAGTGGACAGTAAGCTCACAACCTAATATGCAGGCTAACCCACATGATCCTTTTAATGAAATACTTAGTATATATCGTTACATTTCTACCCTTATAAGCATTTTAAAAAGGTATGATTTTATTTTGCTTTGGTTTTTTTTCTTAATTTCTTAAAACTCAAAGTAATAAATAGTTTGCATCTGTTTATATTTTCATTTTGAACTTTTCATCTTAAATGCATGAAAAATTCTATTATAAGAGAAAGATAGTGGAAGGCAAGGGAAATATTTTATAATTTTTTTAAATGTGACTATAAAAAATTTTTTTTCAGAAAAAAATACACTTCATTTCAGAGTGTATTTCTAAAATATGAATAATGGTTACATATCAATAATAATTACCTTTGGGTCAGTTATTCTACAGATTGGCAAATTTTTCTATTTCATCAAGGAAAAGAGGGTTTTAGTAGACAGTGTAGGCAATCATGTACCTCGTGTGGAACATCTGGTGCTCCCTTAAGTCATATAAAATTCAAGGTATAGTTCTGTTGTTGTTAGGTGCCATCGAGTTGATTTTCGACTCATAGCAACCCCATGTGATGGAGTAGAATTGCTCCATAGAGTTTTCTAGGCTGTAATCTTTACAGAAGCAGATTGGCAGGTCTTTTTCCCCATTGAGTGGATTTGAACCTCCAATCTTTTATTT
>NW_004444059.1:245135-247146 GCF_000243295.1 Trichechus manatus latirostris
CCAACCAAACCCTAACCCTAACAGAGGATAAAAGTGGGGTCACAGAAACTGTGGTAAACAATATATCACCTGCATCTTACAGTCACTTCCTCCCTCAAAAGCAATCTTTGAGGTACGGGTCTAAGGACAAATCTATACTCAATCTCCCCCCCTCTTAGGAGACTGAGGCAATTACTGTTTGCCTATCTCCTGCTCCCTTATTTTCAGTCTCAAGGAGCTGGTGGCACACTGATTAAAATGCTCATCTGCTAACCAAAAAGGTTAGCTGTTCAAACCCAGCAGCAAAGCTGCAGGATACAAGATTAATAGCGACCCTATAGAACAAAGAAGAACTGCCCCATAGAATTTCCAAGGAGCAGATGGTGGATTTGAACTGCCAACTTTTTGGTCAGCAGCCAAGCTCTTAACCACTGTGCTATCAGGGCTCCAAGATTACTAAACAAAAACCAATTGTATTACTATATACTAGCGATGAGTAATCCAAAAATGAAATTAAGCAAACAATTCCATTTAAAATAGCATTAAAAAGAATAAAATATTAGGAATAAATTTAACAACAGAAGTGCAAAACTTGTACTCTGAAAACTACAAAACAATGTTGAAAAATATTAAAGAAGACCTAAATGGAGAGGCATCCCATTTTCCTGGCTCAGAACATTTAATATTGCTAAGATGGAAATATTCCCCCAAATTGATCTACAAATTCAAGACAATCCCTATCAAAATCTCAGCTATGTTTTGTTTTTTCAGAAATTGACAAGCAGAGCTAAAAATTCATATGAAAACTCAAAAGATGCAGAATAACCAAAAAGAATCTTGAAAAAGAAGGACAAAATTAGAGGACTTACACTTTTCAATTTCAAAACTTGCTACAAAGCTAAAGTAATCAAGACTGTGTTAATGGTCTAGGATAGACATATAGACCAATGGAACAGAACTGAGAGTCCAGAAATAAACTCTTACATTTATGGTCAACTGATTTTTAACAAGGCTGCCAGGACAGTTCAATGGAGGAAAGAATAGTCTTTTCAACAAATGGTGCTGACACAACTGGATATCCACATGCAAAATAATAAAGCGGGACCCCCTTCCTCATAAAATATGCAAAAATTAACTCAAAATGGAACATGGTCTCAATAAAAACAGCAACAAGCTTCTTTTAGAAGTAGATGATTTGATTTTGAAAATTCAAAAGGAAAAATGATAAAGGAAGAATACTCAACACATTTCTGGAAAAAATAAGTGAAATAGGGGAATAAATCCTTCAGAATATTAAAATATATTCTAAAGATATAATAATTAAAAACAGTACATCACTGGCGCATAAATACACAGGATAGACGGCAAAAATTTATAATAAATCGTTCAAGAAAGGAACACTGTAGACAGATTTAAAAGACAACAAAAGCTAGGAAAAATATTACAGCTCGTATCACTCATTTTCCTAAAATACAGTGAGTATCCACAAATCAGAGAGAAAAAGATCAATAATCCAAGAGAAAACTGGGCAAATTATATGAATAATCAATTCACAGAAGAGAAAATCCATAGACCCTTAAACATATAAAAAGATGCTTAAACTCACTAAAGATAAATGCTGAATAAAACTGCAATGAGATTGTTTTTTAGCTATCAGTTTGGCAAAGATCAAAAAGTTTGTAAGGTTATGGGCAGAAGTATGGGAAACAAGCACTGATGGAATTTTAAAACTGGTACAAGTTTTTTGGTGACCTCCATCAAAAATGCTCTAATCAAGTATATCCACCTTAGGAATTTATCTTACAAATATTCTCACAAGTGTGCAAAATGGAACACATATGAGGATAGTTGTTACAATGTTCCTCCAGAAAGGCAGATATCTTTATCTGTTTTTTCACTAATGTCTTCTCAAGAGCTTAGAACCATTCCTGGCCCATAGTAGATGATCAATGGACATTTGTTGAATAAATGAATGAGTAGCAAAATATTGGATATAGCCACTTATAAAGGATAGGTTGAGTAATTATAATAC
>NW_004444059.1:248292-249444 GCF_000243295.1 Trichechus manatus latirostris
AACAACTTCCCCAGACTTCGTAGCCACACCAGTGGGATCCCTGGGAGCTTTGCTGTTCTTTTTTCTTTCTAATTTTCATTTATTCATTCTTTTCTTTTCTTTCCTTTTTTTCTCTTCCTCCCCTTTTTGTATTTCTCCATTTCATAGTCTCTCATCTCTCCACTCCAAAGACAAGCTCCCCTAGCACTCTTTTTTGTTTGTTTGTATGCTTTTGGCTCCTGTTCCTCTCTCCTCGCTCCCATACCCATCTTAGTGCCACATATCACAATCTCCCCCTCTATCCTGCCTACCTGCACTGTGCGCTTAATATAACACCACCAAGCAGCACAGGCAAGGCCTACTGGAACTGCCCTGCACTGATTACCAACCTGCCCTGGTGGCTGTAGTAAGTGCCACAAACAACCCATCCTAGCAACTCCTCTTCAGCTAGACCTGCCTTGCTGTACCATATCTGAGTGACTGACCCTGTCAATTGGAAAAGGAGGTGAAAAGTATCATGCCCACAGACAAGCAAACAACAAAGAACACACAGCCCGCCTGCTCATACATAGCCAAATTTTTTTTTTAAAAAAAAGGATGAAACAAACAAATCTACAATCAATAAACAAGAAAAATAAGTACTGAATGCCCTGAAGACAGCAGACAATATCAAAACATTTACAAAAACAGGACAGGATGGTTCCACTAGGCATCCAAAATAAAACACAAGATGACTTTCCAGTACAAGAAAAGGCACTAAAACTACCAGATAGGGAATTCAAATCTCTAGTACTCAGAATTATCCAAGAGTTGAAGCAAAAAGCCGACAAAAATGAGGAAAAAATAGACAAATTCATGGAAAAGGCAGACAAATTCACGGAAAATACAGACCAAAAAAATGCAAGAATTCAGGAAAATAATGCAGGAACAAAATGCCAAAATAAATTCACAACTAGAAATTATACAAAAACAACAATTAGAAATCCAAATGATAAACAACAAGAGTTCAGAAATGGACAGTGTCATAGAAGGGCTGAGGAGCAGATTTGAAATGGTGGAAGACAGGATCAGCGGCATTGAAGACAAACACTTGGATACAACTCTGTTTGAGGAAAACTCAGAAAAAAGAACAAAGAAAAATGAAGAGACCCTGAGAATTATGTGGGATACAAT
>NW_004444059.1:251611-253898 GCF_000243295.1 Trichechus manatus latirostris
ATAAAACAATATGTGTACTGACTGTTTAATGAGAAACTATTTGTTCTGTAAACCTTCATCTAAAGTACAATAAAAAAATTGAAAATAAAAAATGAGGAAGCTCTGTGTGTACTGATGTGGAATGATCTTCAAAATAAATTGGTACATAAAAAAGAAAGTTGCAAAACTTCGTGTGTAGTATAGAGTATAGAGTATGCTACTGTTTATGTGAAAATATTGTATACATACAGGTGGCTATATACATAGACTATCTCTGAAAGTTTACAGGTAAACTGGTAAACAGTGCTTTCATCTGAGAAATGGATTATGTGATTGGGAAATAAGGGTTAGAGAAAAACTTACTTTTTGTTCCATGTACAAGCATTTTTTAAAAAAATCTTAAAATATGAACCAACTAAAGATGTTTTCAAAGAGAAAAGCTAAGAGAATTGATCACCTGCCAGCTTGCTCAAAGAATTTACTAAAGGATATGCTTCCATGGGAAATAAAATGATACCAGAAGAAAGGACTCGTATATAAGGAATAAAAAATATATATATATAAATGGAAAATGTTAGTAATTTAATTATTAATCATTAAAATAGCTATTTTCAGTGTCTTTTACTGTAGCAAACTCTAGCAAACAATAACAAAGAAGAGAAGGATTAATAGGTGAATACTCAAAGCATGGTGGTATCATCCTGCCCTTGTTCAGAGCAGTATCATTTATCTCCCCAACTCTAGAATATTCATTTTAGTGTCTCTCTGCCCCTGTCCTCGATTTCCTCCCCTCTATCCAGTAGTTCTGCTGTGACTTGGGATTAACTCTGAGCTCCTTAGAATTGCATATTGCAGGAGTTGATGAACTTTTTTCATAAAAACGCAGAGAGTAAACATTGTAGGCCTCGTGGGCCCTATGTACAGTCTCTGTTACAATTACTAAACTTTGCCATTGTAGTATGAAAGCAACCACAGACCATAAGTAAGTGAGTTAGCATGATTCTGTTTCAATAAAACTTTATTTACAAAAACAGGTGGCAAGTTGAATTTGGCCCACAGGTCATAGTTTGTCGATCCCTTGCATATAAGATCCTTTTTAAACCTGCTCCAAACTATAATTCCAGTCACTCCCCCTCATTTATTCACACTTTCTAATTCCATGCCAAATTTATTTTTGTGAAAAAGTAGGATATGTATAAACATATATATATGTAACTAAACATATATATATATAACATCATACATAATACCCCTAAGCCTGATCCCTGAACAAAGTGAATTAATTATTTACATCTTTATGCTACTTGTATACAGTATAGTACTTGTAGCTATCCACTGCCACTTGGAATCCTACAACCTATAAGGAAGCAAAGCCCAAGTGTCCATCACTAATGGAAACCACTACACCTCCTGGTCTTTTCCTATTAGAGGAAAATTCCACTTTTTCCAAAGGAAGACCTAGATAAGGGTTTTCTTAATTATGGCTCAAGAAGAATAAAGAAGACTACCTCTTCAGTTTTTTCTTAACTGCTTAAGCCGTCCAGAGATTAGATACCCAGTCAACCCTAGGAGATGAGGACTGAAAAGTGATGTTTCTTGCATCCCAGTATCATGAAACAAATTCATATTGGTTGTAGAAGTTACTAGCATCAGGAGAGAGAAGCAATGGTGGATGCAGAATCCAGAGTCTTGTGGCATGAGGAGTAAGAAAGGCATAACAGGTTATATCGTTAAGCTAGACTTTTAGTAAATGTGGCTGTGAAAGGAGAGATGCAATGCAAAATCAGTAGCTTCAGTGGGACATGGGACAATTGGATACTTTTAAATATGGGAGAGATTTTATATGTTTATATTCTTGGTATAAATGAGTAATACAAAAGAAGAGATTAATGACAAAACAGATAATAAGCATGGTTGAAAAAGAAGGACCCAGAGGTTTAGGACAAGATAGGGGTTGAAGTTCAAGTAGAGATCTTAGTCTTGGGTTAAGGAGAGACACCTCTACCATGAAAACTAAGGAAAGGACAGGAGGAATATATACGCTTATAGGTGGGAAATCAAGAATACTGAAGAATTCTTCCCTCATAACTCTAATTTCTCTTACATGGTGTCTCAGTCATCTAGTGCCGCTATAACAGAAATACCACAAGTGGATGGCTTTAACAAAGAGAAGTTTATTTCCTCACAATAAAGTAGGCTAAAAGTCCAAATTCAGGGCATCAGCTCCAGCGGATGGCTTTATCTCTCTCTGTTGGCCTTCTCATCCATCTTCCCCCAGACTAGGAGTTCTCCACGCAGGGACTGTGGG
>NW_004444059.1:254207-261496 GCF_000243295.1 Trichechus manatus latirostris
TGGCCATGTGATGAGAGTATATGGGAAAATATAGCACACCTAAAGATAATACAATTTGAAGTAAATCCACAAGAAGAAAAGGAATGTTAGACTTTTTATGAGCGTGTGTGTGTGTGTGTGTGTGTGTGTGTGCGTGTGTGTGTGTGTCCATGCACGTGCCTCTGTACATGAATTTATATGGCTGAGTTCAAGAAGCTTTAGACTGAGCTTTGTCAGATTCTACCTTGTTCCTTGTATTCTTCCTAGAAAATGTTCTGCATCCCACCCTATCCCCTTCCCTGGAGATCACAGCCAGCCTTTCAATGTCAGAACCAGATCCCAAGTGAGTCTGACTACTGCAGCCTCCTCCATGAGCAGTAACTATTCCCAGGCTCCCTGGGGTTCTTACCTGTGCTCCTCTCCCAGGGCTACCTTGACAAAGAGATGGTTGAAGAGAATAGGAGTGGAGAAATATAAGACTCCTACAAACTAGTCAGGAGCTTCTCAGGACTGAGGTAGGTCACCACGGGAAAAATGACAAGAACTAATGCTTTCTAGCACGGCCAGGAGAGGCCCAATGCAAAAAATGCCAGACCGTTAAGCTTTAGTCAGGACTTCCCACACAGACTCTGATCCTAGAAACTGTCAGGAAATAAAACAGACTTTGCCCAAGGCCTAGCTGGTGCCCTCTCTGACTCCATTTGCCAACTATGGAGGCAATAAGCAACCTGGCTCAGAACCCCAAGGAGGAGCCAAATTCAGAAGAGTCGACTCAGCAATAGGAGTAAGAAGGGGTCAGATATTCAACGGTTTGTAAAATTTAGAGGAATCCTATTCTGACCCAAACTATTCATGGTACCGAGAAGAAATTGAAATCAAGCACAAGGGAAGTATCTTCCCCAAAGTGAGCAAGTAGACCAAGTTTGTTGTTGTGGTTTTCTGGGAGTAGAATCAAATAAGATGTTGAGCATGTGCACTTCTGTCCATCTGAGGTCTCTCTGTCCCTCCTTTCATGTCCCTGGTCCTTGACAAAAAAGCAGGACCTCTTTTGGCATGGAGGAGCTGCAGGGAGGTCATCCAGATGAAGAACTGGAGGATCATGCCCTTGAATGTGGGATGTGGCAGGAAATCCAAAGAGTCCTTCTGATTCCCTCTTGCCTGAGTTTTATTAAGAGAGTTCTAGGATCTTATGGCTTCAGGGATAGCAAGAGATCTTGTAGTTTTACCCCTGCCTGCAAATAAGAAATAAACCTCCAAAGAGGCAGTGTAGCCTCTTAGGAAGTGTCGGAGGTGAAGAGGTCCCCAATAATTCCTTTGCTGTGATTATCAGGACTGGGAATTGGAAAGGAGTTTTGGTTTTTTATCTGAAAAGCCAATTCCCAGAGGCTACTGGGAAATCTTCATGTGTTTAGCGCTGGAAGGGAATAGCCGCACCTTTTTACTCTTTTTCTACTCCCTCTTTTAGTCAGTTTCTTTCCAACAAAACTCCTCTCTCTTTTCAGAACCATTTCTCCATTGTTCCTGTCTGTGGAATTTCTCCCAACAGCACTGGTCTGTTAACTCCTCCCTCCCACCAAGCTATCGGAACCTCCCAGGGAGGCGTGACCCCAGATAGCCAGGAAGGTGACTCAAATCTGGGAAACCTCCCATCATTGGTTGAGCTCTCTTATCTCCTTATTTAAGAAACCACTGCTCTTAAAACTAAGCTAATTTCTTAGGGGCAAATACTTTGTTTGGGTGCATCATCAAAGGAGAAGGGAGAGGAAGTCGATTTTTTAACTGGGTGCATTTAAAGCCAAAGAGTCGATGGGGGTAACTTTAAGATAAAGGGAAGTTGGAGGTTTGAGGGAGACCACACGAAAAAGAGTCTTGAAGACCAGTTCTAATCATACCAAGCAAAAATTGAATATTTTGTTTTTGCAGCTAATATCGGTATGTTTCCATGTTGCTACGTAGGCTTATGATTATCACTTTATTGACTTCATATCATTCTGTTTAGTTGGTGTTCAGTTATGCATTCCAGGATATGGAGACATTTAAATTGTTTCCATTTTTTATTGAATATATAACACTACAGTGTGGATCATTCTGCAGGTCATGTTTTAGTTCTTTTGAGTTATATTCTTAGTATAAACACAAGGACTTAGAGGTTTGCTTAGTCAAAGTCTGTAGCTTTCAATGTCATCAGCAGTGTATAGACTCCCTCCAGCATCTTCTTGGTGTTATTATTGTAAACATTTTTGGAAATTAAATAATCACAAAATTGGATCCTTGTTCCTATTTTATCTTACTTTTTTTATTCTTGTAATATATATGTATATAACACAACCTTTGCCAAGTTAACATTTTTAATGTGTACTATTTGGTGACATCAATTACATTAATCATGTTGTGTAACCATCACTAATGGGGGAAAATAGCAGTCATTGTTTAAGAAGCATTGAGTTTCTGTTCACTTTTTTTAACTGGTTAAGCTGAATATTTTCCCAAATACTTATTTTTCTCTTGAATTTCCTCTTGAATGGCTTTTCTATTCATGTGACCAGTATCAGGCTTTATACAATAGCAAGGGTAAAATGGACTGAAGAGGAGGCGAAGCAATGGATGTGGAGACTAGTTCTGAGAAGACAGCAGGGAAGGTAGCTGTAATAATCCAGTTCAGGTTCCCAGTGAAAAATGTGGATCCCGTTAAAAGTCATGCCTTAGAACTTTTTTAGACAGTAAAGGCAAGAATAAACTAGAAGAAAGGAAATAAAATACTGACTGAACACTTAATCATCAGGTCATGAGCTAAAACTATGGTAGAGTAGGATTAAAGTGATTTGATCAAGGTCTCCAAACTAAGCAGGTTAGTGTCAGAGTTTGCTCCGGAAATTTGTTTCCAACCATTAAAAAGAATTGTGAAGTTCATGTCAATCATGTGAGATAGCTATAACTGTTCCCCATTTTATGGATGTGAAAATTGACCTTTGGAAAGGTTAATTGACTTGCTCAAAGCTCACATAACTTTCAATTCTCAGACCCAATTTTTGTATTTTAAGCACAATGCAATGTTTAAGATACCACTACTAACAGTGTATCAAAACTCCTCTCTCTCCTCAGAACAGTTTCTCATAGTGTTGTCTACATGTTGGGAGTGCTGTGGTGGAAAGAGCACTGGACTGGGAGCAAAGTATTCAGTTTAATTCTTGGCTATTCCACTGATCAGCTGTGCGATGCACAGTGAGTCATTTCATCTCTTTGGGTCACCATTTCCCCACTCTGAGGTGCTGTGAATACATGATCTCATTGCCCATGGAGCAAGCTTTCCTGAGGGACTCCCACCCATTCCCACAAATACTTTTCTAGCTTTGCTAGTACGAGGTTGGAGGAGATTAAGGTACACCTGAAGGAATCCTAGAATGTTTAGAAAGCCCCTTCCAACCTCCAGCAGCATATTTCAAGCCTCTTTTCCACTTTTTCATCCAAAATTCACAATGTCTCAGATAAGATGATGAGTTCTGTAGTTCTTGACTTTAAGACCATAACATAAATACAAAAAGACTTGCAATTAAATGTCTCTCTTTCCCAAAATAATCTCATTTGAAGCATCCTGTCCTCTTGTTCTCACAAATATACTCTTAATGATCAAAGCACATAATCTGATTTAGGTTCCAAAGATGTTCATATATTCATTGACAGAATTAGTGACAACTATTGAGAAGGGCCAAGGGGCAGAAACCCTGAAAGTCACAAATGCAATTACTCAACCTTAGTTTTCCTTTTCTATTTTTAAGCTGAGAGTAGTATTGCTTGGGAAGTTTTGGGATGTGGGGATGATATTCTGATCATGAGAAATTACTCAGATTACTGACCCATTACGTGTGGTGGGATTGATATCTTTCTAGGGATAGAATTTATAAACAACTATGAACAATTTCACTGTCTTCACTGAGTTCATCCTTCTCGGGCTGTCTGCTGACCCCCACATTCAGGCTCTGCTCTTCGTGCTCTTCCTGTTGATTTACCTCCTGACCTTGGTGGGGAACCTGGTGACGATCCTGGTGATTGGAGCTGATTCTCACCTCCACGCTCCCATGTACTTCTTCCTCCAACATCTGTCCTTCCTGGACATCTACTTCTCCTCAGTCACTATGCCCAAAATGCTACAGCACTTCTTGTCTCTGAAGAAAAGCATCTCAGTGTGGGGCTGCATCACCCAGAGTTTCTTTTTCACTCTCTCTGGGGGAACCGAAGCCTGTCTGCTCTCTGCCATGGCCTATGACCGCTATGCCGCCATCTGTCACCCTCTGCTCTACAGTGTGGTCATGAACAGGCCTCTCTGCACCGCAATGGTCAGTGCAGCATGGGTGATGGGGTTTCTGAGCTCACTAGTAAATAATGTTTTCATCCACAAGTTACATTTCTGTGGGTCCAACATCATCTCCCACTTCAGCTGTGAGCTGCCTTCACTATTCCCACTGTCCTGCACTGATCCCACTGCCAACAAGTTGCTTCTGTCTGGGTCAAGTGCATTTCTGGGGCTGCTGACACTTTCCCTGATCCTCTTCTCTTACTCCAGAATCATCTCTGCCATCCTAAGCATCCGCTCCTCTGGGGGCCAAGGCAAAGCCTTCTCCACCTGCCCCTCCCACCTCACCGTGGCGCTCTTGTTCTACGGGACAGCTCTATTCAGGTACATTTGCCCTCCCACAGGCTCACTGTTGGAGCCAGTGGTCTCCATTCAGTACAGTGTGATCACATCCTTGCTGAACCCCATCATCTACAGCCTCAAGAACCAGGAGGTGAAGGCAGCTCTGCAGAGGATGCTGAGGCAGCAAATGTGTTCCTCAGAGGAGGGAGTCTTTGTGTAGTGTTCTGTTAGAGAATTAGTAGAAGGGATCTTCAGAAACAGAAACACCTTCTGATGAAAAAAGACATTTTACGTCAGAGGTTCTCATAGTGTCATCCCAGACCAGCAGCATCAGCATTCCTGTGAGCTTGCTAAAAAGGCAATTCTCTGGCCCGACCCCAGAGCTGGTGAATCAGAAATTCTGGAGGCAGAGCTCAACAATTTGTGTTTTAACAAGTCCACCAAGTGACTGTCTGCATGTAAAGTGTCTTAGGCTGGGTTCTCTAGAGGAGTAAAACCAGTGAAGCATATATATGTAAATATATATAAAGAGAGATTTATTTCAACGAAATGGCTCTTGCAGTTGTGGAGGTTGGCAAGTCCAAAATCCATGGTCACTCATCAAGCTGGAGGCTCCTCTTGATTCACATGGTTGCAGAGACTGACGAACCCAAAATTGGCAGATCGGAAGGCAGGCTGCTGACTCATGTCCCAAGAACCAGAGGTCAGAGGATGATGAGTCAGATGCAGGATTGAAAGGTAACTAGCTTTTCCAGAACATCCATATATATTGGATGCAGGCTATACCGCCAATGAAACTCCCATTTCAAATGATTGGCTATTCACATCATATCACAAAATGGAGGATGATTACATAATATTTGCCAAACCACTGAGAATCATGGTCTATCCAAGTTGACACATAACCTTAACAATCACATCAAGTCTGAGAAACATTTTTTTAGGCCAAGTAATGTTTGACATGACTTTGGAGATGTTAGCAGGAGGGACCAGGCCCTGGAAAAGAAATAATGCTTGGTAAAACAGAGGGTCAGTGAAAGAGAGAAAGACCCTCAATGAGATCAGTTGACACAGTGGCTGCAACAATGGGCTCAAACATAACAACGATTGTGAGGATGGCATGGGACCAGGCAGTGTTTCATTCTGTTGTACATAGGGTAACTATGAGTCAGAACCAACTCAGCAGTACCTAGCAACAACAACGTTTGAGAATACTCACAACTGGACCAATAAGCAACATCATGATAAACAGAGAAAAGTTGTCAGGATTTCATTTTACTTGGATCCACAATCAATGCCCATGGAAGCAGCAGTCAAGAAATCAAACGATGTAGTATGTTGGGCAAATCTGCTGCAAAAGACCTCTTTAAAGCATTAAAAAACAAAGATGTCACTTTGAGGACTAAGGTGTGCCTGACCCAAGCCATGATATTTTCAATCGCCTCATATGCATGTGAAAGCTGAGTAAGAAAGACCGAAGAAGAATTGATGCCTTTGAATTATGGTGTTGGCGAAGAATATTGAATACACCATGGACTGCCAGAAGAACAAACAGATTTGTCTTGTAAGAAGTACAGCCAGAATGCTCCTTGGAAGCGAGGATGGTGAGACTTCATCTCACATACTTTAGACATGTTATCAGAAGGGACCAGTCCATGGGAGAAGGATATCATGCTTGGTAAAGTAGAGTGTCAGCATAAAAGAGGAAGACCCTCAACGAAATGGATTCACACAGTGGCTGCAACAATGGGCTCAAACATAGCAACGATTGTGTGGATGGCACACAATGAGAAGACTGTCTTTGGTGAAAGGCAAGCTGAGTATTGACTTCTCAAAAATGAAGAATCCATCTTAAATGAGAGAGCTAGTCAGTGAAGTAGTCAGGACAGTAACATTTGATTGTGTGATCATATCAATTGTTTCACTCTGCAAGGCTGCTAAAGGGGGAAAAAACATCCTACATCATTTTAGGGCATGGGGGTGGGGCGAGGAAGAGCTGGGCTGCTCCACTGAAGCAGCCCCAGCTTATTCCTTCTTGGTTGTCATTCTTAAAGACCCTTCAGGGGCTAAAACAGCATTCAGGCCAAAGGACAGGTGGTCCAGAATAGCAGCCCTCAAGCATTTCACTTACCTCATCTGAGGTACCTGGGGGCACCAGCCAGTGTGCCTGGTTAGAGGTCACTGGTTTGTCCCAGAGAGCACTGCAGCGTTAGGCTATAGTGGAGGGGCAGTAGTCCACAAGACACATTGCTTCACGTGCAAGTGCTTTCCACGGAGAACCGTCTGCTTTCTGTTCTGGTTGTCGGCGCCAGACTGTCAGGAGTCCTGGGCAGTGAGTTCTTGCTTCTTTACATTTTCCCTCAAGACTACTGTTTCCCATTCTTCCTTGAGGACTCCAGGCCCCTCTCAATCTTTTTTTTTTTTTTTTTTAAACTATAAACTCCAATATACTTACAAAATTGTATGTACATTTTTAAAAATAAAAATAAATCAGTCAACTGTGTACTCATCCCCTGACTTAAGACAGAATATCTCCAGCCCTAGAAGTTCCCATTGTATCTCCCACTCTCTTCCTCTCCCCTGAGATAACCAGTGTCGTGAATTACGCAGTACTCATTCCCTTATATAGTTTACCACCTATTTGTTATCCTTAAATGTGACTGTTGAGTTTTGCCTG
>NW_004444059.1:262274-267349 GCF_000243295.1 Trichechus manatus latirostris
TCACAGAAAGGATATACATTTGTTTCTACCAGTTTCCTTGAAGTCACCCCTCTGCTTGAATTGTTTCAGGCCATATGCACAGTGCGATTTCAGACTTCAAATTCATCTGAGCACCAGCTACGGTTATGATTTCTCAGGAAATATCTTCTCTCTTTACTCAGCTCCAGTGTCAAAATAGCCAGGTTTTTTCACAGTCCCTGTCACGTAGTGGATTATTTCTTATTCATGCTTCTGCTGTGGTCCCTTATTTTTAACAATCATATAGTGTTTACTACGTGCCAGGTATTGTTTTAAAAACTTTAAATATATTAACTAATTTAATGCTCTGAGCGACCTTATGAGATAGATACTATTATTATCCTCATCTCACAGATGAAGAAACTGAGGCATAGAGAGGAAGAGTCACACCGCTACAGGTCACCCAGCTAAAAGGTGGAAGAGTTGGTATTTATTTAAACATAGGCAGTCTAGATCCAGAGTCTATGTTCATAAGCACTGGGTTGAACTCTTCTGGGATTTATTTGCGTGAATGTGTGTCAATCTCATGCTGTTGTTCTATTAAGCTTCTTTCTATTAAGAGTCCACGGTTAGGATTCCTACCCTACATGGTCCCTAGAGTTTATCTCCTGCTCGTTATATCCTGTGCAGCCATCAAGCTGTTTTGGTGCTTAGTTAACTTCTAGAGTTTATCGTTTCTATTCATTTGAGCCCTTCCTTTAATGTCAGTGTGGCAACCTACTAATTTTTTTATTCAGTATTTTAATTATTTCAACTAAGAATGTTGTTTGAGATAATTAATCTGCTATATTTTCAGAAGTAGAAGTTGCCTCTCCTCTCAAAAAAAAAAAAAAATTTTTTTTTTTCTAAATGCTTCCCATTCCCACCAGTGCTGACTTAATTTCTGGCCCAGGCTTCTCCTGGCCTCTAACCTCACAATGACATTTTGAGTGGTGACTTTTTGAGATTAGCTCACAGGTACCATTCAAGTACAGTCCCTCCTTTTCAGGATAAGGTTGACACACATTCACTTGAACAAATGAATGTTTTGATACAAGCTATTTGTGGTCAATAATAAATATACATGTCAACAATGTCTATTGATCTACATGTTTCCTCCAATTAAATACATAAATATGTATATTTAAACTTCTACCTTAACAGTCTTTGAGTAGAAGTAAACTGTTTGATGTTTTTGTTTTCTTTTGCCTCCATACTAGAAGTAATAAATGGTATCTAGGAACACTAGATATTTTTATCTTGGGATTATTTTTACTATTAGATTTCCAATTTAAAAGTCATTACAAACTCTATAGAAAAGTAAAAATGGTAAAGATAAGAGGGGAGATAGAAAATAGTTTTATGATTTATCAAGATAGATCAGAATTTCATCATTTTAAATTCTCGATAAAATGCGTAAGTCAGTATCCACAGTATGCTGAGATATGGCACCACATTAATTGTTTCAGAAATATAATTAATCCTCTATATCCTTTGGAGTCAACTCCTAATTTGTTTATTTTAGAAGTAAATAAATGTTCTGATTCCTTCAGAGAAAAGGGATCTTGCTAAAGAACATAACCAGCCACGTACTTCATTTAGAATATCTGATTTTCCTGGAACTTCATCTTTAAGAGGTCAATATCTGAGGTATATTAGATCTCATGAATAAGGAGAAAACAAGAGTCTGGAATTATTCCATTTAATTTGGGTTTATATTAACTGTTCCATAACAGAATTTTTGTCAGATTTTGCTATCATAAATAATACTGTGATTGACATCTTTGTGCTTAAATACTAGCCTACGTTTCATTTCCTTAGGAGAGCTTCAATTTGAGTGCGAGAAAAATGGAGTCACAAAAATAATAATAAAAAGTATTTGGGGGAAGGAGTCTTGTTTTCATAAGCTACTATTAGATGTTCATCCCTTCCCTCATGATCTATCTTCATTCCTGGCAACCCCAGGGATATTCCTTGGTTCCCTACACAGGTACTCTCATTTTTCACAAACTGCCAAGAGCACTTGCATGGCAAGAATTGAAATGGTCCTGAACCATTACCATTGCTTCCAGTGCCTGGAATAACTGATCTCTTTGCAATATCCAGTTTTCTGACCAGGAAAATGATATTTCTATTCATTGAGGTATTCTACCTAGCAGACAGATAAGAAATTGAAGTTGTCAGTGATTTCATTCTACTTGGGTCAACAATCAACATCCGTGGAAGCAGCAGTCAAGAAATCAAATGATGTATTGCATTGGGAAAATCTGCTGCAAAAGACCTCTTTAAAATTTTAAAAAGCAAAGATGTCACCCAAGCCGTGGTCTTTTCGATCGCCTCATAGGCATGTGAAAGCTGGATGATATAAAAAGAAAAGAGAAGAATCGCATTTGAATTGTGTATGCTATGATTTGTGTATGTCAATGTGGTCAAGATGTTACTCATGCTTTTCAAATCTTTCACATTCTTGCTGATTTTTAGTCTGCTTGTTCTATCAGATTGTTTTCAAGGGTAGAGTATTAAAACCTCCCAATCTGACTGTGGATTTCTCGATTTCTTCTTTTACTTCTACTTTTTGCTTTATATATGTTGAAACTGTGTTATTAGGTGCTCTATCAGTCAGCTATTGCTGCATAACAAACAACTATAAAATCTTAGTGACATACTACAGTAACTATTTAGATTTCTCACTCATAGGTCTACAAGTCAGCTGAAGTGGATCAGAGTTAGGCTGAAGTCTGCACATCAGCTGGACTTGGTTCCAGGCTGTGAGGCTACTTCACGTGTTTCATTCTCGGGTCTAGTCTGAAGGGGCAAAGCCTACCTGGGCATATTCTTCTCTTCATGGAGGTAAGAAACTCCCAGAATGACAAATGGAAATATGAAATGTCTCTTAAAATGAAGGCACAGAGCTGGAAATCTGCCACTTTTGCTCACATTTTATTGGTCAAATCATATGGCCAAGCCCAACTCCAGTGGGATAGAAAGTATATTCCTTTCATGGAGGTGAGAAATAAGTAATGACTATTTGCTGAACAATGATCTAATCTCTACCACATGTAGAATCATTATATATTCCTGTTGGATCAACTCTTTTATCATCATTAAATGTGCTTCTTTACCTCTAAAAATGTTTCTTGCCTTAAATCTACTTTATTTGATATTAATATAGTTACACCAACTTGCTTTTGGTTAGCGTTTGCTTGGTATATCATTTTCCATCCTTTTACTATCATTCTTATGTATCTTTACATTTTAGGTATGTCTCTTATAAGTAGCATATGGTTGGGTTTTGTTTTTTAATTCAATATGATGATATTTATCTTTTAATAGGGTGTTTAGCCCATTTAAGGAGCCCTAGTGGTGTAGTGGAAACCCTCGTGGTGTAGTGGTTAAGTGCTACGGTTGCTAACCAAAAGGTCGACAATTTGAATCCACCAGGTGCTCCTTGGAAACTCTATGGGGCAGTTCTACTCTGTCCTATAGGTTTGCTATGAGTCAGAATTGACTCAATGGCAACAAGTTTGCTTGGTAGTGGCATAGTGGAGCCCTGGTGGCGCAGTGCTCTTTTGTTTTTGTTTTAGTGGTATAGTGGTTAAGTGATTGGCTACTAACTGAACGGTCAGCAGTTCAAACCCACCACCTACTCCAGGGGACAAAGATGTGGCAGCCCGCTTCTGTAAAGATTTACAATCTTGGAAACCTTATAGGGCAGTTCTACTCTGTCCTACAGGGTCGTATGAGTTGGAATTGACTCAGTGGCAGTGGGTTTGGTTTGATTTTTTTAGTCCGTTTACATCTAATGTAATTATTCATGTATTTGAGTTTAAATTTACCATTTGACTGTCTGTTTTCTCTAAGTCCTGTTTGTTCTATGTTCATTTTTCTCTCCTTTCCTGCCTTCTTTTGAATTTAATAAGATTTTTATTATTTGATTTTTTTCCCCTTTATTAACTTGTTAAATATACATTTTTTCACCAATTTTAGTGGTTGCCCTAGAGATTACAAAATTTAAAAGTCTAATATGAAATAGTGCTTTTGCTACTTTCCAGACAGTGCAAGGACCTTAGAATCCTTTAACTCCATTTCCTCTCCCTTCCTTTTGCATTATGACTGGCATGCATTTTAATTCTATATATATTTGAAAGACATTATGATTACTGTTGTTTTATACATCAATATTCTTTTAGACTTATCCCATATTTACCCTTTCGGTTAATCTTATGTCTTGCCTTTCTGTGCCTCCAAACTGAATCATATTCGTTTACCAGAAGAGCGCCCACTAAATCTGCTGGTGATGAATTATCTGTTTTTATCTGTCTAAAAATGTCTTTATTTAACCTTTGTTTTTGAAGAATATTTTCACTGGATATAGAATTCTTGGCACTTGTTTTCTCCCAGTACTTTGAGGATGACACAATTGTGTCCTTTAGCTTCCACTGTTTACGTGATAAGTTAGTTGTCAGTATTATTACTGCTGCTTTGAAGGTAATATATGCTTCTAAGATTTTTCTCTATGTCAGCTATTTCACTATGATGTGTCTTGGTGCGAGATTCTTTGTACTTATCCTGCTTGAAGTGTGGAGCTATTTTTGAAGCAATGTCTTGATATATTTTGTCATTTCGGAGTAATTTTCTTCAAATATTTCACCTGCCTAATTCTCTCTTCTCCTTCTGGATTTATAATTACTTGTATATTAGATATTTTAACCATTACCCACATGTCTCTTATGTTCTTCTCTATATCTTACATCCTATTTCTCTCAATGCTTCAGTATGGATATTTTCTTCTTACTCATCTTCATTAATCTCTTATTCTGCTGTGTATAATACGCTGTCATACATATCCATTAAGTTCTTCATACATATCCATTAAGTTCTTCATTTCAGTTACTGTAGTTTTCAGTTCTAGAATTTCCATGTATATATAATGAACTAACAAAAATGCCTAGGACGTATATGAACAAATTTTAAAAACTAAAATGTAAGCAAAAAGAAAAGATTCTAATAAAGAAAGGATAGAACATATTGTAAAGGTTCAGTTATTCCCAAGTTAATATGTTGGCTAAAAAACAATT
>NW_004444059.1:267616-280747 GCF_000243295.1 Trichechus manatus latirostris
CCTGTAGGACAGAGTAGAACTGCCGCATAGGGTTTCCAAGCCTGTAATCTTTTTCACAGAAGCAAACTTCCACATCTTTTTCCCCGCTGAGCGACTGGTGGGTTTGAACCACTGAACTTTCAATTAACAGCCGAGTGCTTAACCACTGCACCACCAGGGCAATCTAGTACTACTGTAAGATTAGACAGGTTATGAAATAGAATAGAAAACTTGGAAATAAAAACTAGCGAATATAAAAATTTAGAACAGGTTTACAAGCCTTCATTCCCAATTCCAAACTCCAAAAAGAAAACCAAATTTCTTTTCAAAACTAATTTTGGGGGAAAATTGGAAGTTAACTGACATGAGGTTATTTGTAGCCTTTTTATCCCACTTAGAATGAGTATTCAGGAGTTGCATTATAGAAATAGTAATGTGTTTCACTACAGGATGCAGCATGGAAGTCACCTAATAAGTTATGTATATATATATATATAACCTTCACCCATTGCTGCCCTACTCATGAAATGAAATGTTGCGCAGTCCTGAGCCATCCGCATGATTAGTTGTGGATTGGATCAGTGTGATCCATATAGTTTCCATAGGCTGATTTTTGGAAGTAAATCATAAGGCCTTTCTTCCAAGTTCATCTTAGACTGAAACTCTGCTAAAAACTGTTCAGTATCATAGCAACATGCAAGTCCCCACTGACAAACAAATGATGGCTACGCATGATGTGCATTGGCCAGCTGGGAATCAAACCTGGCTCTCCGACATGGAAGGTGATAATTCTACAACTGAACCACCAATGCAGTATATATATATGCATGTGTGTGTGTGTGTGTCTGTGTGTGTGTGAATTTTCGTTGTTAGGTGCCATCGAGTCAGTTCCAACTCACAGTGACCCTATGTACCGTAGAACAGAACACTGCCTGGTCCTGTGCCATCCTCACAATCATTGCTATGTTTGAGCCCATTGTTGCAGCCACTGTGTCAATCCATCTTGTCAAGGTCTTCCTCTTTTTCACTGACCCTCTACCTTACCAAGCCTAATGTCCTTCTTCAGGAACTGGTCCCTCCTTATAACATGTCCAAAGTATGTGAGACAAAATCTTACCATCCTTGTTTCCAAGCAGCACTCTGGCTGTACTTCTTCCAGGATAGACTTGTTCATTCTTCTGGTGGTCCATGGTATATTCAATATTCAAAATTGCAGCACATTTGCCCAATGTGCTATGTCAGTTGTTTGCTTTTTTTTTTAAATTGTACTTCAGGCGAAAGTTTATAGCTCAAGTTAGTTTCCCATACAAAAACTTATACGCACATTGTTATGTGACCCTAGTTGCTATCCCTATAATGTGACTGCACATTCCTCCTTTCTACCCCAGATTTCCCGTGTCTATTCAACTAGCTCCTCTCCCTTTCTGCCTTCTCATCTTGCCTCTGGACAGGAGCTGCCCATTTAGTCTCGTGTATCTACTTGAACTAAGAAGCACACTCTTCACGAGTATAGTTTTATATCTTATAGTCCAGTTTATTCTTTGCCTGAAGAGTTCGCTTCGAGAATGGTTTTAGTTCTGGGTTAACAGAGAGTCCAGAGGCCATGTCTTCTGGGGTCCCTCCAGTCTCAGTCAGACCATTAAGTCTGGTCTTTTTACTAGAATTTGAGTTCTGCACCCCCACTTTTCTCCTGAGCCATCAGGGACTCTTTGTTGTGTTCCCTGTCAAGGAGGTCATTGGTGGTAGCCAGGCTCCATCTAGTTCTTCTGGCCTCAGGCTGATGGAGTCTCTGGTTTATGTGGTCCTGGTGCAGATCGGGGAGAAGGCACGTAAATGGGAGAGAGATTCTTTCAAAAGGGGATGTTTTTTGATCCGCGAGATAGGTTAGACGCATGTACTTATCTTTTGCCAATTGAGCGCTGCTTCTTACTGGTTCTGGAGGGTTGAGCAGACTCTCCAACTTTCAGTCTTTCCAGATGTGGAAAACACGCCCGAGCATCACTGCTTGCCTCACCGCGCACGCCAGGCAATCCAGCCTGCAGGAACTATTCTTCTTTTGAAAAGAACAGATTCTGGCTTGCCACTGGGCATTGGTAGAGACTGAATACCTAACCATGGGCCTCAGATGATTGTTTAGCCTGAGCTTCCCACCATGAACTGGCATGGTCTGACTCATCAAGTCATAAAATTAGGCATGTACAGTAGCAATCTATCATCAAAAGGAAATGGTACAAACCCTAGGGGGCAGTGAATTTATGTTAATAGGTGAGGAACAACTCAGAGAAGGAGAATGTGAATGGTTTCACAACTTGAAGAGTATAATCAATATCACTGAATTGTACATATAGAAAAGATTGAAATGTATGTTTTGCTGTGTATATTTGCAATGATGACAACAAAATAAATTTAAAAAAATAAAAATAAATGAAATCATAAAAGAAGGAAGTGGTACATAAGAGACAGAGCTGGAACATGCCTGGAAGCATGGGTAATTTGCCTGAGACGGTGGTTTAGACTCCTTGACACAAACTCCTGTTGCATTGCCTCCTCTCCATCAATTCATGCCTGGAGTACTCCATATAACCAGTTGGCTGAGAATGAAAAACTTGGATCTGGTGTACAGATGGGTCTACACAGTATGCTTGTACTACCTGAAGGTGGACATCCGGACACTATAGCTCTATAAAGTGTGGATGACTCTGAAGAACAGTTGTAAAGGAAATCCTCCCAGTGGGCACAAATGTGACCAGTACGCTTGGTTGTTCACTATGTCTGATATGAGAGATGGCCAGAAGTAGGCATGCATACTGATTTTATAGACTGTTGCTGATGGTTTTTGCTGGGTGGTCAGGGACGTGGAAGAAACAACATTGGAAAGTTGGTAACAATAACTAGAAGATGAGACAGCTCTTGGCCATTTTGGGTTCCTTATGACTCCTTATGCTATGATGCTGAAGCCTGTGCCACCAGTATTTTAAATACCAGCAGAGTCACCCGTGGTAGACAGATTTCAGCGGAGCTTTCAGATTCGGATAAACTAGGAAGAAAGACCTGGAGATCTACTTCTGAAGATTAGCCAATAAAAACCTTGTGAATCACAGAAGAACATTGTCTGACTCACTTGCTTTGGACATGTCATCAGGAGAGATCAATTGCTGGAGGAGAACATGGTGTTTGGTGAAGTGGAGGGCCCGTGAAGATGAAGGAGACCCTCATTGAGATGGATTGGCACAGTAGCTACAACAATGGACTTGAATGTGCTGACAATCGTGAGAATGATGCAGGACCAGGAAACATTTTGTTCTTTTGTACATAAGGTCTCTGTGAGTTGGAGTCGACTCAGTAGCAGCTATCTATCTGTCTGTCTGTGCCTCTAAACCAATAGACAGAAAAAGAGATTACTCAACTGGCTAAAGTGATTGATCCTGGGGAAATTGGGTGGCTGCTACATAATGGGGGAAAGGAAAGCTATGTCTGGAATGCAGGAATTCTCTAGGGTTCCTCTTAGTCCTTTTACGCCCAATAGAAAAGGTTAATAAAAAACTATAGTACCTCTTCTCCCCTCACCCCCCGCCCCCCAAAAAAAAGGCAGAACAAATGGGGACTCAGACCCTTCAGGAACGAAAATTTGGATTACTTCTCTATGTAAAGAACTTTGACCAGATTCTGGCTGAGGACAGGGGAAATGTGAAATGGGTAATGAAGAAGAAAGTCATAGATAGCAATTATGGTCTCCTGACCAATTAGAGAAATGAGGATTGTAGTAAGTTTGCATATTTTCCCTTTTCTTGTTAGATTTATTTTTACATGCTAACAATCTTCTTTTTTTTTCCTCCTTCTTCCATTTTTTATTTTGTATATAAGTTGTTAAGGAACCCTGGTGGCGCAGTGGTCAAGCGCTTGGCTACTAACTGAAAAGTTGGCTGTTAGAACCCACCAGCAGCTCATCAGGAGAAAGATGTGCAGTTTGATTCTGTATTACAGCTTTGGAAACAGTATGGGGCAGTTCTACCCTGTCCTATAGGGTTGCTATGAGTCGGAATCGACTTGAAGGCAACGGGTTTGGTTTTGGTTTTATGTAAGTTGTTGGAATTTATCATTACAGTTTAATATTTAAGGAACAGATTATTAGGTGGAACAGTGATGGAATTTAAATAATAATTAATATAGCCAGCAGTGGATACAATGACTATTGGGACTGTGCATCTCCTCATTTTGGGAAAGTGTAAACTTCTTGCCTTGTAAGAAAAGGGCTTTAAAACGTGCATACCATGCTATAGCTCTTATTACTTATAACTAGATTGATTTCTGAAAGGAGTTAACCAGTATAAGATGTGGTCAACAATGTATACATGTATCTGATTACTCATGTTATCATTAAATTTCATGATATTTCTTTATGTTTGCTAAGGTAATAGATGAAAATAATGCTCTCTTGATGTTTTACATTATGTAACTGCTGTTGATTTGTTTCTGGTTTACAATATGTGTACACCTCAAGTACAAATGCTATGTTTTATAATGTATGCGCTCAGGGAGGAGGTTGTAGCAAAACACAATATGCATTTGTTCATTTGCTATTTCACTATCCCTTGACTATTTGCAGGTACACATGACATTTGATGCCAACAGTGCCATCAGGTCAGGTGAGAGGGCTCTGATCTGTCTCATCCTGGAGCGTTATCTGTATCTGATCTACTTCTTATTATGTGCCCTTTTATTAATGAGCTCCTTTGTGGAACTCCAAAGCAAAGATAATAGTTATGGACTCAGGGTCTCTGTTCTTGTCCAGCCTCCTCAGCTGCAGCCAAGGCACCCCTTCTGGATTAATTTACAAAGGCTGTGGTAGGAGCACACAGCCTCTCTATGGGTAGAGGTAGTAGGCAACCCCTTTTTCCCAGGCACAAATTCTTCTTTCTTCACTATATTTCTCAGCTTTTGGAGGTCCCTTCACTTTGAATAAGGAGAAAATACAGTTGAATTTAATTAAAAGGCAAGTTCCACAGGAGCTCTGAGTTTACAAAGTTCTCTTTCTTTGTAGATTGATTTTTTTTCATAGAGCAAAAACCCTACTGCCCATTTCTTACCCTGAGACACATATTTGCTGCCTCAGCATCCTCTGCAGAGCTGCCTTCACCTCCTGGTTCTTGAGGCTGTAGATGAGGGGGTTCATCAAAGATGTGATTACACTGTACTGTATAGAGACCACCTGCTCCAAGACTGATCCTGAAGAGGGGCTGATGTACCTGAATAGAGCTGTCCCGTAGAACAAGAGCACCATGGTGAGGTGGGAGGAGCAGGTGGAGAAGGCTTTGCCTTGGCCCACAGAGGAGGAGATACTTTGAATGGCAAACATAATTTTTGAGTAAGAGAAGAGGATCAAGAGAAGTGTCACAAGTCCTAGAAATGCAGCCGACCCAGCTAGAAGGATGATGTTGGCAGTGGGATCAGTGCAGGACAGAGCAAAGAGGGAAGGCAGCTCACAGCTGAAGTGGGGGATGATATTGGGCCCACAGAACTGTAAGCTGTGAATACAAAGATTGTTCACTAGTGAGTTTAGAAACCCCATCCCCCATGCTGCACTGACCATGGCAATGAAGAGAGGCCTGTTCATGACCACAGTGTAGAGCAGAGGGCGGCAGATGGCTGCATAACGGTCGTAGGCCATGGCAGAGAGCAAGCAGCCCTCCGTGCCCCCAGAAAGAATAAAAAAGAAGCTCTGAGTGATGCATCCCCACACTGAGATGGTTTTCTTCTGAGACAGGAAATCCTGCAGCATCTTAGGCACAGTGACTGAGGAGTAGCAGGCGTCTAGGAAAGACAGGTGTCCAAGGAAGAAGTACATGGGGGTATGGAGGCGGGAATCAGCCCTGATCACCAGCAGCATCATCAGATTCCCCATCAGGGTCAGGAAGTAGATCACCAGGAAGAGCACAAAGAGCATGGTCTGGATCTGGGGGTCACTGGACAATCCCAGGAGCACAAATTCATTAATAATACTAAGATTTTTCATGGTTTTTTTACAGATACTGTTCCTAGAAAGAAACAAATACTTCTTCAGTTGGTGAGACAGTGATTGGAGTCATTCTCAGTATACAGGATTTTTTTTTTTAAACCTATAAATATTTCACCTTTTAGCTTCAAGCCAGAAATTAAATCTCAGGATAAAAAAATATTTGACTGCCTTGTTAAATACTGTAGCTTTCCTTCTCCTGCCCAACCTCTCCTAATCCTCTTATACAGCTCAACATCTTTTTCTTTATAGCACTTAACACTTTCTAACATACTGGATAATTGACTTACATTAAAAAATTCTCTCCTTGCTAGAATTTATAGCATACATAGACAAGGATCTTTTTTTCTCCCAACTAATGCAGCCCAGGTCAGTCTCTGGGTGGCAAAAATGATTAAGTGCTAGACTACTAGCCAAAAGGTTGGTGGTTCAAACCCACCAGAGACAGCTTGGAAGTTAAGTCCTGGTCATCTGCTTCCTTGAAAACCCTGTGGAATTCAGTTCTGCTCTGCACACTTGGGATTGCCATGAGTTGGAATTGACTCAACAGCAACTAACAACAAATGCATCCCAAGTGCCTATAACTGTCACTGGCTCAATAACTTTTGAGAAGAATATCAGGAAAGTGTCACAAGTCCTAGAAATGTGGTAGACCCAGACAGAGGGCTCTCAATAAATATTTGTGGAATGAAAGAAAGAATGCCTCCTCAACCAGAATCTCCTCTCTTAACCCTTGTTGCTACCAGCTCCCCAACTCCTTAGATGGTAGACCTCTCATAGTCTCTACCCTCTCATATTCTTCCCCAGTGTTTCCTCAGCACCTGATAACATCCAAGGTGAGGTGAACCCTGTGGTTTAAACACGTAGAAAGCCACCACATCAGAGGCAAAGCAAGAGAGACTCTTTCATAGGAGGCTACTTTTCAGAAAAATTAGAGCTTAAGTTTCTAGCATATTTCATCCAAAAGGAACATTCATAGACATGGAATTGGACCTCTCTTTTCTGATGAGCAGAATGTGGGACAGAAGGGTGACATTACTTGCACAAAGTAACACAGCTAGATGGTGTCAAGAGCCAGAACAAAGCCAGGTGTCCTGACTCTTGTCCAGTTCTCTTCCATTGCTCCACACATGGACAGTGTCTTAGTTATTTATTGCTGCTATAACAGAAATACCACAAGTTGGTGGCTTTAACAAACAAAAATTTATTCTCTCACAGTCTAGGATGTTAGAAGTCTGAATTCAGGGCACTAGCTCCCAGGGAATGCTTTCTCCCTCTGTCAGTTCTGGGGGAAGGTCCTTATCATCAATCTTCCCCTGGTCTAGGAGCTTCTCAGCGCAGGGACCTGGGGTCCAAAGGAGATGCTTTGCTCCCAGTGCTGCTTTCTTGGTGGCATGAGGTCCCTCTCCGCAATGCTCAATTCACTCTTTTATATCTCAAAAGAGATTGACTCAAAATACAACTTAATCCTGTAGATTGAGTCCTGTCTCATTAACATACTGCCTCTAATCCTGCCTCATTGACATCATAGAGGTTAGGATTTACAACACATAAGATACTCACATCAGATCACAAAATGGTGAATAACCACACAATACTGGGAATCATGGCCTAGCCAAGTTGACACACATTTTTTGGGAACACAATTCAGTCCATAACAGACAATAAATATCTATGGATTTAAAAAGCTTTGGGTTGAGCCTGGTGTGGATTGGGGGGATAGGATTGACCTTTCACTTGAGGCCACTGTTATGCCCCAGTTTTCCTTGGACCTGGGTGATTGCAATATTCTCTGAGATTCTACAGCAGCTGTAGTGGCAGTGAAACAACACTAGATTTAGGGTCAGAAGACCTTTGCTGCTTACTGACTGTGAAACCTTTCCAAGATATAACTTTTCAAATGCAAATCCTTTCTTTTTTTTCTCCTTCCTTCTTTCCCTCCTGCTCTCCCCCATACCTCATTTCACACACCCTCTTTCCTGTCCCCAGCACCCTCATACATACATACTCAAAGGATAGTAACTATCATTTACTTGATATGTACTATATCCCAGATAAATATTCTCTATCCTGTATAGGCTTTTCATATCATTTAATCCTCATAACACGTGGTAAGGTAGGTATTACCAACCCCTTTTCTGTGGGTCACAAAGGTTAAGTGACATGCTCAGTCACAGCCCTTACAAAGTAGCAGAGTTGGGACTCACACCCAAGGTTGTCTGACTCCAAATCTCATTCTTTTTCTACTTTTGCAACACTGCAGAAATTTGCTTGTGACTATGAGAAAATAATTCTCACTTTGGAGATTTTGCATTTTCTTGGGGAAACTTGGGAGCCCAGGCAAGCATATGAGGTGGCCCTGGGAGTTTGAGCCATTGACCTGTGTCTGGAAATTCTCCCTTACCCAGGATGTCCTAATGCTCACAGAGAGATGAACATGAGGCTATTTGAGCCTTTGGAATAGGGATGGGGACTTTTGGGTCAGGGAAAATTCCAGGAAGAGAAGATTAAGGAAAAGGCATATTGAGGACTGAGAACAATTCTGGGAGAAAAAAGCTGAACTCTACAGGGATGGGGAAAATGGGGTATTAGAGATGGCCCTTCCAGGTTTCCCTCATGTGTTTGCCTACTTGAAGCAACTGAGAAAGTCTTGGTGATGCATCAAGTAAGTGATCGTAGACATGAAAGACTGGGATTTATTCAGATAAAGAAAAATTCTCTTTTTGTCCCCTTTCCTAAAAACAATAGCAAATTTAACTTAAAAAAAAAAAAAAGATTTTCATTGCACTCTTCCAACAGCTACCATGCTCTATTTTGATCCTACGTGGCAGCAGGGCACTACCCTCTGCCAGAACTCTAGAACTCTAGAAATCCCCAGGATCCCTGAATGTAAGTTTAGTGAAAATTTTCCAGGTATGCTCCATGTAACCCAAATGTGCTGCCCCAGTGCTTGAGGCCACCATAGGCACTGAGAGGTTAGTCCAGTGTGTAGGTCTCTGACTCTACCCCCACTTACTTTAATCATCATAACTTTCCATGTTTTACTTTGTATATACATGACTTTTGCAGTGAGTTTTTAAAAAATAATAATGAACAAAATATTTCTCTAATTAAACAACTTTGAAAACAAGTGACTTAGGGAATCTTTATATTCACCATTCCACCCGTACTCCATCTTAGAGAAAGATTTTTTTCTCCTGTCCAGAGCTTGGTACATGAAGAAACAGTATAGGAAAATCCCAAATGGGCAAAAGGTTAGAGAACTCAACCTTGCAAGCCAGTTTCTACTTAGTTTTGTGACTTTGAGCAACAATCTTCTCCATTCTGGGTCCTGTTTCCAATTCTAACAAGAAATTTAGAACTAGTGCCTATTCTGATCCCTCCCACTTGAATGTATCCCTGGCTTGCTCACCTCCTCACTGAGCAGAGCTATCTCAGGTCCAGAACACCCTTTGGACTTTGAGCCAGGATGTCAACTGTCTCCACTGCAGGGCTCTGACATGTGAGAGAAACTCTCCAGCAGTAGGGGTCTTCTGCAGAGAGCGCCAACTAGATCCTACACAAAATGGGCTTAGTTCCCAATCAATGCTAGGTCCAAAGTCATGTTCAAACTCAAAGCAGCTCACTATGCGGTCAGTTCTGGGTAAAGGCTAAAGTGTCCCAGCATTCAGTTGATACTGTTTTGAGTCTTGTGGTCCCAGCTAACAGAAGATGGTACTCCTTATCATTTTACTCTTTTGTCTAAAACAGTCCTGAAGAAAGCTCATGGCCAGTTTGTATGACTTATATTTCTTCCTTCATCAACTTGTTGCTAACCTCCTGCTAAGCAGACCCTGGGGAGGGTTGTTGAGTAGGCACCCTAGAGAGCCAGGAACTGCTCACTGCCTATGGGAGAGGTGGCAATAACCAGAGTCAACGGGGCCATCAGTCCAGGGATGGACAGGCTACTGCTACTGTTGTGGCCAGAGAAGGACACAGGAGTGCAGAAGGCTCCTGGCTACAAGCTGCTTTGCTAATAATAGGAGAGCAGGGGGCTAGGTGAATGCCACCGTATGAGACTATGCTTGGGACTTCTTTAGTCCTCAATAGTCCTGGGGTTCTGAAAACTGACTCTCTCTTTCCACCCAGGTACATACACTCCCATTCCTCACTGTGATTAATTCAACAGTTTCATTACTCTTCTGAAGCTACCTACACCTTCACCTTATACTCCCAACTCTTAGCTGATATTTCACAGAGGAAATGTTCCTGTTATGAGCAATCTTCAACTTTCTGATTTCTACATGTAGAATTATTCTCCCCTTCTCGCCTCCAGATGGGGGAGAAGGCCTTTTTCCTTTATCTATGGTCAGTGTCCTTCTCAGCTCTGAATATCACCTGGACTTTTCTTGAGCATTTTCCTGAATCAACCACACTCTTTCTCTTCCATCATCTGTCCCTTTCCATTGAGCCTTTTGATCCAGCTTATACTTACATTTACTTACATTTCTTACTTACTACATTTACTTACATTTCTCCCATTTAAAATAGAGCAGGAAGAACTAGTAAACCCCTCTCTTCCAGAGGAAGCCTTAAAAAGATAATGGAATTTGGAGGCTTTCCTTGAGTAATGATGAAAATTGTCATTAAAGATTTCTACATGTGAAAACACTAAAATTTAGGCACTTTTCCTTTTGAGATGCAAGGGAAAGTACAAGCTGGTGAAAATGTTACTCTTACCCATCTACATTGTAATCTAATTCTGAGATTGTCCGAATCCTTCAGAAGATATATATATATTCTGAAAAGACCAAAATGGATGTCAGAAGAGACTCTGAAAGTTGCTCTTGAACATAGAGTAGCTAAAGCAAGTGGAAGAAATGATGAAGTAAAAGAGATGAACAGAAGGTTTCAAACGGCAGCTTGAGAAGACAAAGTAAACTATTATAATGAAATGTGAAAAGATCTGGAATTAGAAAGCCAAAAGGGAAGAACACACTCAGCATTTCTCAAGCTGAAAGAGCTAAAGAAAAAGATTCAAACTTCGAACTGCAATACTGAAGGATACTGTGGACAAAATATTGAATGACGCAGGAAGCATCAAAAGAAGATGGAAGGAATACACACTCACTGTACCAAAAAGAATTGGTCAACATTCAACCATTTCATGAGGTAGCAGATGATCAAGAACTGATGGTATTGAAGGAAGAAGTCCAAGCTGCACAAGGTACTGGAGAAAAACAAGGCTCCAAGAATTGACGAAATACCAATTGAGGTGTTTTAATAATGCAGCACTGGAGGTGCTCACTCGTCTATGCCAAGAAATTTGGAAGACAGCTACCTGGCGAACCAACTGGAAGAGATCCATATTTGTGCCCATTCCGAAGAAAGGTGATCCAACAGAATGCAGAAATTATTGAACAATATCATCAATATCACATGCAAATATAATTTTGCTGAAGATAATTAAAAAACGATTGCAGCAATACTTTGACAGGGAACTGCCAGAAATTGAAGCTGGATTCATAAGACGACGTGGAATGAAAGATATCATTGCTGATGTCAGATGGATCTTGGCTGAGAGCACAGAAAACCAGAAAGATGTGTACCTGTGTTTTATTGACTATGTAAAGACATTTGACTGTGTGGATCATAACAAATTATGGGTAACATGGTGAAGAATGATAATTTCAGAACACTTAATTGTGCTCATGGGGAACCTGAACATAGACCAAGAGGCAGTCGTTCAAATAGAACAAGGGGATACTGTGTGTTTAAAATCAGGAAAGGTGTACATCAGGGTTGTATCCTTTCACTATACTTATTCAATCTGTATGCCGAGCAAATAATCCAAGAAGCTGGACTATATGAAGAATGTGGCATCAGGATTGGAGGAAGACTCATTAGCAACCTGCAATATGCAGATGACACAACCTTTTTTGCCGAAAGTGAAGAGGACTTGAAGCACTTACTGATGAAGATCAAAGACTACAGCCTTCAGTATGAATTACATCTAAACATAAAGAAAATAAAAATCTTCACAACCAGACCAATAAGCAACACCATGATAAACAGAGAAAATATTGAAGTCGTCAAGGATTTCATTTTATCTGGATCCACAATCAACGTCCATGGAAGCAGCAGTCAAGAAATCAACCGAGGAGGCAGGGCCAAGATGGCAGAGTAGTAAGATGCTTCCTGTAGTCCCTCTTACAACAAAGACCTGGAAAAGCAAGTGAATCAATTATCTATGACAATCTAGGAGCCCTGAACATCAAAGACAAAGTTGAGGAATTGGACTGAGTGACAGAGAGAGATGGTTCAGAAGCAGCAAGGAATTGCCAGACCTGACCCAGCGGGAACTGGCACCCTGTGGGCTAGATCCGCTGGCACACGTGGTGAGGCAAGCAGTGGTCTTCCTGATGCATTTTCCACATCGGGAGAGACTGAGTGGCAGACGGTTGGCTCAAACCTCCAGAACCAGTGAGAAACGGCGCTCAGTCAGCAGAAGATAAGTACAAGTGTCTAACCTACCATGCAGATTTAAAAAAAGAAAACCCTCCTTTTGGGAAATACCTCTCTCCTAATTATCTGCTCCCTCCCCACTCTTCTCCAGGTCCAGTCTGGCTCCAGAGATTGCTGCGCTCCCTGGGCCGGAAGTAGGACTCATAGCACGCCCTGAGACATTCTCCTGGCTTTGGAGAGGGAACAAACTAACAAATAGGAAAAAATAATCTGCCAGTTTCTCTAAGCTGGGAACTCAGGGCAGGCACAGTCCCTTTGCCTAGACACAGGCATAAGGGGTCCATGGACTTTGAATACCTTTCACTCCTGCGTAGACTTGTGTGGACCCAGATCAACAGCATAGGCCTTCATTAGCTCAGTATACCAGGGTATATACCTGAAGCCTATTTTCATCTGTATCTGCTAGAAGGGGGAGTGGCAGATTCATGAAATTTGACACCGCCCTGCCCATTAAGCAGGGTCCTCACCTACCCACATCAGAGGATTGAGGACTAGTGGCTCCACCCACTCCACCAAGCCACTCGGGACAGGCGTCCAATAATAAGTGGTGACTCCCAGTCCTTGCAGCCAACAGCATTGGGTGCCCATAGTCCAGCTGCAAAACCCACCTATGTACGTGCTCTAGGGAACAGGGA
>NW_004444059.1:282047-283594 GCF_000243295.1 Trichechus manatus latirostris
TATATCCAGCAAAACTGTCTCTCAAATATGATGGCGAAATTAGGGCATTTCCAGACAAACAGAACTTTAGCGAATTTGTAAAAATCAAACCAAAATTACAAGAAATACTAAAGGGGGTCCTCCAGTTAGAAAATCAATAACATCATATCACAACCCAAGACTAGAACACAGGACAGAGCAACCAGATATCAACCCAGATAGGGAAGTCACAAAATTAAATAAAAGCTAAAACACTGAAAATAGGGAAACAGAGACATCAATATGCAAAAGATAACAACATTAAAACAAACAAGAAAGACTAAAAAATGTAGTCATAGATCTTTCATATGGAAAGGAAGTTGAGACAATATAAAGAAATAAAGACTGGTTTAAACTTAGAAAAATAGAAGTAAATATTAAGATAACCACAAAGGAAACTAATAATCCTACACATCAAAATGAAAACCAAGAAAAGCATAAAGACTCACCAACTACAAAATCAAAACAAGGAAAAAGAAAATACATAAAGAAAAACAACTCAGCACAGAAAATTAAGTGGAACAGAGAAACTGTCAATAACACAGAAAAAAAGACATGAAAATGACAGCACTAAACTCATACCTATCTATAATTACACTGAATGTAAATGGACTGAATGCACCAATAAAGAGATAGAGAGTGGCAGAATGGACTAAAAAACACGATCCATCTATATGCTGCCTACAAGAGACACACCTTAGACTTAAAGATACAAACAAACTAAAACTCAAAGGATGTGAAAAAATATATCAAGCAAATAACGCTCAAAAAACAGCAGGACTGGCAATATTAATCTCTGACAAAATAGACTTTAAAGCAAAATCACCACAAAGGATAAGGAAGGACACTATATAATGATTAAAGTGTCAATACACCAGTAGGACATAACCATAATAAATATTTACACACCCAACAACAAGTCTCCAAATTACATAAAACAAACTCTAACAGCATTGAAAAGAGAGATAGACAGCTCCACAATAATAGTAGGGGACTTCAGCACACCACTTTCAGTAAAGGACAGAACATCCAGAAAGAAGCTCAATAAAGACACAGAAGATCTAAATGCTTCAATCAGCCAACTTGATCTCATGGATGTACACTGAACACTCCTCCAAAAGCAGCCAAGTATACTTTCTTTTCCAACCCACATGGAACATTCTCCAGACTAGACCACATATTAGGTTACAAACCAAGCCCTAACAGAATCCAAAACATTGAAATACTACAAAGCATCTTTTCTGACCATAAAGCCATAAAAGTAGAAATCAATAACAGGAAAAGCAAGGGAAAAAAAATCAAATACATGGAAGCTGAACAACACCTTGCTCAAAAACTACTGGGTTATAGAAGAAATTGAAGACGGAATAAAGAAATTCACAGAGGCGTCTGGGGTCTTAAAAGCTTGCAAACAGCCATCTAAGATTCATCAATTGGTCCCAACCACCTGAAGCAAAAGAGAATGAAGAACACTAAAGACACAAGGGAAGTATTAGCCCCAGAGACAGAAAGGGCCACATAAACCAGAG
>NW_004444059.1:286705-319253 GCF_000243295.1 Trichechus manatus latirostris
CTACAATGAGATACCATCTCACCCCAACAAGGCTAGCATTAATCCAAAAAACACAAAATAATAAATGTTGGAGAGGTTGTGGTGAGACTGGAACACTTAAACTCTGCTGGTGGGAATGTAAAATGGTACAACCACTTTGGAAATCGATTTGGTGCCTCCCTAAAAAGCTAGAAATAGAAACACCATATGATCCAGCAATCCCACTCCTTGGAGTATATCCTAGAGAAATAAGAGCCATCACACAAATAGATATATGCACACCCATGATCACTGCAGCACTGTTCACAATAGCAAAAAGATGGAAACAACCTAGGTGCCCATCGACAGATGAATAGATAAATTATGATATATTCACACAGTGGAATACTATGCAATGATAAAGAACAACGATGAATCTGAGAAACATCTCATAACATGGATGAATCTGGAAGGCATTATTCTGTGTGAAATTAGTTAATCACAAAAGGACAAATATTGTATGAAACCACTATTATAAGAAGTCAAGAAAAGAAAATGTTTAAACACAGTAGAAAACATTCTTTGATGATTACAAGGGTGAGGAGGGAGGGAGAGGGTATTCACTAACTAGATAGTAGACAAGAATTATCTTTGGTGAAGGGAAGGACAACATACACTACAGAAGAAGTCAGCGCAACTGGACTAAACCAAAAGCTAAGAAGTTTCCTAAACACAACCAAACACTTTGAGGAACAGTGTAGCCATGGTTTCAGGGGACATCTAGTTCAATTGGCATAACAAAGTTTATTGAGAAAATGTTCTGCATCTCACTTTGGGGACTGGCGTCCGAAAAGCTAGCGAGGAGCCATCTAGGATGCATCAATTGGTCCCAACCTACCTGTAGCAAAGGAGCATGAAGAACGCCAAAGACACAAGGAAATTATTAGCCCAAGAGACAGAGAGAGCCAAAAAAACCAAAGACTCCATCAGCCTGAGACCAGAAGAATTAGATGGTGCCTGGCTACCACCAATGACTGCCCTGACAGGGAACACAACAGAGAGTCCCTGGTGGCTCAGGAGAAAAGAAGGGTGCAGAACCCAAATCTTGTAAAAAGACCAGACTTAATGGACTGACTGAGACTGGAGGAACCCCAGAAGACATTGCCCCCAGACTCTGTTAGCCCAAAACTAAAACCATTCTCAAAGCCAACTCTTCAGACAAAGATTAGACCGGACTATAAGATATAAAATGATACTCATGAAGAGTGTGATTCTTAGCTCAAGTAGATACGTGAGACTAAATGGGAAGCTCCTGTCTGGAGGCAAGATGAGAAGGCAGAAGGGGACAGGAGCTGGTTGAATGGACACAGGAAATCCAGGTGGAAGGAGGAGTGTGCTGTCACATTATAGGCAGAGCAACTAGGATCACATAACAATGTGTGTATAAATTTTTGTATGAGAAACTAACTTGAACTGTAAACTTTCACTTAAAGCACAGTAAAAAGAAGAAGAAGAATAATAGTAATTTTCAGAAGAGTGTATAGATTTGCTTCCAAATCCTAAAGGTAAGTCTGCGATTCTCCTATTGGTGCTTTTCAGGGGCTCCATATAGCATTCCTGTTTGCCATGGATACTTTGAGTATCATTGGATCTTTTGGATCAAAAGGCCCAAATGGTAGAGCAGCTCATATTGCAGCTTGAACATTCTGTAGAGTCTCCTTTTGCTATGGTCTCAACTTGAAACTGGCAGTCTTACAGGTGACTCTGGGGGTGGGTTGAAGTAAATGTGATATATGTTACCCCCAAAATTAAAAAGGACTTTAAGGCATTGTGTTTCTTTGTGTATGTTGGGGGAGGGGTTAGAGAATGTAAATTGCAGCAACATGTCTTTAACCTTGAAAGGTATATCTCGACATGCTCCAGGCTATTGAGTGATCTAAAATTTCACTTAGGTAGCAGGTACCTGAATTTTTGGTTCATCTTCCTCTGCATAGTCTTATGAAGGAATCTAAAGTGTTTGCTACTTACTGATCATCAGATCCAATCAGGATAATGTCATCAGTGTAGTGGACCAGTGTGATTCTTTATGGAATGTCAAGATGATTAAGATCCCTAAAGAATATTTTATGACACAGAGCTGGAGAACGGCCCTGAGGTAAGACTGTGTGGGTATTCTGTTAACCCTGCTCAGCTAAAGCAAATTATTTTGGTGATCTTTGCAAGTTGGTATGGAGGAAAAGGCATTAGCCAGGTCCATAGATGCATATCAAGTGTCAGGAAGCAGGTTGATTTGCTCCAATAAAAGCTCCACATCTGGCACAGTATCTGCAATTGTAGTTATCACTTAATAAAACTTATGGTAGTCCACAGTCATTCTCCAAGGTCCATTTGACATCTGCACAAGTCAAACTGGTGAGTTAAATGGGAATTTGATAGGTATCACCACTGCTGATTCTTTTAGGGGGGCATTGATCTCTGTAATTCCCCCAGAGATGGAATATTGCTTCTTGTTTATTATCTTGTTAGAAAGAGGAAGGTCCAGAGACTTTCATTTAAACCCTTTCTACCATAACTATCTTAATCACCTTGGATCAAAGAACCAATATGGGGATTCTGCCAGTTTCCAACTCTGTCCGTTCCAATTATACATTCAGAAACTGGGGAAATAATCACAAAGTGGATTGTGGATCAGCTGAGTCAACTGTCCATCAGCCTTAGGCTATGACTCCATCTATCACCTGGCCACCATAACTCCCTACTTTAACTGGTGGACCACAGTGATATTTTGGGTCCCCAGGAATTAACATCAATTCAGAGCCAGAGTATAGTAATCCCCTAAAGCCTTGCTTCTTTCCCTTTTTCCAATATTTATAATCTCTCTAGTAAATGGCCAAAGTTCCCTCTAGGGACAAGTTAGGGAAAGATTTATAGTATGTACTTATGACAATGGTGCAGGGTCCTTCCTCAAGAACACCTGGCCTCCTTTCAATCAAGAGACTCTAGGTATGAATTAACTAGGTGAAAGGCCATAGCTGTCTACCGTGATGTCTCAAGTCAAGTACCAGACTTAGAGTTTCTCCTAATATATAGATCAAGAAATATTCTAATATGCTGCCCATATATTTTGCTTCTAAGATAACCATGACCAATTAGCCACTACAAAAGACCTCTGAAGGCCACAGCATTACTAGAACAACCCTGCTACCCTTTACAGTAGATACATCCACCTTGCCTTTGGCAGTTAAGTTCTGCCATTAGCCTCTGCTATTCTGGAGTCCCATCTTTTCCACTGAAACCTCAGTGGCGGCATCCCCTACAGCTACCTGGTCTACAAAAGAATACACACACACACACACACACACACACACACGCAACATTTCAAGGATTCAGGTGCTCCTCATACTAATTTATTTCTCAATGCCTTAATGAATTAAGTATCTTTCGGGCCTTCTCATGGAATATATTTGGAGCCTGGGTGTGAATATTGCACATGATAAATTCAGTCCAAAATCTTTGTATTCCCTCTTCCACAGTATGCCAATGAAGCTCTGGCATTTCAAGTTCATTAGATGTAGCCCGCTGAGTTCAAGATTCAGTCAACCAAACAAGTAAGTGATTAGAACTACCTTCAATCATACAAGCTGACACATTAAATCTAGAACCTCTAATAAGTACACCAATATCAATGAACTTAGACCAATCTAGTGTTATAATCTTCCCTCTTGATCTAACATTCTCATAATCACTCCCACACATGTTCCTCAAGCATTTGCTAATATATGTTAGTGCAGCCTTGTAATTTTTGTGTGTAAGCTAATTCATCCTAGGTCATAGTGTATACTTGCCCTCCCCCCACCCCCACAGTACACTGAGATTTGACCCCAGCAATGGGACTAATGACAACAGGGGGTAGTTGTGGTAGATTTTAAGGAAAGTGAATATCTCCTTTCAAAGCATCTTCCCCCAGGTGAGGTTATCACAGGATTTTCAAGCAAAAGAAAGCTAATGTCCTCAGACACCAGAGGGTAAGCTACTCCACTGGCAAGGGAGGCTCCATGTGACTTGAGTCAACATTGTTTCACCTAGATCCAACCAGATGTCCCTCTTCCAAGTTTCAGAATTTCATAATCACATTCTCTTCTAATCAATGTCCTAATTTTCACTTAAGAAGTTTGATAAGACTATAAATTCAACTGTCACTGTGTTTCAGCAACCCAAACAAGTAAATTTTGTATTTAATTTTCAGCAACATCAGTCCCATGTCTACCCACTAATAAGAGATTCTTTTAGGGCTTGTATTAGATTCAAATTTGTATTGGTGTTGTTGTTAGGTGCCATCGAGTCCGCTCCAACTCATGAAAACCTCATATATAACAGACTGAAACGTTGTCCAGTCTTGCACCATCTTCACAGTCAATGCTGTGTTTGAGCCCATTGTTGAAGCCACTGTGTCAATACATCTCACTGAGGGTCTTCCTCTTTTTTGCTCACCCTCTACCAAACCATGATGTCTTTCTCCAGTAATTGGTCCCTCCTGAAGACATGTTGAAAGTAATCAAGACAAAATCTTGCCATACTTGCTTCTAAGGAACATTCTGGCTGTACTTCCCCCAAGACAGATTTGTTTGTTCTTCTAGCAGTCTGTGGTTGTTATGGATTGAATTTTGTCCCCCCAAAATATGTGTCAACTTAGCTAGGCCATGATCCCCAGTATTGTGTAGTTGTCCTCCATGTTGTGATCTGATGTAATTATCCTCCATTTGCAATGTGTTGTAAATTCCAGCCTCTATGCCTGTGGTTATGGTCCCATTTGGGAGTGAGTTGTCCGTTGTGTTAATGAGGCAGGATTAAGACGGGATGTATCTTGAGTCACCACCTTACTAGAGGGTGTGACTCAAGTCACTACCCTTATCCCAGTCACCACCCTTACTCAAGTCACACGCTTGCTTGAGTCATACCTTTTATCTTACAAGAGGTGAAAGGAGAGAGAAGCAAGCAGAGAAGAGAGGGACCTACTGCCACCAAGAAAGAAGAGTTGGGAGTAGAGCACATCCTTTGGACCCGGGGTCCCTCCACTGAGAAACTCCTAGACCCAGGAGAAGATTGATACCAAGATATGTGGAGATCTCCAAGGAACACCAGGCCCACAAATGTTGAAAGGAAACAAAGACCTTCCTCCAAAGCCAGCAGAGAAAGACAGCCTTCCCCTAGAGCCGATGCCCTGAATTCAGACTTATAGCTTCCTAAACTGTGAGAGAATAAATTTCTATTTCTTAAAGCCATCCACTTGTGGTATTTCTGTTACAGCAGTACTAGATAACTAAGACAATGGTATATGCTATATTCTTCACCAACACCATAATTCAAATGTGTCAATTCTTATTCCGTCTTCCTTTTACATTGTCTACTTTTTGCATTCATATAAAGCAGTCTTGGGTCAGACACACCTTAGTCCTCAAAGTGACATCTTTGCTTTTTAACACTTCAAAGACGTCTTTTGCAGCAGATTTGCCCAATCCAATACATTGCTTGATTTCTTGACTGCTGCTTCCATGGGCATTGGTTGTTGAATATCACCAAAATATGTATTCATTTTCTATGGCTGCTTTAACAAATTGCCACCAACTTGGTAGCTTAAAACAACAGAAATTATTCTCTCACAGTTCTGGAGGCCAGAAGTCTGAAATCAGTATCATGGAGTGTAAACTAAGGTGTCGACAGGGCTGCACTCTCTCCAGAGGCTCTGGAGGGGAATCCATTCCTTGCCTTTTCCAGATTCTGGTGGCTGCCAGCATTCCTTGGCTTGTGAACACATCACTCCCATCTCTGCCTCTGGGGTCAGATTGCTATCTCCTTTTCTGTGTGCCAAATCTCCCTCTAAATCCATCTTATGAGGATGCTTGTGATTGCATTTAGATTAATTACATCCCTGGATAATTCCAAATAATCTCACCACCTCAAGGTCATTGCAAAATCTTTTATTGCCATATAAGGTAACATTCACAGGTTCCAGGGATTATGATGTGGCTATCCTTTGGGGTCCATTATTCAGTCACAGGGCTGTCATAGAAGATCTCTGGTTCTCAGACCATGACTTGAGCTGAGAGTTAAAGGAATGACCTAAGCTTGTCATTTTCTTTCTCTAAGCATTCGTGTGCACTCACTGTATTTCTAAATCATATAAATTCTTTGCAAAGAATTTGTCCCATACTACTGTTGTTTAGTCATCATTACTGCCGTAACAGTAAAGTGCAGCAGCTACTTGGGCTTCTAAGGCACTTTCTTCAGTTGGCACTTCATCACAACAAACCACAGGTGATAGCTTGATTAAATATGATGTTACTACATGCATGGATTGCTAGCATCCCATTTCTCATTGGCAAGGAGCTCAACACTGCACTCAAATGCGAGAGTATGACCAAACCCATTTCAGAATCCCAACTTTGAGAGGCTGTCTCCTTGGGTCCACTCTTAGTACCAATTCTGTATCAGTTAGGGCCCAATCAAGGGACAGAAACCACACGGTAATTTAAACAAGCAAAGTTTAATATAAATAATTATTAACTAACGGGATTAGAGTAACTGGGGATTGGCTGGAAAGGAGAAAAGACAATTCTAAAGAATACAGGAATAGCAGTCCTAAAACTTCAGATAAAATTAATCATTAAATATTTACTCTTTTGTGTCTGATTTTTATCACTCAACCAGTTGCTTCTGAGATTCATCAATGCTATATGCTGTATCAGAAGTATCAAACTTTTTAATTACTGTGTAGTGTCCCATTGTATGAATATGCAACAATTTATTCACTTATTGATAAATATTAGAATGTCTCTAGTTTGAGGCTATTATGAATAAATATGCTGTAAACATTCTCATGTCAGTCTCTTTGAGGACATATGTTTTTATTTCCTTTGATAAAATAACTAGAAGTGACTGTGCTGGGATATAGGAAAAGGATATATTTAATTTTATAATAAATCAGTAGGCAGTTTTCTAAAGTAAACATATTATTTAAACTCCCACCATCAATGTATGATATCTTCACTTGTTCCATATCTTCACAAACACTTGGTATTGTTAGTCACTTTAATTTTACTTACTGTAGTGCTTATAAAGTGGTATCTCATTATGGTTTAATTTGCATTAGCCTGAGGACTAACGATGTTGAGCTTTTTTTCATGTGCTTATTTCCAAATCATAAAAATTCTTTGCAGTTTTTGTTCAAGTCTTTTGCCTGTTTTAATTGGGTTGTTTACAGTTTTTATTTTTAAATTTAGAAGTTATTTATTTTAAGAAACAATCCCTTTACCTGATAGATGAATTGCTGATATTTTTGCCCAGTCTGTGGCTTGCCCTTTCATTTTCTTAATAGTATCTTTTGATGAAAAGAAGTTTTTAATACTGATGAAGTTCAATTTCCCATGCCTTTATAGTTACAGCTTTTGTTTTTCTAAGAAATGGTTGCTTAGTATGAAGTCATGAAAACATTCTCCTACGTTTTCTTCTAGGAGCTTTTTAGTTTTAGCTTTTACATTTAGGTCTATTAAAACCTATGCCATTGAAAGTGGCCATCTATGATGCATCAATTGGTCCCAACCACTTGAAGTAAAGGAGAAAGAAGAACACCAAAGACACAAAGGAAGTATTAGCCCAGGAGACAGAAAGGGCCACATAAACCAGAGACTTCATCAGCCTGAGACCAGAAGAACTAGATAGTGCCCGGCTACCACCAATGAACTCCTGACAGGAAACACAACAGAGGGTCCCTGATGGAGCAGTAGAACGATGGGATGCAGAACTCAAATTCTAGTAAGAAGACCAGACTTAACGGTCTGACTGAGACTGGAGGCATCCCAAAAAGCATGGCCCCTGGACTCTCTATCACCCCAGAACTAAAACAATTTCTGAGGTCAACTCTTCAGACAGGGATTGGACTGGACTGTGGGACATAAAGTGATACTCGTGAAGAATGTGCCTCTTAGTCAAGTAGATACAAGAGATCAAAGGGGCAGCTTCTGTCCAGAGGTGAGATGGGAAGGCAGAGAGAGTTAGGAGCTGGTTGAATGTTCATGGTGAATCAGGGGCAGAGGGGAGGAGTGTGCTGTAGCAGAATGGGATGAGCAGTTGGGGTCTCCTAACAATGTATGTTAAAAAAAAATTCTTTTTTTGTATGTGAGACTAACTTGAAATGTAAACTTCACTTAATTACAACCATAAAAAAATAAAATAAAATAAAATAAATAAATAAATAAACCCTACTGCCATCGAGTTGATTCTGACTCACAGCAACCCTATAAGGCAGAGTAGAACTGCCCCATAGGGTTTCCAAGGCTGTAAATCTTTACGGAAGCAGATTGCCACATCTTTTCTCCTGCAGAGCAGTAGGTGGGTTCAAACTGCCTTTCAGTTAGCAGCCGAGTACCTAACTTCTGTGCCACCAGGGCTCCCCTTTAGGTCTATTACCCATCTCAAAATAAGTTTTATGCATTGTGTGAGGAAGGGGTCAAGGTTCATTTTTTCCATATGGTTATTTGATTGTTCTAACATCATCTATTGAAAAGATTTTCCTTTCCCTATTGAATTAGATTCTCATTGTTTGAAATTAATTAGTAGTATATTTGTAGGTACATTTTTGGAATTTCTCTTCTGTTCTGTTGATCTATTTGTATATCTTTACATCAGTACCACTGCATTGATTACATAAGCTTGAAATCAGATAGTGTAAGTCCTCCAAAGTATCCTTTTTCAAAACTGTTTTGGCTATTGCATTTCCACATAAAATTTACATTAAGCTTATGAATTTCAATGGGAAAGGATCAAAAAAGCCAAAAGATGGTTCTTTGAAAAGACCCTTTGGCAGACTGAACAAAAAGGAAAGCAAATACAAAAATAAATATTCGGAATAAAAAGGGGACATAACTAGAGGTATCAGAAAGGATTTTTAAAACTATGGTGGAAATATCTCTGCTGATTTGTGTTCGTTTCCATTTAGATAAGACCTCGCAGTAAATGTGTGTGGCCTAACTCAGGGATAGGTGTGTGCTGCTATGACCTGAAATGCTAGCAGTCTGCCTTTTTCTAAAAGTCAAATCTCTAACACTTGGCACTGCTATCTGGAAGTGCTTTTTGACTCTCAAGACTACTCCTCCTCTACTGCTATTATTAATATTTTGTTTAAAACATTTTTTTATGCAACTAATATTTGGAATCCTCACACTAAAGAAGGACATTCCTGAGCTATTCTAAATAAACTGGTTACATATCTGTATCTCTGAGTACAGCCTGTTTTGTGCAACAATTAGTCCCATGTTCTGACTAATGTTCTTCAGTTATGAGGTTAAACTGCTGGATCCTCCACCACACATCTATTCTGAAATGGTGAAACATGTGAAAGCCTTACTATGTTGTTTTGCAATCAGAATAGATGAGTCAATTCATAGAAACAAAGCTCCTAGAATTAATAGGAAACAAAGATGGTTTAAAATGCTTGCAGTACCTGTCTCTAAAGCATGAGTTTTTTAAAAATTAAGTGCTAACCAATTACCTCAGGAGTATGTATTTCAGATTAAGACAGTTTATATCCCCCAGAGTACAGCTTAGAATAACTAACACAACATAGTATCATGCTATGCTTAAGTATTTTAAAGGAAATTACAGCTATCCTAATATCTTGGAACTTGACAAGTCATCCTGAAGTTTAGATAGAAAGCTAAGCAGAGTCCACACATCCCTGAAGAATAACAATGTGAGTAGCTTTTTTCCTTGACAAACTTACCATAAAGCTATTATAATAAAGATAATATTGTATGTGGGATGAGACAGACAAATAAAGCAGTGGGACAGAATAAATAGGCCAGAACTAAACATATATAGTCGGAAAATTGATATATGACATCTGGCATGGTAAATCAAGCATGCATTACCCCAGATTTTCTATGAAACTTTTAAACTGTCTTTTACATTTAAAATCATAATCCATCTAGAACTGATTATGTGTATGTGTGAGATAAGTAGAGATCCAATTTTGTTTTTTTCCAAATGGATACCAATTGCTCAGTACATCATTTATTGAATGGTTTCTCACTTTCCCATTGATTCTCCATATCAGCTCTGTCAAATATTGTTTCCATCTTATAAACATAACTTTAAGAGAATAATACATGCATTATTAATTATTTATGTAAGGTTCAAAATTATGTAAAACTAAATAAACAGATTAGGAATACATACATTAGAGGTGAAGCCCTAAAAAGAAAACAAAGAAACAACAAACAAAAAATTTAGGATAATGATTATCACAAAGAGGAGTAAGGAAAGGCTTTCAAAATTGTTATCATTGTTTTATTCCTTCAGCTGGATGAAGTACCCAAAAGCCCATTTATTTTCATTCTTATCATACATATATAATATACACATTCTTTTGTATGTATGATAATATTTTATAGTAAAAAATTAAAATATATACTAGTTAAAATGGATAAAAAGAAGGGCCAAATAATAGAAGGATATACCCAAAAAGTTAATGATTGAGCTGGAAGATCTGGTTGAGAAACATTCCTAGATGACATCAAGAGGGATAAAGGAATATAAATTACAAAATGAAAAGCCTAGAAATGTCAAGAATAAAAGTAAAACTATCAATATCTATGTAATAACCATCCTGGAATAAGAGAAATAAAATAAAGGCAAGGAGAGAATTAAAGAAACAATAAATAAGAATCTAAGTTGGAAGTGGTAGAAATGTTCAGTATCTTGATTGTAGTGATGGTTTCATGAGTATATAAATCTGTCAAAATCCATCAAATTGTACACTTCCAGATGAATGTATAATAAGCAAACTGTGGTACATACATACTGTCTTAGGCTGGGTACTCTAGAGAAGCAAAACCAGTGAAGTGTGTATATGTAGAGAGAGAGAGAAAGTATTTATAGGTACATGTAAATACAAATACGTAGGTGCAGGCACATATATTCATCAAGGAATGGCTCACACGGTTGTAGAAGCTGGAAAGTCCCAAGTCCGTGGGTCAGGCTGGAGGCTTCTCCTGACTCACATTGGCTGACGAACCCAAGATCGGCAGATAAGCTGGTAGGCCACTGGCGCACAGGCTGCAGAGGCTGATGAATCCCAAGATCAGCAGCTAAACTGATAGCTCAGGTTCCAAGAACTGGAGGTCAGATGAACAGGAGCCAGATGCAGGATCCAGAGGGAGCAAAAGCCCATGAGCTTTGCCTGAAAGTCCACATATATTGGATGCAGGCCACACCCCTAATGAAACTCCCTTTCAATTGATTGGCTGCTTACAGCAGCTCTCATCATGGAGGTGATTAATTATATCAGATCTCATTGTGGAGGTGGTTCTATCATTACATAGCTGTCAAACTACATCATAACAGCCAAACCACTGAGAATCATGGCCCAGCCAAGTTGACACACAACCTTAACCGTGACATATACAATGGAATACTATGCAACCATAAAGAACAATGATGAGTCCGCAAAACATATTATAACATGGATGGACCTGGAAGGCATAATGCTAAATGAAATAAGTCAAGCATATAAGGACAAATATTGTATGATCCTTCTTATATAAGAAGACAAGAATAGATATATAGAGAGACCAATGTTTATTGGTGGTTACCAGAGAGAGGAGCGGGGAGGGGAAAGTACCCTTTAGATCGTAGAGACTTTTTTTTTTTGGTGATGGGACAGGTGGCACCAAATGTGGATGTAGTGAGCACAGCACAACCAAAGTAAAAATGAGTGTTTGAGCACATATGGATGGATATAGGCATATTGGTATACAGGTAGGTACAGGTGTATACATAGACAAGAATAGATAGACGTACCTATAAAAACCAAAAAAACAAACTGATTGGCATTGAATCAATTCTGACCCATAGCAACCCTATAGGACAGAGTAGATCTGCCCATAGGGTTTCCAAGGAGCAACTGCCGACCTTTTGGTTAGCAGCCAAGCTCTTAACCACTGCACCACCAGGGTTCCAGAAGTATTTATAGGTACATGTAAATACAAATACGTAGGTGCAGGCACATATATTCATTAAAGATACAAATATGGATACTCCACAGACATATCCAAACACCTTCCAAGACTGGTTTTCCAGGTTTCAAAGCTAAGGACCATAATCTCATCAGACAACTCAATCAACTGGTATAACATGTTGTTAGATGCAATCCTGTGTACAACAGAACAAAACACTGCCTAGTTCTTCACCATCCTCACAATCGTTGCTATGTTTGAGCTCATTGTTGCAGCCGCTGAGTCAATTCATCTTATTGAGGGTCTTCCTCTTTTTCACTGACCCTCTACTTTACCAAGCATGATGTCCTTCTCCAGGGACTGGTCCCTCCTGATGACATGTCTCAAGTATGGCGAGAGTCTCGCCATACTTGCTTCTGAGGAATATTCTGACTGTACTTCTTCCAAGACTGATTTGTTCATTCTCCTGGCAGTCCATGGTATATTCAATATGTTTCACCAACATCTTAATTCAAAAGCATCAATTCTTCAGTCAATTCTTCGTTATTCATTGTTCAGCTTTCACATGCATATGAGGCAACTGACAATACTATGGCTTGGGTCAGGCACACCTTAGTCCCCAAAGTGACGTCTTTGCTTTTTAACACTTTAAAAAGGTCTTTTGCAGCACAATTACCCAATGCAAAGTGGCATAACGTAGTTCACAAAAATCATGATCTGCATCCTAGTGAAGTCAGTAGCGTCTGGGATCTCAAAAGCTTGCGAGTGGCCATCTAAGACACAACTACAGGTCTCTACTCACCAGGAGCAGAACAGTAATAAGGTAACCAAAAGTTCAGAGAAGAAACAAACCTACACGAGCCACAGCCTTATCCACCCTGGGGCCAGAAGACCTAGATGGTGCCTGGCTACCACCACTGACTGTTCTGACTGGGGTCACAACAGATGGTCCCAGAGAGGGAGAAAAATGTGGAGCAAAACTCAAATTCTTATTTAAAAAAAAAAGCCAGACAAACTGGAATGGTAGAGAACAGAGAACTCCCTGATGCTACCACCCTGAAACACACTTTAAACCCAGAACTGAGTCTATCCCCTGAGATTACCCTTTAGTGAAACAGCAGAGTGGCACACAAAACAAAGGGGATTACCCATTAGATCAGTGCTCTACTTAAAAACCATCAGTATGAGACCAATAGGTCAACAATTACTCAAAAACAAAGATGAGAAGATAATGGGGCAGGGAAATTAGAGTACTGGAAATGGAAGAAACAGATCACAATTAAAGAGAATATTGACACATTGTGATAAACGTAACTAATGTCACTGAACAATTTGTGCAGAAATTGTCAAATGGAAACCTAACTTGCTGTGTAAATTTTCACCAAAAATTCAATAAATTTTTTTTAAGTGTACATTTCCAATGTATGCAGTTTACTGTACATCAATTATACCTCAACAAGATGGAAGGAAAAAATAATATACAAAAAAAGTTAGGGATAGGATTAAAAGGACTCAGCGTGCCAAGTTGGGTAGGTAAATAAAAAAACACATGTAGACACTTAATCGTGAAACTTGAGAACTTCAAAGGCAAATAAGATATTCTAAATGTGTATAAACATTTCCAGAGATGAAGAAAGGAAAAAGAATCATACTGATATCAGGCTTCTCAAAAGTAACAACATCAGATAGATACAGGGAGAGAGTGAAGTAAAATTTTCAAAGCAGATGGCCAGTCTCCGTCCAGTCTCTTGTTACAGAGGAGTAACTTCCGGTTTACAGCAATATGCCAAAGACAAAGACATCCTTTCTTGTGTCTTCACTCACCATGTTTCCTTAGCACAGTAAGTCCTTCCTTGCCACTCCCAGGTTAACCGAGGCTATTCCTGGGGAAGCCAACTCCCTCTGGAGCAGGAAGAACTACTAATTTTAGCCACTACATTTTTAAATGGGGAAAACTTTGAGCAATAACTAGTGTCAATGCCCAATAGAGAGAGAGAGATACAACAAAATTAGAGAAAGGAACATTTCTCTGTGAAGTAGGAAGCAAGAGCCTGAGCTGAGAGCTGGGGAAGCAAGGGTAGGGTAAGGAGTAACTGGCTTCACTAAAGTAACAAAACTTTTAAACTGTGTATACTAAGTATATGTGTGCATGTGCATGCACACCCTCACATTCAGAATTCCAGAGCTGTCAGAGATGGGATAAGTCCTCTACAGTCTCCAGATCCCTGCTTCTTAATTAGTAAAGCTATTTGTGGCCAGGAGCTTTCTGCACTCCTGTACCAATAGCCACTCTATTCCAGGACGAGTGGCCCCTTTGGCTCTGGCTAATGCTAACTGACCCATGAGCAATGAACAGTTCCTGGCTCTCTGGGGGCCTTACTCAACACCTCTCCCCAGAGCCTGCCTGGCACAATATCCCAGGGATTTGATGAATGAAGAAATACAAGTCACACAAACTGTCCAGAATCTCTCCTCACGGCTGATGGAGTAAAAAGAGGAGTACAACCTAAGTCTTATGAGATTCAGCTCTGAAAGGACCCACACCAGAGCCCACTGGATACCAAAACACCACCACCTGTCTGTTCCTGTCACTTTTCTTGGAACCTGGCTGGAAGCCTCTCATCTCCAGCTGTTGAAGCCAAGTCTCCTTCCAGTAACAGTGCCCTGTGGCAGGCAACCTGGCTCAAAGGCCACAAGGCGCCTCAGACCCAGAGCAACCTTGCTCAGTAAGGTTGGTAAGAGGGACCCAGAGGCACATAGATGGATGTAACTGGGAGGAATCTGTATAGACATCTGGTCCAAACCTCTCCTTTTACAATGGACCCAGATTAACCAGTTGCCAGAGCAAGATTAGGGGAGTGTCTTTCTGAAAGTCAGACATTGCCACCTCTAGTTAAGTACTGGCTGAGCTAGGAGGTTGAGCCTTCTGCTCTTACTCCTCTGGGGCCTTACCTGTTCTATTACTCTATACATCAGTTTTTGGACAAAAAAAAAAAAAATTAGGCTTCTATTTTAAAAAGAAATAGGAGGTGGTGAATTCAAACCACCAACGTTTTGGTTAGCAGCTGAGCTCTTAATCACTACATCACCACAGCTCCAGATGGAGAGTAGGAAAGAGAGATCCTGAGAGATTAGAAATGAAAAGGGTGGAGAATAGGGAGAGAGACATTTTTATTTCTTCTGGCCATGGAATCTCTAGTTCACTGGGTTTCAAAAGTTTTTAGTGATAGAGTCCTTTGTTTCAATGAAATACTACCACCAAAATTACATACGATTACATAAACAAAAGGAGAGAAGAGGCAATTGAGGTGAATGTGGGAGCCCAGAGACTCCCCCTAACTCTTCACTCCCTTGACACTTAAGGTGGAGCCTGAAGCACTGTGGTAGAACATATGTAGAGTTCCACTCAACATATTTTAAGACATTGCCCTGGTAGTGTTCTGGGATCCTAGGTCTGATAGATTTCTACAGGGTATAATCCAGTCCCGTGTAGCCAAGTGGTATCAAACTACTGAGATGCCTGATGATGACGGGGAAGATACCACTGCAATTTGCTCTTTATGGGTTCAGCTTCTCTCACCCTGGTGCTTTTCTTTCACTTCAGTCCAATTTCTCTTTTGCCTTTTCTCTCTGAAGGAAACAAAGCTAAGCTGAGAGTTTCCTGCAGGTCAACAAATCTTTTCTTTACCAAAAAAAAAAAAAAAAAAAGTAACAATGGAAAAGTCTTTTTCTTTACCCACTCCCACAAAAAAAGTATACAATGAAAAATAATCTTACAGTATAGAAACTATTTAAAAGTAAAAAAAGTCCATAAATCTACTACCCAATGGAGAAATCATTTCTATTTTTTAATATTCTATGTCAATCTTTATTTATGCATATATAAATTTGATTTTTGCAGAACATGTTATGGCTTATATGGTTTACAAAGGTTTTCATTTCATTTGCCCAGTTTTACAAATGAGTAAGGTAAGGCTTAAAGAAACTAAGTAGCTCCTCCCAGATGATACAGCTAGAATGTGTGGGCCAGAACAAAAACTAAGGTTCTGACTCTAAGACCAGTGCTCTTTATGCTTCAGTATCAGCTGGCACAGAACCACAGAGACCACTTTCTACATTTTAGAGCAAAGAGATGTTGGGGTATAATTTAAGTGAGCTTCCTACTAGTGAAGTCACAGATGACCTCTTGACCATACAAGACTCAGCCCTAACAATCAATTCAAAACAATCCATTCAGAAATATTTATTGATTACTCCCTATATGTGGTGCACTGCAGTGCATATCAGGTTAGTTAGAAAGTCTGGTTGTAGTCCCAGCCTTGGCCTCACTTGACCTTAGGTAATGCATTCTCTTCATTTGTAAAATGAAGGAGTGGAAGTCCATTATGAGAATATCCTCACAACAACATCACTATCAGTTTCCCATGGGCTTCCCATGGCCTCCCATCCCTTACTCGAGAGTTTTCCAGACTTTGCTACTGGGGCGATTCCCCTTGTTTTGACTCCAAGGCCTACCTGATTTGTATGCACTAAGTACAATTACTAAAGGGCCATAAGGTAGGATGAAGGATAGAGATCATGACAGAACAGTGCCAGAAGGTAGAAAAGGGCAAGTGAAGAGATTGTAGCTGAGAAGACACTTCCTTACCCTGAGTTTCCCATTTTGGTCTATAGGTGAAGAAGTATATGTACTGTCTGTGAGTATAGAGCTCCTGTTCACCGTAAATGACTCAAATCCATGTCCCAGAAATGGAGAACTATCCATTTCTCTTGAGATACAGAATCTCTAAGCAACAATGAAAAATGTCAGTATTATTACTGAGTTTGTCCTCCTGGGATTGTCCAGTGACTCCCAGCTCCAGGCTCTGCTCTTTGTGCTGTTCCTGGTGATTTACCTCCTGACCTTGATGGGGAACCTGGTGATGATCCTTATAATCAGGGTTGATTCTCACCTCCACATCCCAATGTACTTCTTTCTTGGACATTTGTCCTTCCTGGATCTCAGCTTCTCCTCAGTTACTGTGCCCAAGATGCTACAGAACTTCTTGTCTCTGAAGAAAAGCATCTCAGTGTTGGGCTGCATCACCCAGAGTTTCTTTTTCACTCTCTTTGGGGGAACCGAAGCCTGTCTGCTCTCTGCCATGGCCTATGACCGCTATGCCACCATCTGTCACCCTCTGCTCTACAGTGTGGTCATGAACAGGCCTCTCTACACTGCAATGGTCAGTACAGCATGGGCGATGGGGTTTCTGAACTCACTAGTGAATAATCTTTTCATCCACAAGTTACATTTCTGTGGGTCCAACATCATCTCCCACTTCAGCTGTGAGCTGCCTTCACTATTCCCACTGTCCTGCACTGATCCCACTGCCAACAAGTTGCTTCTGTCTGGGTCAAGTGCATTTCTGGGGCTGCTGACACTTCCCCTGATCCTCTTCTCTTACTCCAGAATCATCTCTGCCATCCTGAGCATCCACTTCTCTGGGGGCCAAGGCAAAGCCTTCTCCACCTGCTCCTCCCACCTCACCGTGGTGCTCTTGTTCTATGGGACAGCTCTATTCAGGTACATCTGCCTTCCCTCAGGCTCATTGTTGGAGCGAGTGGTCTCCATTCAGTACAGTGTGATCACATCCTTGCTGAACCCTGTCATCTACAGCCTCAAGAACCAGGAGGTGAAGGCAGCTCTGCAGAGGATGCTGAGGCAGCAAATGTGTTCCTCTGGGTAAGAAAAAGCTGTGTGATTCTGCTCAGGAAATACAGAAATCATCTCTAAAGGAGAAATATCTTTACAGACACAGAGCATTTCAATTAAATTCAAGTACCTGTCTTATCTTCAAAGTAAATAAACTTCCACAAAAGCTGAGGCCAGAGGAGAGGAATTTGATGAAGGGACTCCTACCCAGCTGTACTTTGTAAAATAATCTGATATGGATCTTGGCTTCATCTGAAGGATCTTGGCTCCATCAGGGCTAAAAGAAATGAACTAGGTTGGAGCAGAACAGAGTCTTTGGTCAAATTGCTACTCTTTTCTTAGGATTTTCCAAAAGTGAACAATAAAGAAAGAAACCTACGACAAAGAGGGAACCAGATACAAATAATGCTCTACAATGAATGCAGTCAGAGCCATCCATTCACCTGACCTAGTGATACCAACTGGCAACAGACGGCCTATGCACATAGGCAGGAAAAGTTAAAAAAAAAAAAAAATTAATAGATTGTCCTTTTGGAAATCAGTATATCACACCTATTGTGTTTTTTTCAAATCTCTCCTACCTAGGACCTTTGTCACTGTTTGAATTATGTCCCCTCAAAAATGTGTGTATCAATTTGGCTGGGCCATGATTCCCAGAATTGTGTGGTTGGCCTCCATTTTGTGATTGTAATTTTATGTTAAAGAGGATTAGGGTGGGATTGTAATACCACCTTTGCTCAGGTCACATCCCTGACCCAATGTAAAGGGAGTTTCCCTGGGGTGTGGCCTGCACCACCTTTTATCTCTCAAGAGATAAAAGGAAAGGGAAGCAAGCAGAGAATGGGGGAACTCATACCATCAAGAAAGCAGTGCCAGGAGCACAGCGCGTCCTTTGGACCCGGGATCCCTGCCCGAGAAGCTCCTAGTCTGGGGAACACCGATGAGAAGGCTGAGAAAGAGAGAAAGCCTTCCCTGGGAGCTGACACCCTGAATTTGGACTTTTAGCCTACTTTACTGTAAGGAAATAAACTTCTCTTTGTTAAAACCATCCACTTGTGGTATTTCTGTTATAGCAGCACTAGATAACTAAGACAACCTTACATTAAAGAATATGATTTGCATTTGTTCCAGGTACGTACTTTATACCAGTATACAGACTATGTGTGTGGCAGGGGGAGGTAACATGAATAATTACAGCAGTGAATTAAAAGATCAATAAGGTACTTACTTAATTAATAAACAAAAATATATAATAACAACCTATTGAGAAAAAAAACAGACCTAAATAAATGTAAAGCAATACCACTTTTATGGATTGGCAGACTGACTATTATAAAGATGTCAGCTGTTCCCAAATTTATTTATATATTTCATATAATACCAATCAAAATTCCAGATTATTTTTTCTGAATTTGAAAAGTTGATTGTAAAATTGATATAAAAATAAATGGGCTAATAAATGTCAAGCTACTCTTAAAGAAGAAAAACGAGATAGAAGACTATAATAATATCAACACTTATTATAAAACTATATAATTAATGCTATTTGTTATTGACACAGATACAGACATATATGCCACTAGAAAAGGAAAGAGAGTCTAGAAATGAACCCCCAATACATAAGTGGACACTTATATATGACTGAAGTGGCAAGGCAAATCGATGAGATCAGGGTGGACTTTTCAATAAATACTGCTGGAAAAATTAGCTCTCCATACAGAAAATTAACAAAATTTTATCCTCACCCACCATATGCAAAAATCAATTCTGACTGGATTGAAGTACTAAATGTGAAAGGCAAAACTAAAAACTTTAAAAAAGAGTGTAAGACAATGTATTGAGGTGGTGGTGGTGGTTTTTCGTCGCCCTCCAGTCACCTCCAACTCATGGCGACCTTAGGTACAGCAGAATAAAACATTGCCTAATCCTGTGTTATCTTCATGATCTTTGATATATTTTAGCCCATTATCGCAGCTATTGTGTCAATCCATCTCACTGAAGGTTTCCCTCGTTTTTGCTGACCCTCTACTTTACCAATTATGATATCTTTCTCTAATGATTGGTCTTTCTGGTTGATGTGTCCAAAGTAAGCAAGATGAAGTCTCACCAGGGAAGAATTTTTAAAATCAAGACACAAAAAGCACTGGCCACGAAAAAAAAAGATTCATAAATAAAATTGCATTAAAATTAGGAAATTTGATTCAATGAAAAACCTTACAAGAGAATGAAAAGACAAGCCACAGAGCATGAAAAGATATTTGTCACACATATAAATGGCAAAGCCTAGTATTCTACATTATCAAAAAGAAAAAAACCAACTTGATAGGAAAATGGGCAAAGGACTAGAAGAGGAATTTCACAAAAGAGGAACTTCAATGTCAAAGGTTCTCAGCCTCAATAGAAATTATGAAAATTAAAATCACAATGAAAAATACATTAAACACACATCAGATTGGCAAAAATTAAGAAGTCCAATAAAACAAAATATTGGCAAGAATGCAGAGTAATGGGAACTCTCACTTTGGAAAAAGTTTTGACATTATGTTGTAAAGTTAAAGATATGCATACTTGCATTCCAGAATTCCACTACTAGGTATTTATCCTAAAGAAATTCATACACATTGTACCCAAAAAAATGTACAAGAATAGTCATGGTAGCACTGTTTATAATAACCAAAACAGGAAATAGCTCAAATGTTCATCTATAGCAGCAACGAAAAAAAGGTTGTGATATATTCACACAGTGGAGTGTTCACACCAATGAAAATGAACAAACTACAATCACATGAAATATCATGGGTGAATTTCAGATATAATATTGAATAAGAAGAACCATGTAACATTATTCCATTCACTAAAGTTCAAAAAAGGTAAACAGGACTGCATTGTTTAGGGATGCATATTGTCTTAGTCATCTAGGGCTGCTATAACAGAAACACCACAAGCGGATGGCTTTAACAAAGAGAAATTTATTTCTTCAAAGTCAAGCAGGCTAAAAGTCTAAATTCAGGGTGTCAGCTCCAGGGGAAGGCTTTCTCTCTCTGTTGGTTGGCCTTCTCATCAGTGTTCCCCAGGACAAGGAGCTTCTCCGCGCAGGGACCCCGGGTCCAAAGGACACGCTCTGCTCTCGGCACTACTTTCTTGATGGTATGAGGTCCCCCTATCTCTCTGCTCACTTCTCTCTTTTATATCTCAAGAGATTGCCTCAGGACGCAATCCAACCTTGTGGACTCTAAGTCCTGCCTTACTAACACAACTGCCACCCTTCCTTCCTCATTAACATCATAGGGGCAAGATTTACAACATATAGGAAAATAACACAATACCAGGAATCATGGCCCAGCCAAATTGATACACACATTTTTGGGGGGCATAATTCAATCCATGACACATACATAGGTGGTAAAACCATAAATAAAGCAAGGAAATTATAATAAGAATGTTAGGCAGCCTGGGTTATCATTAAGAGGGGAAGGAACAGAGTTACGATAGCAGAGTGGTGCACTGACTTTCCTGGTATTGGTAATCTATTATTTCTTAATCTTCGTGAAAAAAATTTTTGTATATACTGATCACATAAATCTTTGCTTTATAATTATCTGTTAAACAGTACATATATGTTGTGTGTACTTTTCAGTATATATGTCATATTTCAATTAAAAAAACTGAACATCAAACTAAATGGTGAAACACTGAAGTAGCTTCTATTAAAATCAGAAATCAGGCAGAAATGTCTGGCTCCAGCACTATTTTCTAACATTGTTTGAAGATTCTAACTAAGGTAATAAGACATAAAAATGAAACACTTAGAAGAATTAGAAAAGACCAAATTCCTTATTTTTTATATGACAATATGATTATATTCTAGAAAACCCAAGAGATTCTATAGGCGAAAAACTATCATAACTAATAAGAGTTTGTTAAGTTGGCAAGATACAAAATAAACACACAAAAATAGTATTTCACTATCCTATCAATAACCATTTTGAACTGGAAATTAAAAAAAAAAAAATCCATTCACAACGGCAAAAACCATAAAATAAATTTAACAAAAATAGATACAGAATTTACATGAAGAAAACTATACTCAATGACATAAAAACAAGGTATGAATAAATGGAGAGACATACCACATGACTTAAATTACTTAAATGACATACCACATAAATTAAAATAATAGTAATAAAATCAATTTGAAGGACATTGAGAGTCTCACAAATCAAAGAGAAAGCTGAAGATACAGGCTTTGGGAAGGTGAGCAACTAGAGAGGCTGAGGAGATCTATGTCATGGAAACTAATGAATAATCTCTTTAGATCACCCCTGTTGGACAATCATAGCCATTGCTAATACAAATTTCTAGGTGAAAGCATCCATTTGGCTTAGCTTGCATCACCCTTAGCCTGGGAAAGGACTTTTAAAGTTTCTCTGCAATGTCATTTTTCCCATTTAATCCAACTTTTTAACCTGGCCTTAAAAAGTACTTATAACTCAGCAATCACACAGAAGAGAACATCGCTGATCTTTTAGTTGTGGATGGTTTGACATATCAGTCTCAAAGTCAAACAGTCATATCCATAAACAACTAAAGGACACCTTTGTGGCTTTTAATTACTTTTTCCCAGCTTCAAGACTAATTTCTGTGACATTGCTCTGATTCTTCTTAGTGATCATTTTGACCTTCGGTTTTTCTCAGCCTGCCTAGGTGGCCACTGTTTCCTGAAGTGATCCTCCCAGAAGCCTCCTTGAGTGGCTAGGACAGGCCTCCTTAACTTTTCCCTTCATCCTGAATTTGAGTTCTGAGCCATTCTGAAGATGCCATTGGCCTTCTCCCTACTCACCAGGATCAGGACTTCTTCGCTGGTCACTCTCTTTACTTCCTCCTGGTGCCTTTGTTGTGCCAGTGAAAGCCCTACTTTTAAGGGCTCAGCTCCCTTTTAACTCCGCTTGTCCCAAGGCAGTCAGTGAGCCAGACTCTACGGCCTTCTTGCTTAGAGACAATGAGACTCTTTCTCTGTCCTGAAACTCATGTGCCTATGAAGGACATCCTCTCAGTGCAGAATTAGCCCTCCTAGCCCTGGATGTGACCAAATGTAATAGAATCTACAACAACACAAACTGATTAATTTGCTTAACCTCTAGTCCTTTCCTCTTTTCCAAGACCCTGCAGCTGCAAGCCACGCATTCAACTTAGGATGCTTATGTATCCTTTTACTTGTTACAAGCTGAAGGTCTTTTGTATTTTGCTAGAAATGTAAATACCATTTTTAGATGAAGCAAATATGGAAAACCAAGCCTGGGTGATTGTAGCCCAAGCTTTTGCTAAACAGAGGTAATGAGGTATGGAAGCCTGAGACCTTAAGAAACCTTGGAACCTGGGAGGGTCAGAAGGCACCAGTAGATGAAGACTTGAGCTGGACTGGGTAGTTAGGCAGGTTATGTAACAGCTTATTCCTGTAGAGTAGAACTAGGACTGTGTCCAAATCTAGGTATTTTGAACTCAGTACTTGTGTTTTTCCCTTACTTTATCACACTTTCATCCACATTAGCTATCCAAAGCCCTGATCGTTCCAAAATACCTATTACTTAGAAGGCGGAATTCTAAGTAATCTTTTTATTTTAAAGATTCCTATTGTTATGATGATATTGTAATAAATAAAATTTGGGAGTAACTGAACACAAAAATAGAAAGAGAAACTGCCCCTGAAAAGAATAACTATTATATTTACCATATTTACCATATTTAAAGAAAATAAATATTGTATAGTTCAGTCATTAATTAATGATACAGTAAAATATATTTCAAATTCAGATTTTATACTTCTCATTCCAATTACAGGTGTCTGTTTTATTCAGCAAACATCCGGTGTCTGCTGTGTTAAACCACGAACAGGAAATAAGGAATAAGATGATTTCTAGATGTCTTAGGAAGATTTTTACTTTCAAGAAACTTCATTCAGTATTCAGTGGGTCCATCAAAAAAAAAAAAAACATGCATTGAATATTCAATAGTCAGTGCTAGGTTTCGAGCACAAAAGACTGAGTAAGGCACGGTCATTCCCTCAAATACGTTACCATCTATCTTCCTTTTTTTTTCTTTTCCTGTGCAGTTTCCCAAGTTAGTTTATAGCCAACTGAGCATGCTCGTCTGTTCTGATTATCATGGATTTTCATATTGCCAATGCAATTTGATGAAAACTCATTTTTTCTTTTATTATACTATTCAGAAATGCCTAGAAAAGCAAATTTAAGTGGAGATTATTCAAGGATGAGGAAGAGTAGAAAGTGTTCTCAGTAATAAAAGTATCAGTTTTATAAAACATGAAAGAATGAAGCCACAGTGCCACAAAGAGTAAGTTTCATCTGGGTCTGAGAAAAGCCCCTAGACAAGGAGCGATCCCAAAACCACCACGAGCTTCCTGATTGCCGTATTGCCACCATGGCATTGTACACAGGATTGCTTCTAACCAGGAAGTTCATTTTACAACAAAAATTTGCTAGCAATGGACTCAGGCTGATGAAATTTACTGATCTTACTATGTTCCCTCAGAAACCCTGGTGGCATAGCGGCTAAGAGCTACAGCTACTGATCAAAAGATCGGCAATTTGAATTCACCAGGCCCTCCTTCCAAACCTGACGGAGCAGTTCTACCCTGTCCTATAGAGTCGCTGTAAGTCAGAATCAACAGCAACGGGTTTGTTTTTTTTTTTTTTTTTTTTGCTATGTTCCCCATCACCTTGAAGCAGCTGCCCTAATAGAATGGTGGAATGGCCTTTTGAAATCTTATCATGGCAGCTGAGTGACAGCACTTTGTGGGAATGAGGTAATGTCCTACAGTAGCATTTCTCAAACATTTGGTCTCAGGATCTCTTACAGATTTTTAAGAGTTATTGAGGACCTCAAAGAGGTTTTTTTTTTTTTTAAAATGGGAGTTACATCTGTTGATATCACTGTATTAGAAATTAAAACCAAGAAATTTAAAAAATATTTATCAATTCACTTAAAAATAATAATAAATCCATTATGTGTTAAAATAACTACATGAAATTTCCTTTGAGAGAAGGTTTAGAATTACAAATTGAATTTCTTTAGTTGATGCAATGCAATTCAGGTTTTCTATATTTTCTTGTAACTAGGTAACTTGTGTCTTTCAAAGACTTTGTCCACTTCCTCTAAATTATCAAATTCATTGACATAAAATTGTTCATCAGATTCTATTAGCCTTTTAGTTTATGAAGGACCTGTAGTGAGTGCCCTTTTATTCTTTTTTTTTTTTAATTATGGCAAGTGTATATATAACAAAACGTTTGCCATTTCAACATTTTTTATGCGTACAATTCTGTGACATTGATAAAATGCATCATGTTGTACAACCATCGCCATTATTTGTTTCCAAATTTTTCCAACACCCTTTTATTTTTGATATTGATAATTTGTGTCTTCTTACTTTTTACTGTTAATCAGTCTAGGAAAGGTTATTGAGTCTACTGATTTTTTCACTGAATCAGTTTTGGGTTTAATTTGTTTTCTCTATTGTTTGCTATTTCCTATTTCATTAACTTCTGCTTTTTATTATTGATTTCTTTCTTCTTATTTTGAGTCTATTTTCTTTTTTTACATTTTTAAGGTGGAAACTTAGACCATTGATTTTAGACCATTCTTTCTTTTCTAATATAAGCATTTAATTTCTGTTTACGCCTTTGTTTATCTGTATCTCTCAAATGTTGATGTTTTCATTTTCATTCAGTTCAAAATTTTTCCTATTTCCTTTATAATTTATTTTTTGAAATTTAAATTTCTATTTACAAGTATATTGTTTGATGTTTAACTATTTTAGGATTAATAATAAATAATATTTTCAATTATTATTTATAATTTATTTCCATTGTGATCCATTTGTTTAATGGACCAGCATGGGTATAGCTTGAGAGTGTTCCATGTGCACTTGGGAAGAAAGTATATTCTTCTGTTGTTGAGTGGAGGGCTCTATAAATGTTTATCAGATAAAATTTGCTGACAGTGTTATTCAAGCCTTCTGTGTCCTTATTGATTTCCTGTCTACTTTTTCTATCAATTCTGAGAAAGGAGTATTGAAATTACAAGTGTAATTGTGAATTTGTTTCTTCTTTCGGTTCTGTCACCTTTCACTTCATGTGTTTTGAAGCTCTGTTATGCACTGTTAGAAAATTGATCCAATTATTATTATGAAACGTCCTGCTTTATCCCTACTACCATGGCTTGATCTGAAGTCTACTTTTCCAAATATTTATATAGTCATTGCTACTTTCTTATGGTATATTATGTTATATTTTTTCCATCCTTTTATTTTTAACTTTGTCTTTATATTTAAAGTGGATTTCTTATATATAGCATCTAGTCATGTCTTTCTTTTTTACCCAGTCTGACAATATATGCATTTTAATTGACACATTTAGACCATATACATTTAAAATAATTATAGATTTTGTTGGGTTTAAATCTATCATCTTGCTTTTTCAATTTGTCCCATCTGGTTTTTTTCTCTTTTTCCTCTTTTCTTATCACCTTTTTAATTGAGAATTATTTAGTATACCATTTTATCTCCACTATTGGCTTATTAGCTCTGCCTCTCTATCATGTGTGTGTGTTTACTCTAGGTTTTACCTATCATATCTTTAACTATCATAGTCTACATTTAAATAATATTATATCACTTCACATATAATGTGTGACCCTAACACTCCCCAGCATGTTTTCTCCTTTAAAATGGGCAACTGAGAGCTTGACATAACTAATGCCATGATGAACCTATAAGTTCTTTTTTTCTTTTTTGCCTGCCTTCTCCTTTCCACATAACTTTGTTAATGACTTTGTTTTGCTCTGTCCAGCCACTTGTGACTTATGACCCCTCATGGGAAGATTAGAGCCTAGCTATCTGACATGTATATCTTTAGCCTGATAAGGAGATGTCCGGCATTTATCTCTTTAGTCTGATAAAGAGTCTCTTGTAATTACCTTGTAATGAATAACTCATCCAGCCATGCCATCTGCAGACTACAAAGACACTTCTAACCTTTGTAAAAATCATATATAAGCTGTAATGTAAAAATGCCTTTTGGGACTCCATAGAGACAGCCTGCATTGCTCTCGGACTCCCCATTGGTGGACACCTCCTAAATAAACTTTCTCACCCTTTCTGACTTGGAGTACGTTTCATTGGCTCGACTGTTCCAGGGCACTGACCCTAATCGGGCAACATAATGTAAGATCCTTAAGATAATATACTTCCATTTCTCCCTCCCAACTTTTGTGCTATTTTTGTCATACATTTTATTTCTACATGCATTCTAAACCTCATAACATAGTGGTTCAGCAAACTACAACCCATGGGCCTTATTTGGCCTGCTACTTTTTTTCATAAATTAAGTTTTGTTGAAAAACAGCCACACCCATTCTTCTTGTATTGTCTATGGCTGCTTTAGTACTACAACAACAGAGTTGAGTAGCTGCCACAGAGACCATCTGGCTTGCAAAACCTGAAATATTTACTATTTGGCCCTTAACAGAAAAAGCTTTGTCAATCACTGCCAGAATACATTGTTATCATTTTTTCTTTAAATAATCAATTATCTTATTAAAATAGGTATATATGTGTTGTTGTTGTTACTATGTGCCGTCGAGTCAATTCCAACTCATAGCAACCCTTTATGACAGAGTAAAACTGCCCTATAGGGTTTCCTAGACTGTAATCTTTACAGAAGCACATCACCAAGTCTTTTCACCAAGTTTTTTCTTCCACAGAGTGGCTAGCGAGCAGCTGAGTGCTTTAACCATTGCGCCACCAAGGCTTCTATGTGTATGTGTGTGTGTCTTTTATTTACCCACGTATTTACCATTTGTAATACTAGTTAGTCATTTGTGTACATGTACATTTGAATTTAGTATCATTTTCCTCCTCCCTGAACTTCCTTTAACATTTCTTGTAGTGCAGGTCTGCTGGTAACAAATTCTCTCAGATTGTTTATCTGAAAAAGCTTTTATTTTGCCATCACTTTTGAAAGATATTTTCATTGGGTATGAAATTTTAGGTTAACAGCAACCTACTCCCACCCCGGCATTTTAAAGACATCATTCCATTGTCATCTGGCTTACATAGTTTCTGATGAGAGGTCTGATGTAATTCTTACCTTTGTACCTTTGTGTGCATTGTACCTTTTATCTCTGGCTGTTTTTAAGATTTTCTCTTTAGTACTGGTTTTCAGCAATTTGAGTGCTATGTGTCTCGGTGGTAATTTTCTTTGTGTTAGCCTTGCTCTGAGTTTACTGAACATCTTAGGTTGTGGGTTTACAGCTTCCATCAAATTTGAAATTTTTTAGGATATTATTTACTCAGGGTTTTTTTTGCTTCCCTTCCCCTTCTTGGACTTCAATTACATATGTTTTCCACCACTTGATATTATCCCACAGCTCACTGACACTACTTTTTATTTATTAATTAATTAATTCATTTTAGTCTTTTTCTCTCTGTGCTTCATTTGCAATAGTTTAATTGCTATGTCTTCAAGTTTACTGTTTTTTGTTTTTGTTTTTTTTTGCTGAAGTGTCAAATTCTACCCAGTGAAAATTTCACTTTACGCATTGTATTTTTCATTTCTGGAAGTTTCACTCTTTTAATGTCTTCCATTTCTCTCTTCATTGTGTTCACATTTTCCTTTAAGTCCTTGAACATATGTGTATTATTTATAATTGTTTATAAAGTTCTTGCCTGACAATTCCATCAACACTGTCATTACTGGGTTTGTTTCCATTTACTAATTTTTTCTCTGGGTTATGGGCCATATTTTCCTGTTTCTTTGCATGTCTAGTAATTATTGTTTGAATGTCAAACATTGTGATTTTACATTGTTGAGTGTGAATTTTGTTGTATTAATTTACAGAGTGTTGAACTTTGTCTAGCAGGCAGTTAGGTTACTTGCAGATTAGCTTGATTCTTTATAGGTTTGTCTTTAAGCTTTTTTACATTAGATCTAAAGTAGTCTTTACTCTAGGGCTACTTTATCCCTCCTATTAAGGCACGACCTCTGTGGATCTCCATTGAACATCCCATGTACTCAGTAAAGTCTCTCCACCTTGGAAGGTAGGAATGCAAACAATTATCAACTCTGTGTGAGCTCTTGGAATTATTTGTATTAGAGTTCCCTGATAATTTTCTTTCTGTACCCCCTTTTGCTTTTCTCAGTCTTATGGAGTTTCACCATATGTGTGTAAATATTTGAATGCAGCCGAAGATTAAAAAGACCCCTAGGCAGACTCTTTCTCTTCAAAGTTCTTTCCTCTCTGGCACTCTGCCCACAAATTCTAGCTGCTTCAATCATCCTGAATTCTAATCTATGCCTCCTCAACTTAGCAGGACTACTCACCTAAATTTGGGATCCCTATCTTGTACCCTGGTGGCACTGTGATTAGGTGTTTGACTGCTAACCAAAAGGTCAGCAGTTCGAATCCACCATCCGCTCATTGGAAACCCTACTCTGTCCTATAGGGTTGCTATTAGTCGGAATTGACTTGATGACAACAGGTTTGGTTTGGTTTTCATCCTGTGCCAATGGTCCAAAAATTGCCCTTAAACCCATTGCCAGTAGCTCACCATAGCTTTTAAGCACTGTACCACCTGTGCCAATGGTTCAGAAATTGCCCCTAGGGTGATATAGTTGGACTCATTAGATATACAAGGAATATATCATTTCCTTATAAACACTAAATATAGTGACTCCCTGTTATCTGACATAGCAAATAAAAACACTTGTCCCACAATTTTAGACTTTCTATCAATTTCCTGTTTCATTTCTTCTCTACTATAGACAGACAAGGTGCCTGGGTGGTGCAAGTGGTTTGCACTCAACTACCAACCTAACAGTTGGCAGTTCAAGCACACACAGCAGTGCCACAGAAGAAAAGCCTGGTGATCTGCTTCCATAAAAGGTTATAGACAAGAAAACCCTGTGGAGTAGTTCTACTGTGTAATACATGAGGTCGCCATGAGTTGGACTTGACAGCAATGGTTTACAGACAGATAACTCCATCATCTCTGTGTTCTTCATCCTGCATGATGCCACAGTATGTACACATATGCCATCTGATTCTATCTAGGATGGCTTCCTGCATTTCACCTTCAAAGTTGATCTCAAAACCCTTCCACCAGAAAGGATTTTTTAAAAAATGGAATATTTCGCTGAATATTTAATTACTCTACCTTGTAACGGGGCTCTGGTGGTGGAGTGGTTAAGAGCTCAGCTGCTAACCAGACGGTCGGCAGTTCAAATCCACCAGCTGCTACTTAGAAACCCTATAAGGCAGTTCTACTCTGTCCAACAGAGTCGCTATGAGTCGGAACTGACTCAACAGCACCTAACAACAACAACCTTGTAACATTGTATAGGAGTTTGAACTTGTCCATATATTATTTGGAAGGTAAGCTACCACTATGGTGACAGGATCAGATCAGAAGCCTGAGACCAAGGCTCAATTCCCAATTCTGCCTCTTAGCTCAATTCATGCCCCTGAACCAATGCTATTTTGGATTGAATTGTGTCCCCCCAAAAGATAAGTTAAAGTTCTAACCCCTATACCTGTGAATGTGACCCTGTTTGGAAATAGGATTTTTCTTTTGTTATTCTAATGAGGTCATACCAGAGTGGGGTGGGTCCTAAACCTAATCCCTTCTGAGTGGTGTTTTATTAAGGGAGTACAGACACAAAGAGACAAACACACAGGGGGGAAGACACCCTGTGAGGATTGTCAGGAACACCATAAAATGCCTGGGCGACAGATACTGAAAGAGACAAGAACTTTCTCAGAGAGCCAACAGAGAGAGAGCCTAGCCCTGCCAACATCCTGAATTCGGACTTCTGGCCTCCAAAAGTATGAGATAATAAATTCTTGTTCTTTAAAGCCACCCACTTAGAGTGTTTTTGTTATAATAGCATAGGAAACTAAGATAAATGCTAATAGCTGCATCTCACAGAGTTTGTTGATTGATAGCTGAGAGATGGCATATCAAAGCATAATATAAAAGTAGTTTACATTTTTTCCTATAGTGTTTAAGGCAAGGTTCTGGCATAAAGTAGAGGTTTACTAAATATTAATGACCTACTGTCATGCCATTAGGCCAAAGCCTATTTTGCCTCCTTTTCTTAAGGTGACAATCTCACATTGGTTTGTTTCCTAAAGAGTAGCAGAGTCTGGGCTGTCTCTAACATCTACCAGCTACCTCAAGGCTTCTGTGAGGTCTTCTTTGACCTCTCTCCCATACCATGGTAACTTCTCTTTGCTTCCAGTGCAGAGAATATCCCTCTAATTTAGTATCTATCACATTTTATTGCAAATATTTGTTGATGTTGGCAAATCTGCTGCAAAAGACCTCCTTAAAGTGCTAAAAAGCAAAGATCTCACTTTGGTGACTAAGGTGCACCTTACCCAAGCCATGGTATTTTCAGTCGCCTCATATGCACGCAAAAGCTGGACAATGAAAAAGGAAGACTTGATGCATTTGAATTTGAATTATAGTGTTTCAAATTGATGCATTTGAATTATAGTGTTGGCAAAAAATATCAAATATACCATGAATTGCCAGAAGAATGAACACATCTGTCTTGGAAGAAGTACAGAGTGGCCCTTAGAAGCGAACATGGCGAGACTTTGCCTGGCTTACTTTGCATGTTACTTCTGTAGAGGGTCAGCAAAAAAGAGGAAGACCCTCAATGAGATGGATTGACACATGGTTCCAACAATGGGTTCAAACATAGCAACAATTGTGAGAATGGAGCAGGACTGGGCAAGGTTTTGTTCTGTTCTACATAAGGTCACTATGAATTGGAAGCAACTCGATTGCTCCTAACAACAGTATAGTGTCTGGCACATAGCAGAAACTCAATGAACATATATTAGAGGAATGAGCCACTTCTCTGTTTTAGTCTTAGTTTCTTTAATAAAATAAAATTTTATGGAAATGTGTTGATGAAATAATGAATGTGAAAAAATTTATAGATTAAAAACAGATTCTGATGGTGATGTGTTTATTCTTTGCTTAGCAGGCCTTACTCATCTTTTCTCGTGAAATTCATCTTAATGTTTCAGTGTAGCTCCGTCCAATAGAAATATAATACAAGTCACGTATGTAATTTAAAAAAATTTAGTAGCCACATCAAAGAGGTAAAAAGTAGGCGAAATTAATTCTAATAATGTATTTTACTTAACCCAATATATCCAAAATATTGCTAATGAGCTATTTTACATTTTTTTTAATTAAATCTTCTACATATGGTGTGCATTTTACACTTTAAGCAAATCACAATTCGGACTAGCTACATTTCAAGAGCCCAGGAGCCATACGTGGCTAGCGGCTCCTGTCTCGGAATGAGCAGCTTCAAGGCCCACTTCAGATATTAGCGACTTACTGAAGTCAACTTATCCCTCATTCAGAATTAACGAATTTTCTTAAAGCAGTCTCAAGCCCCTTATCCTCACTATCTCGAAACCTTGCATTACGGTTTGTTGCGTTTTATCTCCATACTAGAGGGTAAGCTCCTTGAGGAATTCCAGACTGTTTTCTTGTGAAATCAGTCTCACGTCGATCGTCTGACCTATAACCGGCGGTTATCAAATGTCGAGGTAATTAAAGAACACCCGCGGGAGGTCGAGCGGCGGGGACGGAAAATGGTCAGTCAGGGTGTGGAGCGGAGAGCGGCGACCGCAGGCCGCGATCCGCCTTGGCCCATGTGGGGAGGCCGCGCCGCCCCGCTTCGGCCTGCAGGGTCCGGGGACGGCGGATGCCAGGGATCGGGGCCTCGGCAGGCCCAGGCTGCGTTCGGCTCTCTCCGGGGTACCAGAGCCAGGACTTGTCCTCATC
>NW_004444059.1:319770-325684 GCF_000243295.1 Trichechus manatus latirostris
CACAGGTTACCCCACTTGTTCTTGCCCCAGTTCACTAGAAACCTGTTTTCTGACCTCACTTCCCCTGTTCCAGTTTAATCCACTCGGATTCTTGAAATCTGACCCTCTCCAGGGGCACTGTGACAAGAAGGGGAAAAGAAGCAGCCTTACCCTGGAGCTGGCTCCTGCCCCGCCCACGCCCCAACCCCGATTAGGGGCCAGAGATCCCGGAGGGAGCCCTACACGTCCCTGTGCCCTTGGGCTACACATTTCGATGACATGGCCCTTTCTCTGTTCAGCAGCACTAGCTGCAAAAGCTTCCTTCTGCAGGTGCCTTGCTACTCAGATATGTGAGGAAAAGGGGGAGATGGAAGCCCTAGAACCCAGGATCATCCTGGAACCAGGAGAAACCAGGTTAGGACTGCCACCTTAACTGCCCAGGTGCTGGCTCTGACACGGTGAACATCTTAGGAAATGCAGTCTGAGGACAGGAACCTACCCCATCCTTTGCTGAGATTTTGCCAGCTCATCTACAGGTTGTCTGTCGGCAGTCAACAGAGGCTCACAGCTGGCCCAGTGGGCTCTAAGAGGCATCCCATCAAAGGACTTTGCTGTTGGGGGAAATGGAGAAATGAGTTTGAGACTTGTGTCCAGATATTTAGCAAGAAGTAAAGCCCTGGAAGAGGATTTGCCGAGGGAGGTAGGAAACAAGGAAGACCTTGGAGGAAGAGGGGGAATTAGTGTCTTGTGTGGTAAAAATGAAGAGAATACAGGAGATGGAATTCAGTAAAGCCCCTTGTAGAGAAGCTAAAGAAGAGAGCTAAAATGGAAATTTCCCTTTATTGGTTTATCAAGATTTTCCTTTCTCATGAGAAATGTCTGAAAAGGAGACTTCTCCTAAACTGGGAATCAGTCCAGGATGCTCCCATGAGGCCCTCATATGTTTCTGGACTTCTGAGATGAAAGGGGAATTTGTTCTCCCTGTGTGTGGACTTAGGGTTCCCACCTCCTCTTTCCTCTTCTTTTGTCAGAGACAAAAATGGAAGAAAATAAACGATTTTGACATTTGTTTTTACCTATCCTGGCCTTCAGGGTTCTTGCAAACGTTATTGGATGGATGTCTGTTCAAGAGTGGGCCAGAATAGTTACTAAGATTCTGATCTTGGAAGCTTTTCACTAGCACTGACTGTTTGGGTACTGAATAAGAATCCCAGAAGTATGATGTTGCCAAGCAAGAAGGGATTCTATTCAGTCTCATAGACTTATTTCTCTGCCGTAAGGCAGGGAGGCCCTATCACAACACAAGTACTACCTGTCCTGCTCTTAAGATATCCAGGGAAAAGAAGAGCTCACAACCTGGTCCTGTACACTGCAGGATTGTTATTTAGAAATTTTTTTTAAATCTAACCTAAATCTCTTCTCTTGTAATCAAAGCCTGTTTCTTCCATTTGATCCACATAAAGATAGAAAACACGTCTCTTTTTATTCATCGGTAGCATCATTCATCAGCCCTCTCCAGGCAAGAGAAAATTACGTCATCGTTTTTAACTTTTCCCCAATGGTCCTATTTCCCATCCCTCTCTTCACTTTTGTTTCTTCCTCTGAACACACTCTGGCTTCTCCACACCCTTCTTTAAAATTGAATATGGTTTTCTATTGAGCTCTGAGTCATCCCTGCCAAACAGATTCATTCCTGTGTCTCAAATCACAGGGCCATTAATTCACCCCGGGGTCATGTTAGCCCTACTGCTTCCTCTTTTTCCACCTCTGGTCCAAACCCTTTTTGTTCTGTTTTGCTTTTCCCTACTAAACATCAGCTCCTCACTGACCAAGAATTTATTTTATCTATTAGAGTTGCTTTGGAGTGTTATACCCACTTTCCAAGATATTGGTCTTTCTACCATATTTACTGTCAGTTCTCATCGGAGACAGATGATGTGTCTGTTAAGGCTTGTCCTACGTGAGGCACATTTGACTCAGCCTCATAAAAGAGATACATGCTCATCACACACATAACCCTTTGCCTGGGACTTCTACCTGTAGTAATAATTTCATTCTAAACTAATTGATGAGAATGTGATTTGTGACAGAAAGTTTTATGTGCCGTTATATCCATCTTTGTTTAGTGCAGATCCTGTATTTTCAGTAGTTGAAATTAAATGGATAGCTTTTTTAATTTCCAGAATCATTCTTTCTTTTTTTAATGAACTTCTTCCAGCCTTCAGGGATATTCTGCTTCTACCACGAGGTCCCCAAAATAACAGTTAGTGACTTTGCTATGTAGCACCTGCCAATTTCTTAGTTCCTCCAAGAAGTCTGGTGTCAGGCTCAGTTGATTAGAACACATCAAGCTTTTAAGGTTCATCTTCCATCAGGCTTCTTCTATCCAGTTTCATCTTTTATCCCTGGGGCTGTTCTCCATAACTCCCTTAGAAATATCATCCCTTACCGTTTTCATGGGCACAGCTGATATGACTTTGTTCCAGGTCACAATTTGGGTTTGCAGCCAAAATGCTTTCAGAGCAGACAGCAGCCCTGGGGGCCGGATGGGAATCAATGAATGTCCAGCTGGATGGAGCAGAGCCCCAGGTGGAAAGGAGAAGCCAGGAAGAGGGGCCATGGAGAACAGCTCCAGGGCCACTGGAACACCTGTGCTATGACCTTGAAGAGGAGCCACAGTCTCTTCAGGAGAAGGGTGAGAGCCCACAGGGTACTGTGGGAAGCATAATGCAGAGTCATCTCCTAATCTCTGTTCAAAAGGTAGAGTTAAGAACCACGAAATTGCCATGGACCAAACAATATAACCAATACCAGGACCAGTCAGGTCTTCCTAGTCTCAGGAATGGAAGGAGCTCCAGGATTCTGTAAACCATGTGACTGGGCTTCTCTCCACTCCTAGCATAATCACTCCCTCCATATAAGGCAAGTGCTCAGGTTAGTGGGTAGTGACTGTGGAAGACGAGGAAATGACAGCAACACTGATTACTCTTGGAGGACACACCCAGTGAGATGCACTTTACTAGATGAAAATCACATTCAAATAATATAAATTCAAATCATAACTAGGCTAGTAGAGATGAATAACATAAAAACTACTAAAAGCCACCCAGTACCCTTATAGAACATTTTGAGTGAAGGCCTATTCATCCATATTTTTGAATGTTACCAACAGGCATAGATACAGGAGAAGATGGGACCTTTAAACCCCTCTAAAACAGGACCCCACATCACTGGGAAAGAGTGCATAGTTCTCTAATGGTTCCTTTCTCCCTCACCAGCTCAGTCAGCTCCTTGGGTTCCTGCCATTCCCCAGGAGGGGAGCACCGGAGACTGGGAGATGGCAGCTGCACTACTGGCAGCCGGATCACAGGTGGGCTGTGCTTCCCTGGACCTCATCACTGCTGCCTTTCTATACCTTTATAATCGCCCCATTGATTTGTTATGTCGCATGATCACTAATGGTGTGCTCATCTAATAACTGAGCAGATTCTATCCCTGCCTTGTGCAAAATAGCTTCGGAAAGAAGAATGGAGGCATAGCAAGAAGAGGGGAATTCCTTGGAGATTAGGGGTTATTAATGGATGGCTATGCTATCCACAAGGGGATTTTCAGAACAATTAATTCCTTTAAGAAATGAATCTAGAAAGATTAGGAAAAGGGGACCTGAAGGTGGCTTGGAAGAACATTGAGTGGGCAGGATTGGGTGGATGATGGAGCACTTTCAGAAGAAAGAAAGATACGAAGAGGGGCAGAGCTAGAGAGGGAAAATGGCTTTAGATTCAGAAGGCAATAGGAGAGCCATGGGAAGATGATAATAGTAGCGACACTCCCAGAGTACTTACCATGTGTGCTGTTCTCTGAGTACTTTACATATACTAATTTATTTAATCCTGAGAGCAACTCAGTTATCCCCATTTTACAGATGAGAAAATCGGGGTAGGGAGAGATTAAGGCACTTGTGTAACGTCATACTCTAGTAAGTGGCAGATCTAGGAGACATTTGGATTGAGAATCTGGGTTCCTACACACCATACTATGCTGCCTCAGAAGATAAGGATATGGCATAGCAGGGGAGGCAAGAAAGAATATTTTATCTATATCATTTTGTGCCGATGGAAAGGGAAAGGTCATGTAGAAGAACGAGGAGATGGTACAGAATTTCTGCAGTGAAAAGAGTAAGGCAGGTGGGAAGAGACTGGGCAGACACCTGTAGGTAAACAGAGGGAGCTGAGTTAGTAGTGCCTCTGACTGCTCATGATCCCACATAGGAAACTTCTCTAGAGACATTACCTTCACTCACTCCCTGATGATCTACCTCTTCCCTCTTCATTTCCTCTTTACCAAAACTATGTGCCCTACCCAGGGACCTCTGGGTGATTAATTCCTTTTCTAGATCCTCTCCCGCCCTGTCTCCTCTACTACCTCAGCCTTTTATACTGAGGTCACATTTTCCTTAGGGAACAGCTGCTGACAGAAGATGCCACATTTTGTTTCAGGGCCTGGTAACCATTAAGGATGTGTCGCTGTGCTTCTCTCAGGAGGAGTGGCGGAGCCTGGACCCCTCTCAGACAGACTTTTATGGAGAATATGTCATGCAGGAAAACTGTGGGATAGTGGTCTCTCTGAGTAAGCATGACCTTCCCCAGCCACTCAAAGATTGTACTCTGGGAGGATGGAGCCATCTGCTCCAGGGCTGTTGGATAGTGTCTGTCTAGGGTTCTTTCCGTGGCAGGAAATCTAGGCTCCCATCAGAGAAAGAATGTTGGAGCTAATCCAAAAAGAGTGGAAGTGAGGCATCTTTAAAAAAAAAAAAAAGCAAAATAATTCTGAATTGTGGAGAAAGAACTTCAGGTTATTCTTGGTTGGGAATTGGGAGGTTCTTATAAAGCAGGGAAAGGGACATATCTGAGAGATGGAAACTCAGGAACTATTTAGGGGGAGATGTAGGTGCTGGGGGAGGGGACAGCTGTATTAGGGCTAATTAAGTGAAGTTATGGCCAGAAAGGAAAGTTGGGCTGGAAGTATTTGAACAGAAGAGGTCAGACTCATTGGGGAGGAAAGTATGAATTTCTAGGAGGAAGAAGAGGGACTTAACGGAAATGGGTGGGGTGGGGAGGAGGGGAAAAAAAAAAAGGCCTGTATCTGATCCCCTTTTATTTAAAATTCCAAGGAATAATCTGGGAAACAGCTTTTTTTCAGAAATATAGAATTACTATTGAACTAATTGACATCTCTATTTTCCTTTCCCATGGACAGGATTTCCAATTCCCAAACTGGACATGCTTTCTCAACTAGAAGGTGGGGAAGAACAATGGGTCCCTGATCCCCAGGACTTGGAGGACAGGGACATCCTGAAGGTCACATATACAGGTGAGGACCTAGAATAAAGTTCCAGCCACTGCCTACACCCCTCTCAGGGTACCATCAATATGTGTCCCTCTAATCCCTCTACAACCTCAGAGAGTTACAAAGTTGAAAAGTTTAGAGATCTTTTTCCTCAAAAACAAGGCAGTGTAGCAGAATGGTTTAGAGGGCAGGGTCTAGTGCCAGACTTTTTGGATTTGAATCCTGGACCATAGCTGTTGTTGTTGTTAGGTGCCATCGAGTCGGTTCTGACTCGTAACAACCCTATGTACAACAGAACGAAGTACTGCCTGATCCTGTGCCATCCTCACAATCGTTATTATGCTTGAGCCCATTGTTGCAGTCACTGTGTCAGTCCATCTTGTTGAAGGTCTTCCTCTTCTTCGCTGACCTTCTACTTTATCAAGCATGATATCCTTCTCCAGGGACTGATCCCTCCTGATAACATGTCCAAAGTTTGTGAGATGTAGTCTCACCATCCCTGCTTCTAAGGAGCATTCTGGTTGTACTTCTTCCAGGACAGATTTGTTTTGTTCTTTTGGCAATCCATGGTATATTTAATATTCTTCTC
>NW_004444059.1:327551-336628 GCF_000243295.1 Trichechus manatus latirostris
TCTGTAAATTATTGTGCAAATTAAGTATGTTAGCATATTAAAACAATAGCACAGTGTCTGGCACAAAATAAGCTCTCAGTAAATGTAAGTGGTGGTGATTGTTGTTCAACCACCCACGCACTGTGGGAGTTCCTTCTACAATGTCTCTAGTATTGCTGACAGGTGGTTACCCAGCCTGTGATGATCACAGCACAGTCCTTAACCCTTTCCATGGCTCAGGCAGGTGATTAATAGTAATAAATAAATAACAGTAGCATATACCATTTACTAAGTGCATACTAGGCAGCAAGTACTGTGCTATCTATCTTATAACGACCTTGAAGGAGAAGTGTTATTATTCCCATTTTACAAAAGAAGAGATGGAGGCTTAGAGAAGTGGGAGAGCTGAGATTCCCACTTGGGTATCTGCCTACTAAACTGAGGCTTTTAACCTCTACACCAGTTGCACTGTCTTGTACATTAGAATCTGTTCTCTTGGCTTTTCTAGGGTGAGGCTTGGCCCTGGCAGGCATCATATAGGCTCATCTGTGACTTGGGTCCTGGAGTACTCTCTTGTGACTCCCCTCTTAGGGTTGATATTTTCCCTTCTCCACAGGAGATGGAAGTGAGCACGAGGGGGACACCCCTGAACTAGAAGCAGAACCTCCCAGAATGTTATCCAGTGTGTCTGAAGATACTGTTCTCTGGAATCCAGAACAGGATGAAAGCTGGGATTCCATGCCCAGGAGCTCCAGAGAAATGCTTCTGGGCCCACCTTTTCTTCAGGAAGATAGTTTCTCCAATCTTCTGTGTAACACAGAGATGGATTCCCTTTTAAGACCCCACACATGCCCTCAGTGTGGGAAACAGTTTGTGTGGGGCTCCCACCTTGCCAGGCACCAGCAAACCCACACTGGGGAGAGGCCCTACAGCTGCCTCAAATGTGAGAAGAGCTTTGGGCGAAGACATCACCTGATCCGGCACCAGAAAACCCATCTACATGACAAACCCAGCAGGTGCTCTGAGTGTGGCAAGAATTTCCGATGCAACTCCCATCTGGCCAGCCACCAGAGAGTGCATGCAGAAGGCAGATCCTGCAAGCCTCTAGAGGCTGGGGAGAGTCCCGGTGCCAGGAAACGGCAGCGCACCCCACCAGTGCCAAAGTGCCATGTGTGCACCGAGTGTGGGAAGAGCTTTGGCAGAAGGCACCACCTGGTGAGACACTGGCTGACCCACACCGGGGAGAAGCCCTTCCAGTGCCCTCGCTGTGAGAAGAGTTTTGGCCGCAAACATCACCTGGACAGGCACCTGCTGACCCACCAGGGACAAAGTCCCCGGAGTAGCTGGGACAGAGGGACATCTGTCTTTTGAAATCTGTTTCTCTGCAGCTGTGGTCAAACCCATCAGTTGGTGCTACCAGGAGTCTCTGCCAGGGCTGCCCTTCTCCTGCACCCCAATGACCAGAATCATGAGTGTTAGCCCCATCTCTAGAAAGATGAGGTTCCAGCATTGGGCAGAGCATTTCTCACCAGTTCTGTGAGACACGCACAAAAATAGGGCTCTTTATACAAAAAATTTTGGGAAACAGTACATACTATATGGGCTGATATTTAGCCTGAGCCCATTTTCAAGGATACAGTGGTACCAGCAGTTTGTGGCTGAGGTCCATTTTGATTGATTGGAGCCCATGCCACACGAGTTGTTAAATACTTTCGAGTTATCAGTCTTGTATACTATAACTAGTATATTTTCTCTCTCTTTCACACACACATATCAGCACAGTATGCACATTAGCATACTAAGGCTCTGAAAACTTTTGCAGTAGAGCAAACTGTTAAGCCTGTCTTAATGTGGTGTTTCCTAAATTTATTTGACCTCAGAACCCTTTCTATTTCACATCCCACAGAACTGGTAACTCCGTGAAACACACTCTGATGAACATTGGGTTAGAGAGTAATGAGGAAACAGGAGAGGAAAGAGATAGTGATGAGATGCCCAGAGCCCCCTTATTTATCCAGATGAAAGCCGGAGGGGCAGACCTCGTGGCATCATCCATACAGACCTCCACACCTCACACTACTCCCTGCTGAAAGAATAACCTCTCCACCCCCTTATGCCTACCCCTTTCATCCTGCACATACATATATCCAGCTGAGAGATCACACTACGTGCTAAGAGATGAAACGTACATACCCTCAAGTAACCCAGGCCCACACAGAAAAACAAACAATATCCCCTTGAACAGACGCCCCCCTCCTCTTGGCTGTGTCTTCATGTGTCTGTGTGTATCTGTGTGCAGGGTCTTTGAAGAGAGCATACTAAATACAAACTGTACAAGCTAAGTTTCCTGAGGGCTGTGTTGTGGAGATGAGGGTAGTGGAGCTGTATGGGGTTTTCTGTTTGTTTTGTTTCAAGATAGGAAGTAATCTGAAAGACTTTAGGAGCCTAGTGGAAAGGACTAAGTGATGGGTTAAGTTGTGGAAATTGAAGTATAAAGCTTTACCCACCATCACTGAGATCAAGACATAACTGAGGATACATATGCCTGCGTCTAAATCTCTGGGCCACAGATTGTTTTGGGAGGGGAGGAGAGAGAAAGATCCTCAGTGAAGTGAGTTTTTTTCTTGTTGATTTCCAGCAAGCTTTGTGGTGAGTGGGCTGTTTTGTGTAAGTGCTGGGCAGGTAGGGCAAGGATCACAGTGCTTGCAAGTTGTCATGACTCTTGTTTGACTTTGATTGCCTAGTCAAAGGGGCAGAATCATTCTTGAGGATCTTATTCTCCCAGAAACAAAACTTTAGGGGAAATGGCTGTGGCTTAGCTTTTCAGTTGATGCAGAGTAATAAGCTTTCCAGTTGGTTTTTCTCCCGATTCTAGAAAGGTGTTCACACTAAGACTGTTAACTCCAGGATTTGCATAAGTATTCTAGCATCTGTTGGTTGACGAGTTGGTCGTTGTTTCTCTTTGTTGATGATTGTGTTAATACCAGTCTTATAACTTGAAACTTATCTAGTATGTAAGAGCAGTTTGGGGTTAGGGAGGGAGAGGAACAAAGAGGATGAAAACGGGATGTTTTCTCTTTATTGCTTAGATTCTGATTTTCCCCTAAGACACTTATTTCTCAATCATAAATTGGTGGAATTAACCAGAGATAAGAGGAAGGGAGTTACAACCATCTTGTTTAATGACAGTCCCACTTGCATAGAAAAACCTGGGTAAATCATAGTTCCTCAGAGTCCTGAACTCAAATGGAGCTGAAAAGAGGGTCATTTTGCTGACTGGGCTTCTTAGAATGGATGTGACTTGAGCAGCCCTCCCTCCACCTCCCATATGCTGCTTAGAGCATCCTCTCTTCTTTGCCTGGAATGCTCTTTGCTTATGTTCTTATGAATAGAGCAAAATGACCAGCAAGATGGCAGGTCTTGCCCTAGGTCCTCAGAGACAGGAGTATTTTTAGGATCAGTATTAGGAGATGCCCCAGGAAATAGTAAAGTATTGGGTTCCAGTGGTGAAAGTAGATTATGCCGTTTCCTTTACCCTCCCACTTTGCCTCAGTCTTTAATACATATCAGCTGTATATAAGCAATGGTTCAGACCTGTTTTGGATCACAGACCCTTTTAAAAATCTGATAAAAACCAGAGCCCATCCATGGAATTGCTAAACTGGGGCCAAAGAAGGGGAGTTACCTGACCCAATATAGTCATTTCATATTTGTGTTAAGAATTACGGGACAAGGATCACTAAATATTATAAGGACTGAGATACCAGAAGGTGAGGATAGGGTGTGGTATTCAATGACTAGAAGGGTATTGCTTACATTCTACTCTATGTTTTAAAAATATCTAACATGCTGAGAAATCCAGCTCCTTACCAATCTTGTTTTAAGGACTTTGTGGAAGGTGGCATTCCTTACTATCAGAAGAGCATTATATGGGGTTCTTCTGAACCAGAGGCATGACATCACGCCTCTTAATCACCAGTTGTTAGCCTCCAACCTTTTATCTGTTTTAGTAATTATAAGGATAAAAAGTGAAGCCCCCAAAGCATAGGTGCAGTCATAACACCCAACTGAAAGGTCTCATGAAGTCTAAGGGCCTTCTGCGGAAGGGGCAACCCTTTGAGTCATTTCTGGTGTACCATTCTCTTTTCTACCTCAGTCCAACACCATCTCTCCTTGGACGAAAAATAAAGTAACAGCCATCAGATGGGTGAATAGATTTGAATGATTTTTCCCACTCAGAATCTGCCTCAAACTCTCATCTTCGTCCCAACTCCCTCTGTCACGTGTCCTCTCTACCCCCTTTAAATGTGTTCACTCTGGGCAAAATGTATAACAGAGAAGTTCATCTTCAGGAACCTGTCTCCTTTTTCCCTCTGTGGTACCTCTGCTCTATTCAGGGCCCAAGTATTCTCCCCTTTCCACCCCATCAAAGAATCTTTTATATAGAAGAATGTAGCCCAAAATGTTGACTTTTCCCAGGGCTATTTACATTTTAAGCCTTACCTCTAATTGTGGAAGAAAAAGCTTGCCCCTTATTAAAGCAATGCTCTGCCTTCGGAGGGGGTGGGCCGTGGTGAGTCAGTGGTAGAATTCTTGCCTTCCATGCTGGAGACCCGGCCAGTGTACCTCATGCACAGTCACCACCTTTCTGTCAGCGGAGGCTTGTGTGTTGCTGTAATGCCAAATAGGTTTCAGTGGAGCTTCCAGTTTAAGACGGACTAGAAAGAAAGGCCTGGCAATCTACTTCAGAAAAATCAACCAATGACAGCCCTATGGATCACAATGGTCCGATCCTGTTGTGCATGGAGTCATCATGAGTGGGAGGTGACTGGAGGGCAGCTAACAGAAACAACATGCCTTCAAAGAGCTAACCCAACCAACCCAACCCACTACCATCAAGCTGATTCCTACTCATAGCCACCCCATAGGGTTTCCCAGGCTGTAAATCTCTATGGAAGCAGACTGCCACATCTTTCATCTGCGAAGCCGAGGGTGGGTTTGAACTGCCAACTTTTCGTTTAGCAGCCAATTAACCACTGCACCATCAGGGCTCCTTGCAAAGAGCTAAAGGGCTGATAACCCGGGATAATATCCCTCCCTTTCTAGCACTCCTTCAATCAAACCACTGTTGTCTATTTCCATCAAGGGCAAGATGAGTCCTGACTCAGGTCCAGAGGGTCTAGAAGGCAGACTCTTTCCATCTGTATTCAGAGGGGTGCACTGGATGGGGGTGGGGCTGGGCAATGACAACAGGAAAGTGAAATCTATTCTGCTTGATCTCTCAAAAAGCCTGAGCTGGCAAAATTTCCCTCTATTTCCCAGGATGCTATATTAGGCAGCAGTGTTTCTTTTCTCAAAGTGGGACTAGCAGCAGTAGCATCACCTGGAAATGTGTTGGAAATGAACATTGTCAGGCTCTACCATAGACCTACTGAATTAGAAACTATGGGAGTGGAGCCCAGCAGTCACTTTTAACACACCCGCCAGCATATCTGATGAAAGCTAAAATTTAAGGACCACTGGCTAAGGAATTCAAATTCCATTTAAAGTGGTGGCCCTTGCCCTCTTCAAATGGGTAGGGGGAGGGGATCGTCACACCCCTTTTGTCAGGTTTATTTTCTGCAACCTTGCTAGGCTTGTTACTCCCCAATTCTGTTCCCCTTCCAGTCTCAAGATCTTCCCCAACATTTAAATCAGTGAAAGAATTGAGGTCAGTCGCCAATTTCAGAAACTGTGGTCAGGCAACTACCAAGTTCCCTTGGTTGGTTGAGGCTGGAGTTTCCGAAATAGGCACTGAGGATACTTGGGTCCAGAAACCTGAAAGGACAGAAAGGAGCAGAGCCCCCAAAGAAGGGAAATGCAATGTAAGACTGGCATCTGAGGAAGTGGCCTTCCTTTGCTAGTTATCTAATAAGCTGCCCTGGAAGGGGAATGGGTAGGCATTCAGCACAGAGGCAGAAAGTAAGGCCAGCTGTGGCCAGGTTTTCCAACCTCACAATTGGATTGGAGACTAACATGGGACCATGCAGTGGATTTCTAACCATGATTTGGCCTATCCTATAGGCAAGGTAAGGAGCCCTGGTGGCAGGGTGGTTAAGCGTTTGGCAGCTAATGGAAAGGTAGGTGGTTTTTGAACCCAGCAGCCACTCCGTGGGAGAAAGATGTGGCAGTCTGCTTCCATAAAGACTATAGCTTTGGAAACCCTATAGGGCAGTTCTACTCTGTCTTACAGGGTTGCTGTGAGTCGGAGTCAACTTGAAAGCAACAGGTTTGGGGTTTTTTTGTTTATAGACAAGGTGGGAGTACCTAGGTGGTGCAAACGGTTAAGCGCCCTCGACTACTAGCTGAAAGGCTGGCGGTTTGAACCCACCCAGAGGCACCTTGGAAGACAGGCCTGGCAATCTACTTCCAGAAGGTCACAGCCTTGAAAACCCTACAAAGCAGTTCTACTCTTCACACATGAAGTCGCCATGAGTCAGAATCAACTCAACAGCAGCTGACATTGGCAAGGTCAGGAGTTCATGGGTGCTGCGAACACTCAGCTACTAACTGAAAGTTTGACAGTTTGAATCCACCCAGAAGTGCCTCAGAAGAAAGGCCTGGCATCTACTTCTGAAAGATCACAGCCATTGAAAACCATATGCAGTGCAGTTTGCCATAAGTCGGAAGTGACTCAATGGCAACTGGTTTGAAGTGTTTTGGTTTTATGGGCAAAGTCAGCAGGAGCATCAGGGTGCCCCTACGGTGTGAGAGAGAACCAGGCTCATTGAGAAAGGTGTGACATAGGTGAGATTCAAACTCAGACTCTGTTTACTAGGTAGAAGTTGTAGCCAATTAAGCCACAGCACCCACATCAAAAATGCATTCTCTTTCCTCCAAATGGTGAGAGGAAAATGCCATCTATGTCCACCCTGAGAAGAGCCCTGCAGGCTGCAGGGCTGTCTAGGCTCTGCCAATTAAAGCTCAAAGTGTTATTAAGAAGAAGAAGAAAAAAAAAAGCATTCCCCTGGTTTGAAGATTCTGTCCAATACAGGCTGTAGGAAGGGATGTCTTGTAGGCTGTGGTCCTACCATCTCTTCCAGCTTCTCTCCCAGGTGCCCCAGAACTGAACTGACAGTTGAAAACCTGCCACCCGTGTTGGGCTAACCAAGGTCAAAAGGTTAGGGTGGATTTAAACATCTTTGTGAGAGATGATCAGCCCCTCTCCTCCCAGGCTATGGGAAACTGGTTGCAGCTGTCTTCAATTCCAGGCCTTAGGCCTGGCCTCTTTCCTGTCACTGCCTCTATTTACCCAATAGGCAGCGCTCTTCCTCCACTCTTAGCTCCTACTTCTCCAGTTTGCTTTGGTGTGTGTTTTGGTTTGGTTTGGTTTGGTTTCTTCTGGGGAGTGCCACCCTTCCCCAGTGTATTTGTTCTTTCCAAGCCCCATCCTTCTCCTTCCATCACAGTCTCTCTCTCCAAGCTTCTGGTTAGTTCCATTCCATTATGAGCCCACCACCTGTCCCTCTGCCTACTGTCCAGTTTCTTTTCCACCAGCTCTAAGCCCACTAAGCAGGGGTCAATTTCTCACCCTTCCACTTTCTTCTCCCTGATTCTTGGCTGTAGCAGCGCAGCTGCCATCTCACCTGCTCTGCATCTTTCTCCTTCTCACATACACACCTCACATCCGGACTTGGTGAAGGTCGCCGGTGTTATGAACGGTACTACCCAATCCCAGCCCTTTACTCCATTCACTACAGAGCTTCTTCCCTTGATGTAACTTCTAAAGTTGCTTTCCACTTTTCACAGTTTTTATTTACTCTGTCCCTTCCTGGCTCTTGTAGCTCCTGAGATTACCCTCAATTCTATAAGCTATCTTTTGCGTGCCTACTATATGCCAAGTGCTGGCTGTTCCAGGCCTGGGGGGATCCAGTATGAATATGATCCCCGTCTCCACAGGGTTCCTTAGCCGAGCACTCCCCCGCCATGACTTTTCCTGCCACTTGTCTCTTGCCACTGCGTGCCAAGGCGCCCTCCTCCCAGGAGGCTTTGAGCTGTGGTGCCCACTTGCGGTCCAGTCCAACACTGGCCCCCCTAGTTCTATGTTGCTGCCCCGTGCCTGCAGAATTTCTAGCTATTGTCTGCCTTGGTTCCCTCCGAATTACTGTGAACTTCCTATGGATTATCAAAGAACCTTACTTAAGAATCTATACTAAGCTCCTTACGGTCTCTGTCAGTTGAATAAAGGACGTGCTGGCTGTATCATTGACTTCCTCTGTCCGTCCTCTCCTCCACGTTGCTCTCCATTCCACACGCCTGTCTGCTGATAAAAAGGCTGCAACAAAGTGGAGAACGCCGAGCAGCTCAGGTGGCTGTTGCGAAGCCACGGGCGAACTTCCTCACCGCCTCCGCCTCTCGCGAAACACCGACCTGGAGACGACACTGGTTGGGGCGCGCCGCTCTCTCCTGGGGTGGGCACCTGGTCAGAGGAGCCGCCTCCCAGACGTCTCTCCCCGGTCAGCTTCAGCCAGGGGGGGACGCGACCCAATCTGAAGATCCAGCCCGACGCCGCCAGTTGTATGTTCCTACTGAGCGCAGCGGCGGGGAAGTGCCGAGACGAGCCCGCGCTAGGGTGAGGCGAACGAGGCGCCTAGGGCGCAAATTTTAAGGAGGCACTCAATCCCAGGGTAGACACTGCTCTGGTGAGCCCCTTCGAGTGCTGAGCCCGAGTCTGGAGTTCAGGGTGGCGCTGGTGACTGCGAATTGCCCGCCGAGGCAGGTTCGCAATAATTGGAGATTTATCCTGAGCCATGTGAGGCATGCACTATCACCCGGACTAAGTTGGGCAGGCACCTGGTCAGCCAGACGCGTTCATCGCTGAGGGTGAAGAGGAGGGGTGGGTATAGAGAGGATACTGCAGAAAATGGCTGTGAAAAAACAGGGAGCCGTTGACCTACTGACAAAGCCTCCAAACTCTGGGGCTTCTCTGGGGCTGGGAGAGGAAACCGCCTTGCAGGCATTGAGTGTAACCCAAAGGCTTTGCTTTTCTTGGATATTACTGTTAGCTTCGGTCCAGTCGCCCAGGCTCATGGTGACCCCATGCACAACATGACCATTGA
>NW_004444059.1:340609-350663 GCF_000243295.1 Trichechus manatus latirostris
TTTGCATTAATATGTTTGCCTACATAAAAAGATGTCTTGTGGAGTCCATCAATAGACTGTGAGGCCCTAGTCAACATCTATGACTGTAGTGAAGTGGAGACAGCAAAGGATTTGCAGTCAAAAGTCATGTATATTTTCTAAACATTGGCTTTTTTTCACCTAAGACCTATCTTAAAGAATGAAATGAAAGTAAGATGAAACAATGCATAGGCAAGTACAAACTATCTTATAAATGAAAGAGCCATAATTGACAAATTAAGTGGAATTTTTTATCTTTTCAACAAGTTATAATTTATATGGTTCAGAAAACAAATACAATAAGGTGAAGAGTCATTTCTACCTATCCGTTACAGTTCTCATTACTTTCCTCTCATAATAGACTGTGTATCCTTCCAGAATTTCTTCATGCAATTACAAAGAGATATTCATATTTTCCCTCTTTTTTACATAAAAGGTAGAATAGTATACTGCCTTGAACTTTTTTTTTCACTTAATGTATCTCGTGGAGCCTTTCATAACAATACGTAGAGAATCTTCCCTTTTTACAGCTGTATGCTATTTCACTGTATGTACTGAAGGTTCACAGTTCACGTGATCCAATATTTGGATTATTTCCATTTTTCTTGTTGTTGTTAATGCGATGCTGCATATTAAAGACCTTGGACATAAGTCATTTCGCAAGTGGTATCAATATCTAAAGGATAAATTTCTAAAAGTGACTCTGCTGGATCAAAGGATATTTGCATTTATAATTTTGATAGTCAAATTCCTTCCATTAGGGGTTGCAGTGATTACACTCCCTAGCATTGTATATGAGTGCCTGTTTCTCCAATGGAGTAGATTCTCAAACATTTGGATTTTTGACCATCTGGAAACCCTGGTGGCGTAGTGGTTAAGAGCTATGGCTGCTAACCAAAAAGTCAGCAGTTTGAATCCACCAGGTGCTCTTTGGAAACCCTATGGGGCAGTTCTACTCTGTCACCTGGGGTCACTACGAGTTGAAAATCGATTCAAAGTGTTTCCTGCTGTCGCACATACGGTCGCTATGAGTCAGAACTGACTCTAAGTCACCTAACAATAACAACAACAAAGGCCATTTGTGTTAACCGTTTTAAAAACAATCATCAAATATTTGATGGTGGATAAGTGGTTAGAGGGTATCTAAGATTCATTACAACTCTAACACCCGATTATCTGATCAACAGTTGAGGCAAAAGGTAAGAAAGCAAAGAACTGAGGTGAGAGATGCTCCAGTTGCTCCGACTAAAGTTAAATATCCAAATACTCCACTAGAATGTGAGCCCTGGAAAGTGAAGGTTACACTTTATATCTTATATTCCCAGCACAGGGCCCAGAATCTTGCAGGCACTTAGTCATTAATGGAACACTAGGGATGATATTAGCTATACTTGAGAATTCCCTTCCAGAAGTACCCAGCTAGCATTATGATGTGGATAATCTAGACAGCTTGCCAATGAGTTATGGTCGTTTATTATGTCATTAGGGTACAGTCACCATAAAGCTTATCTAGGAAAAGTAATCTGAAATGAACATTGTTGGCTATATAGGGTCAGGGTCTGGGTCTGGCTTGTTTGCCACTGGTTCGGTATAGGGCAGGCACTCAATAAGCTTGTTAACTTTGCTGAAGGAATGAATGGAAATTTGCTTCAATGAAGAAACCATCATAATGCAAACAGAAGGATGATGATCCCCAAGAAATTTAGAGGACAAGTTGGCAAGACTCTGACAGTGTCCTTCCCACCCTATTTTAGAGGAAAGGAGCTTTTAATTCTTGATCACCTGGCTCTTTAGGTAAAAGCATTCCCAGACTATACAGGGGCAATATATCTGGCTATAATAACGGCATTTGGTTTTGTTCTAATTGTGTTCAATAGACACTGTTTGATTTTCTCACTGCCTCTTTTCAGGTGGCTCCCTATTCTGAAAGATTGTTTGCTGCATTCTACCATTCACATAATTCAAATGCATAGCTAAACTTAATTTCAGCATGGGGAAATTTCGAAGTCCAAATCATCTATAGATGAGATACACTGCAAACATTTTGCTGTTAGTGGGCTTAAAACAATGATTCTCAGTTAAGGGTGTGGGATGGCAAATATTAGCATCACTTAATTTTTTTTTTTTTAACACACATACGCTGTTCCTTTCAAAAGATATCAGACTCTCCTGGGGGAAAAGTTGGTCAGATACCACTGGAAAAGCTCCCCAGGTGATTCTAACACCTTCCCACCTCCCACCTTCACTCTCACCTCTTTTCAAGAACAAAAAGCACTTCCCAGATATTTTCCCTTTCCCCACTCCTTTGCTTTCTGCTGGAAACAGCTAGTTGTTTCCAGGAATCAGTACACTGGCATTTTACTTCCCTTGGAATCATCTCTGTGTCCTGTCATAACCTATGGCATGGGAACTGCTCCCACACTGTCCCTAACCTCTGCACTCAGAACTAAAAGAAATACATTTGCTCCATGCTCGGTATATAGAGCACAATACGTTTCTTTTTTTTAAGCAAAACAACTAGATATTATATAGTCTTCTATATCTCCTTATACTTCTGAATGCACTTTGTAAATTTTCATAGTTCCCTTTCTCAGGCGTTAATACTTTCCCAACTGATATTTCCCCTGTGGTTGAATTCTGTCAAGCAAAGTATGTCAGGATGCTTAAGCTCCCCCTACCCCTTATTATTTTACTGACACTTAAATCACCTAAAATAATCCTAGCCCACTCTCAGCTTTTCACAGAGAAGGAAACCAAGACCATAAAAGGTTAAAGAATAACTCTGTTAAGGTCAGAGTGGCCGAAATCTGACTAGAATCCTGGTTTCCTAAGTACTGATTTAGTATAGTTTTCTGCTATACCACATTACCACCCCACCACAAGTTATTTATACGTATATTTAACACACACTGATGAGCACCCATCCTGTGCCAGGCCCTGTGCTAAGATGCTTTCACAAACTATTCCATTTAACTGAGGATTAACATATCACATTTTTTAAACTAAAATAAATTATCAATTCAGGGCAAAAACTGGAAACTCATTACAATCAATTTTGGGAGAAGGGACTGCCTAAAGGGAATTTCAGGTGAGAACACTTTTAATCAGTGGGACCACTCTACTCTTTTGTCCCAATGATGCCCTCCCTTATATACCCCCTTCCCTTATACGCCCTCCTCCCCAAAACTCAATTTAGATTAGCTAGGGTGTCTACATTAATTCAACACTCTTGTCTGACCTGGTTAAGTTGCTGGTTTTCTTCTTTCTTTCTGAAAAGCACTTTCCTGGATCCTGCACCAGGAACAGAATCTCAGCCCCGTTCCTCTGTTCACCTCAAACACCCCTGCTACAAATCTGACCTTAACACCCACCCTTTCTCTTCCACTTGCACCAAAGAGGAAACAGACACAATGTGGTGGAATGGTCTTGTAAATAGTTTTGTCCATTTCAATGAGTGTGACAGCAGCTGTTCTTTGCAGCCTAAGGGGAAGGGCATCTATGCCTGAAGGGAAGGAAGCCGCTCCCCAACTAGGGATTCTCAGTGGCAGTCTGAGGACTTTCAGATTTAGAAGTCTTGGTGCGAGCCGCCTTGACGTCCTGGGTCTTAGCCTGCCCACTAGAGGTGCGGTCGGTTTTAACCGGGCTTGGCTTCTGGATGGTTCGTTTTACCGACTTCTCGGAGTCCTGCTTCTTCTCTTCCCTTTGCTTTGAGCTTGGCCTCTTGGCCTCTCGTGTTGTAGGCCTCATCTCCTTCGAAGTCCCTGGTCTCCCCTCTTCCATCACCTCGGGTCTCGCTTCCTCCTTGGCCCTCGGGCGCACCTGGCCCTTGGCTCTTGGCCTCTGCCTCCTCATCCTCAAGGCCACCTTCGTGCTCCGCCTCCGTACTTCCCTGGCCTTCTTGGCCGCCTTGCGAGGCGGGCGGCGCTTCCGTGGGCTCCGGGGCCCCGGTGGGGCCTTCCGCGGAGAGCGGGAACTCTCTTCCAACCTCGGGCGTACTATCTTCCTCCTCTTAGGCTTCGGATTCTTCCAGACCCTGAAGTAACCCGCGGCGTCGCTGCCGCTAACCCGGAGGAGCGTGCCCTTAACCTCAGGCCTAGGCGTTTCGCCCGACTGGCGGCCACTCTTCCTGCGCACTTCGTAGCCCGCATTGCCAAGCTCCCTTTTGAGAGCCGCAAGAGTCAGCCCTTGGTGTTCGGCGATAGCCTGGAGCAGCAGCTGGGACACTTTGAGCACGGAGCGCGTACCCCGCCTTCGCGATCTCGCGAGCATTTTTCCCACGGGCAGCTGGGTTTTAACCTGAGCGCCAAGGGATTCGCCACTGAGCTCGGCCAGCTCGGCCTCCTCAGCCATGGCCCCGCTCCCGCCTCCGCGGGGCCACTGGCTTTGGGCGTCACCGCCAAGGCGTGATCTAGGCTGAGGCTGGCCGGGCTACGTCACAAAGGCGGGCGCAGCCGAGATATGCATGTCCTAATAAGAGGGCTGTCAGGTCTCATCCAGGTAGCGGCCATCTTCATTTCTAACAACCAATCAGACGCCACTTTCTTCTTGGTCGAAACCAATCGAGATTTTCAGCGCCTGCGCACCCCTAACGAGCACAGTCCTGTGTAATCTCCAGAGTTTTGAGCCCTAGTGCATTGCCATAGGAGCCTTAGTGGCGCAGTGGTCAAGCATTTGGTTGCTAATCCAAAGATCTGCAGTTCAAATTCACCAGGCGCTCCTTGGAAACCCTATGGGGCAGTTCTACTCTGTCCTATAGGGTTGCTATGAGTCGGAATTGAGTTGACCACAATGGGTTTGTTTTGGGTTTTAAATTGCCGTAAATCAGAATAGACTCCACTGCAATTAACAACAAACAAATTCTCATTGATCCTGACCTCGACCTCCTGAAGTCCGCTAGTTTTCTGTGGCCTTGCATACCGTCTTACCCACAATTCCCTAAGGTGAGAGAAGCTATTCCCAGCTATAGTAAAACAAGCAAGGCAATGCCTATAAAAAGTAAATGTGCTTGTCTGTGAGACACAACTCGGCCTAGAAACTCACGTTTAGGTTAGTTCTCATCAGTTACTTATCTGCAGTCATGTCTCCCTGACTCTCCCCACGGGATTTTTGCAAGAACATGAGGCGATGAACAGGAACTGCTGTGATGCGTCTACCCTAAACAATAATTCCCGTACCTGGGAAGTTTAGATGCATCATTCAATCGGACTGGAACAATCCAGATTTCAAACAGCCTAAGAATGCTGGTCTAATCATTATTCTTTGAATATACACTGTTCTTTTCTGCCCATCCCTTTACCTTTGCTATTCCCTCTCCTTGGATTGCCTGCTCTCTTTGTCCAACCAGATAAATTGTGGACAAAAAAAAAACCAACCTGACCTTGGAGCTGGAAGACATCGATACATATCCTAGCTCATTAATAGCCATATGACATTGATAAATTCTTTATTATCTTTGTATCTAAAAAAATTAGGCTAATAATCCCTTCTTACGAATATTACAGAATTACCGCAAAGGTTCAGAGGAAGTGGTGACTTTTTGTAGATGAGCAAGGACTATCCAAATGTAAGGGAAAAACTATTTTATTTTCTGGCCGAAGACCAGAGAGGGGTGCCTTCAGGCACGGCTGAAAAGAGGCTGTCGTGATTGAAGAACCGTATCCTGAGCATTCCTAAACCTGACTGTAACCTATTACTTCTCTAATAAACCCCATAAACATGAGCATTGTTTGTGAGTTCTCTGTGGCCATCGCAACGAATTATCCAACCCAGCAGAGAAGTAGAGAGTGCCGTGGGAGGGACAGTTGGTGTCTGTGACATAAACTTTGAATGTTTATGCCTTGTCATTTCAACTAAATAGGTCCCTGAGAGCCAGATAGTCTTTGGACTTCTATGACCCATTCAGCACCTAACACGATCCTTCCTTATACATAGCAGGTATTTGATCAGTTCTCCTTAAGGTCTTCCTTGGTGAGGAGGTGTTCTCTTTGGATTCAGAAGGAAACTCCCAGACCAAGGAAAAGGATAAGAGCGAACTTCAAACGGTTGGAAATTAAGGGGAACCAAGTAAGGACTAGCTGCTCAAGTAACTCTTTATCTTGGAGTAACTTTTAGTTGAAAATAATACAAAGAATTCTTCAAATACAAAGCGTATTACACTTTTCCAGAAGACATTCACATACACTAAGAAGTCACAGGCTGGACTGTGACATAGTTTCTTCCAGGTATCAAGGTTCTAGGAAGTATCTTAGACCAGCTCTTCTTAGACTTTAATGTGCATATGGATCAGCTAAGCATCTTCAGAAAGTGCAGATTCTGATTCAGTAGCTTCTTAACCAGGTAGTTCTGTCTCGTTAAAACACAGGTATAAGGGGAAGGGTGGTAGATAATAAAGCAAGGGAGTGACAGGAGATGAGACTGGAAAGGTAGGTTAGGGCCAAGTTTTGAAGGACAAATACCATTTCAGGAGAGTAAAAGTAGTAGTAAGGAATAAGCACAGTAGTAAGCAATAAGAAATAGAGTTGGGATTCAAACCTAAGTGTATTTAATTCTAAGGCCTGAGCTCTTAGCTACTGTGCTAGGTTTTCTTTTGCCCCCAAGGTTGACCCCATTGTATATCTCCTCTACAGAGCAGGGGATAGTTTATCTCCATAATCACAGCTCAGATTCAAGGGTATCTCACCGTACCTTCTCCTAATTTTTAAATTAGGGTACAGTACTATGACCTGGAGCATCTCCATGGGACATTGCACTAAGGAAGGGTTGCCAGCTGGAGAGGTAGAACCACATGGAGCAGGTTTTCTCCCCTGTGTTTATTCTCTTGGTCTGGCTATGCTTCCTGGTTGCACAGGCCAGTGGCCACAGGATGGGGTAACCATCAGAGAAAGGAGATAAGGAGTTGCTTGCTTTGAGAATAAGAGGAAAGTAAGAGAAGTGTGACATTTGAAGTCAGCTGACTCCAAGTTTTAAAAAAAGGCTGGCTGTTCACAATGGCATAATCATGAAAGAAAGACAAGAACTAAATCAAACAAACAACCACTTTTATTATTACCCCTATGATCAGAAGGGAGGCCAATTATAAATCTTTGGGAGAGGCTGAAATCAAAGGAAAAGAAATATATGAAAAAATATAAAAACTACAGCAAAAAAGCAAACATTTCCATTTATACATAAACGATCACTTCTATATATGTTTCTATATAAACATGCTATAAGTGATAGAAGAATAACAAAAAGAAAGTGAGAGGTAGAAAACAAATGTCCCACTGTCACTCAGGTAGCTCAGAGGACATGAAGGCCAGGTGAAAGGCATTTTTCCACTATCAGCACTTACTGTAAAAAGGTGTGGGGGTGATGTTATCTGACCTCCTGTAATTTCACAAGGGGAAAGAAGAATCAAGATCAACAACCCAAAGCTGATTGCTATGAGGTGGCGGTCAGACATGCCCCCACCCTCCAACCTTTTTACCAGTTCTGACACCAACCATCCCTCCCATGGCACTCTACTTCTCTGCTGGGTTTGATAATTCATTGCAATGGCCACACTGAACGCACCAACAATACTTGTGATTATGGGGTTTATTAGGGAAGCAACAGGTTACAATTCAGGTTCAGGAATGCTCAGGATACAGTTCTTCAATCATGACAGCCTCTTTTCAGCCATGCTCGCAAGCACACCTCTCTCCGGCCCTCGGCCCCTCGGCCTGGCCTCTGTTCTGCTCTGGCAAGCGTTACAAAGCTTTTAGCTCTACAGATAAGTGCCTGGAGGAACACCACTCTGCCAGCAAACCTAGGTCAGCAAACCTAGCGCCAGCAAGTGCCTGGAGTCACCCTACTCCACCAGCAAGCCTCCTACCCAAAAGCACTCAGCTTTCTTGCTCCATGGGCTGGGAAACCCACTGGGCTGTCTCCTGCCTCTAGTGCCACTGTTTCTCTGCCACCGCTTCTCGCTGTCTTCGGTGTTACAGCTCTCTCACTTTCTCTCTCTGTCTCTCAGTCTCCTGGTTCCAGGAGCTTCTCAGCACAGAGATCCCAGGTCCAAAGGACATGCTCCACTACTGGCTCTTCTTTTTTGGTGGTGAGATCCTCTCCTTCTCACCTTTGGGATGGCTCACTTTAAGCCTAGCAGCATGAAAAAACCAACCAATCCCTTCGTTAGGGTTCCATATACTTTATTTGCATGGCCCCACCCCACCTTATTTACATTATTAGCAAGCTATCTAATCCCCTTGGTGGGCCACGAGCATCTCATTTGCATAGTCTCACCCAGTCATTTGGTGGGAATTACAAAGCCTATAGCTAGAAGAGCCATATTAAGTAATTCACTGCACCGCACTTATTAATTAGAGTTCTTTCCTTCCCCTTTGGAAAAAATACACTTGCCAGGCCTCTTCTTCTGGTGCTCCAAAAGAAAATGGTTTTCTCATACCTCAGGAAAGATATTTCATTAGGAACAGATTCAACACAAACTAACACCACACCCCTAATCAGTAGACACCAACCCCAACTCCAGAAAGGCAAGCTTAAACTATCCCTCCTGTTTTTAATGGCCTGTGATTATAAGCGCTCGGCTACTAACCAAAAGGTCCACAGTCCAAAGCCACCAGCTGCTCCACAGAAGAAATATGTGGCAGTCTACTTCCATAAATATTACAGCCTTGGAAACTCTATGGGGCAGTTCTACTCTGTCCTATAAGGTTGCTATGAGTCAGAATCGACTCAACAGCAACAGGTTTGGTTTCGTTTGGTTTATGATTATAAACCAGAAGTTATCATCTAGAGAAGACACCACCATCTTTTTATGAGAAAGAGCAATAGCTCTTAATTTCCTGAAGCTTTGTGGGGAGGGGAACAAGAGAAAGGAAGGATACTTGAGAATGACATCAAGCCTAAATCCTTCTTATGCAAGCTCCTGAGCAAAATTGTTTTGTTCCCAGTTGGGAGCAAGTCTCCCCTTCTAGGATAGTCATGCTTCTCTGAGGTCTCTGGAAAAACTTACTAGATTTAGAGAATGGGCAACCTTTAATCACCATACTAAGTTCCAAGAGCATCAGAGGTTTCATTAATCTTACTCCCTGAGACAGGGTGATATAGCTTTAGCTTCACCAAGGATAACTCCATGCCAGTGCACATCAAAATTTAGTAGCACACTCTGATCAGACCTCAATCCATATCTCACTGCCCCTCTCTGGTCCACCAGCCTGAGCTTCCAAAGTCCTAGGTCTTTTTGATTCAGTTATCTAGCTTTGATTCAATTTACCTCTCTCAAAACTGAATGACAGAAACTGGTTCAGCAGTCTATTACAATCCGCCCCACACCCTGACCTTAAACTGTTGTTGTTAGGTGCTGTCGAGTCAGTTCATAGCGACCCTATGTACAACAGAACAAAACACTGCCTGGTCCTGCTCCATCCTCATGATCTTTGTTATGCTTAAGCCCATTGTCGCAGCCACTGTGTCAATCCATCTTGTTGAGGATCTTCCTCTTTTTCGCTGACCCTCCACTCTACGAAGCATGATGTCCTTCTCCAGGGACTGGCCCCTCCTGATAACATGTCCAAAGTATATGAGACGTAATCTCGCCATCCTTGCTTCTAAGGCGCATTCTGGCTCTACTTCGTCCAAGACAGATTTGTTCGTTCTTTTCGCATTCCATGGAATATTCAGTATTCTTCCCCAAAACCACAATTCAAAGGCGTTAATTCTTCTTCAGTCTTCTTTATTCATTGTCCAGCTTTCGCATGCATATGAGGCGATTGAAAACAGCTGGCTTGGGTCAGGTGCACCTTAGTCCTCAAGGTGAGATCTTTGCTTTTTAACACTTTAAAGAGGTCTTTGCAGCAGATTTGCCAAATGCAGTTCATCTTTTAATTTCTTGACTACTGCTTCCATGGGTGTTGATTGTGGATCCAAACAAAATGAAATCCTTGACAACTTCACTCTTTTCACCATTTGTCTTGATGTTGCTTATTGGCCCAGTTGTGAGGATTTTTGTTTTCTTTATGTTGAGGTGTAATCCATACTGAAGGCTGTAGCCTTT
>NW_004444059.1:350763-353053 GCF_000243295.1 Trichechus manatus latirostris
TCTTCTTCAGATAGTCCAGCTTCTTGGATTATTTGCTCAGCATACAGATTGAATAAGTATGGTGAAAGGATACAACCCTGATGCATATCTTTCCTGATTTTAAACCACACAGTATCCCCCTGTTCTGTTCAAATGACTGCCTCTGGTCCAGGTACAGGTTCATCATAAGCACAAATAAGTGTTCTGGAATTACCATTCTTCAAACCGAAGGGGAAAACAGGCTTTGTGAGGCCAGACATGGCTGCCCTCGTGCTTTCTGTTAGTTTACTGCTGTTTACTTTAGCTCACTTCTGCTGAGGCAGCCTTTTATAACATCCCTGACATGTAGCCACTATTGTCCCTGACCCCTATAAAACCTCCGCCCCCTACTGCTGGGTGCAGGGATCTGCTCTGGTCCTGCAACTGCCAGGGACTGCCTCATACCTAAGTTTCCCTAATAAACTCCTTCACTGCCACACTGGAGTTGCCTGCCTCCTTCTTTGGTCTCTCAGCACATTCCAGTTTTGGAGGTAAATTTCAAGTTACTAGTCCATGCCTGGACAATTGGTGAGCCAGCCAGGAGACCAAAGAAATGGCGAGCGGTAGTGAGGCATCTGCGAGGGAAATCCGGGGTTGGCCAATGACCTCCATGTAGGGAGGTCTGGCCTGTATGCTCAATGCTTGTGGTCCACTGTGTGAATATTGGGATGTCCCCAAAACGCCAAGCAGTACAGCATGGTTGTGGGAAGACCCACACTGTCATAGGTGTGGAAAGGAAGCTAGGAGAGCAGTAGCAGCCATAGGATGGCTACTGCTCTGGGTGGTTCAGCTGGCCACCAATCCCTAGTTAGCTGCTGAAGCATATGTAAGAGCCTCGCAAGAAGAACTACAGTTAGAAAGAGATATGCCCCAGTTACGTGTGGCCACAACTGACGTATTAAGCAGCCGCGTCGGAGAGCTGGACGAGCAATTAGAAATGTTCACCTGCAGGTTTATAAAGATGGGGGGAACGAAAGTGCCAAAGGCAAGGATTAGGGCAGTGTTGACGAGAGGTGACTGGGCTGCAAAAACGTGGACTCTGTGGGAGAGCAGATCGAGTAGCGAACTGGATGTGGAAATGGTAGTGGAAGAGGAGTCTGACTGTGCAGAGCAGCCCCTCTGGGCACAGCTGCTTATTACTCATAAGATGAAAGCTACCCAGAAACCCAATGACCCCAAACAAGAAATTCTGCCAGCCAGTTCCATGACAATTCAGGAGTACACCCCTACTGAGCTGACTGAGTTATGTGGGAAATTCCAGCAGAAAGAGAAGGAAACTATTGCAGCTTAGTTACTATGTCTGTGGGCTATCGGGGAGGCAGTGTCTCTTTAAATGGAAGCAAGGCAAAGAAAATGAGCAGCATAACCACCCACCTTGCCCTCTGGCAGCGTTTATACACAGCTCAGAACACAGAGGGCATACCCGCCCTCACAGATTGGATCATCTGGTGTTGCAAAAAGGTGTGGCCAAATGAGGGATAGCTTCCTGGCATATTCAGGAAATGGTCTTCTGTCGAGGTGTTAAAGCAGTTAATTTGGGAGTTAGGTATGTGCCACACCACTTATGCCGAGCAATTCCAGGAGCCAGACAATGAACTTTTTACTGCAGGAATGAAAGCAAGAATCCTACAGGCAACTCTGCCCTCCTGGTATGGCCCCTTGGACCTTGCTACCCCCATCAGCCCTGCTCGGGCAAGAGTTCCAAAGCTCTTTCGCTCTATCAATAAATGCCTGGAGGCACCCTACTCCACCAGTAAACCTCGGCTGGAAGGCACTCAGCTCTCTTGCTCCATGGGTCAGCTCGGTTCTGCTGATGCCATTTCTCTGCTGCTGCTTCATCTGTGCTGTCTCCGGTGTTACAGCTCTCCTCACTTCCTTCTGAGTCCTCACCAGAATTGTCTTTGATGTCCATAATTCCACCAACAGTCTCTTCAAGGCAATCTAGGCTTTTACTATTTGGCGCTTTAAAACTCTTATAGCCTCTACTCATTCACAGTTTCAAAACCACTTCTACATTTTAGGTATCTGTTAGAGCAGCACCCCACTTTTTCAGTACCGAATTCTGTCTTGGTTATCTAGTGCTGCTATAACAGAAATACCACAAGTGGATGGCTTTAACAAACAGACATTTATTCTCTCACAGTCTAGGAGGCTAGAAGTCTAAATTCAGGATGCCAGCTCCGGGAGAAGGCTTTCTCTCTCTATTGGCTCTGGGAAAAGTTCTTTGTCGTCAATCCTCCCCTGATCTAGGAGCTTCTCAGGGCAGGGATCC
>NW_004444059.1:353791-380077 GCF_000243295.1 Trichechus manatus latirostris
GAGACAGCACAGATGAAGCAGCAGCAGAGAAATGGCATCAGCAGAACCGAGCTGACCCATGGAGCAAGAGAGCTGAGTGCCTTCCAGCCGAGGTTTACTGGTGGAGTAGGGTGCCTCCAGGCATTTATTGATAGAGCGAAAGAGCTTTGGAACTCTTGCCCGAGCAGGGCAGATGGGGGTAGTGAGGTCCAAGGGGCCAAGAGGCCAAGGAACTAGGAACCAGAATCTGAGGAGACAAGGAACATAGGAAGCAGAGCTGCCTCAGTCTCCAAGGGCAGGACCATGACCTCTGGGGTCTTAATAGGTGGAGCCATGGCCTCTGAGCTTTCAAAGGGTGGGGCCACAGCCTTCTAAGTTTCAGAGTCAGATCTTCACCAACTCGATTCTAGAGTGTGGGGCTGCCATTCACGAGTGCCAGCAGGATGGGGCAGCATCCATTGCCCAAAGCTGAGGGGGCAGGGCTGCCATGCTCAAGAGACAGAAGAACAGGGCCTCCTGGAGCCGAGGGGATAGGGTTGCCACTTAGATAGACTAGGAGAATGGGGCTGCTCAAAGCTGAGGGAGCAGACTTGCCATTCCAGTGGGCCTGGAAGACGGAGCCGAAGCCCAGGGCCGAGGGACCTCCACCCAGAATCAGGAGAGCATGGCCAACACCCAGAGTCTGGAGGGCAGGGCCATTGCTGAAATGGTCTCAGAGAACAGAGGATTATTTTCAAGCCTTGAAAGCTAATGTAATGTGTCCTGCTGACTTGCCTGGTGCCTGTTATCTCTTCTTTCCCTACAATTTCTCCCATATGTAATGGAAATGTCTAGCTTGTGCCTCTTCCACCATTGTACTTTAGAAGCAGATAACTTGTATTCGAGATTTCACAGATGTAAAAGAATTTTTGGATTTTGGACTTGGAGTTGAATTAAGACTTTTTCTATGATTCGATGGGATGAATTTGTTCTACATGTGTCAAGGACACGAATTTTTGGGACCAAAGGGTGGAATCTTATAGATTGAATTATGTCGCCCAAATATGTGTGTCAAGTTGGCTAGGCCATGATTTCTAGTATTGTGTGGTTGTCCACCATTTTGTCATCTGATGTGATTTTCCTATGTGTTGTAAAGCCTACCTCTATGATGTTAATGAGGCAGGATTAGAGGCAGGGACTCAATCTACAGGATTAGGTCGTATCTTGAATCAATCTCTTTTGAGATATAAAAGAGAGAATCGAGCAGAAAGAAGAGGGACCATGCCACCAAGAAAGAAGCACCAGGAGCGAGTGCATCCTCTGGAACCGGGATCCCTGCTCTGAGAAGCTCCTAGACCAGGGGAAGATTGATGACAAAGAACTTTTCCCAGAGCCAATAGAGAGAGAAAGCCTTCTCCTGGAGCTGGCATCCTGAATTCAGACTTCTAGCCTCCTAGACTGTGAGAGAATAAATGTCTGTTTGTTAAAGCCATCCACTTGTGGTATTTCTGTTATAGCAGCACTAGATAACTAAGACAGTTACCCTTCTGGTTAGATGTGAGCAGCACCAAGGATAACTTTGGCTGGGCCCTGTGGCAAGATCAGAATGGAACTAAAGTCTCCCTAGGTTTTTGGTCCCAACTGTGAAGGGGAGCAGAAAATCAATACAGTCCCATGGAGAAACTACAGTTAGCAACCTGTGATGCTCTCTGCCAGGTAGAGCCATTAACAGGGGCAGGAGCTATCACCCTTCACACAACTTTGCCCATAAATTGGTAGGTCAATGGGCTTTTCTCCAAGCTATCATCAGCTATCACCCAGACAGCTAGGCTGAGCACATGGCATGCATACCTGCAACAGTGCAATGCCCTTTCTGCCAGTCCATTGTCCCAAAAGTTACAGGCTGTACTTGGTCCAGTGACATGTCAAGATGACCCCCCGGCACAGGTTAGCATGCCAGCAGAGCCATCTTCCCTCTCCTCCGAGAGGGGAAGGCCTGCTGCCAGCAGATTCCAGGTACACAGACGACTCTGGCTGAGGCATGCTACCACTGTGGATGGTGGTGACTGTGCAAGCCTCCACTGATAGCATTTGGTTTGAAACCAGATCACGGCAAAGCAGTCAATGGGCTGAGTTGAGGGCCACGTGGATGGTCATCACCCACGAATACTGGCCCTTAACTCTGTGAACAAACAGTTGGGCAGTAGCCTGTGGGCTAACTATATGGATAGGCCAATGGCATAATGAGCAGTGGACAATAATGGGTAAAATTTTGTGGCAGGACATCTGGGATAGCCTCTAAACCCTGGATGCTGACCTGTTTTTCATGCAGCAGCCCATTCATCCCTTTCCCCACTGGGAAACCAAAAAGCAGATGCTATAGCACAAATTAGAATGGTACATCCCAAGGGGGAAGCTGCCCATTGGATTCACCAGAAAAGCAGACACCATAGTGCCCATGTTGGTTGGAAAATAGCCAAAGAAGCAGGCCTAGCAATAAAGTATAGTGATCTGGTGGGTGCTGTACAAAACTGCTCCATGTGCTCACACCAACACCCAAGGTATCTGCCACATGATCCTGGGAAGATACACAAGGGAATACAGTTAGTGACAGATTGGCAGGTAGATTATATAGGGTCCCTACCGTCCAGTGAAGGAGTGAAGTATGCTCTTGTTTGTGTGACCACTGTCACTGGCTTGACACAGGCATTACTGTGTAAATGAGCAAACCAGGCTGCTACAATAAAGGGATTACAAAAACTGAGTGATATGTATGGGATACCCTGAAGGGTTGATAGTGACCAGGGGATACACTTTACAGGTTATGTGTGCAAATGGGTGGCTGAGAACAAGGTACAAAGACATTACCACCTACCCTACAATCCCCAGGCCATGGGCCTGGTGGAAGGGAAGAATGGTATCCTGAAACAACAAATATGAACACTTATATGCAAAGATTCCCTGGCAGGGTAGACCAAGGTGCTGCCTCACGCTTTGAGGTTGATAAATTCGGCTCCCACTGGGGTTTTAGCCCCATATGCCAAATTAAGAGCCTCTAGTGACCCTCCAGCAATGATACGAGTGACATCACAAGTTTCAGAAGCATATCCACCAAGGTTGTTGCTGAAATGGAAAAGCATGGTCCTCCAAGCACCCCAGAACCTGGTGCCGGGACGTGGAACTATTTATTGGCACCTGCCGTGGGTCACTGTCTTAGTCATCTAGTGCTGCTATAACAGAAATACAAGTGGATGGCTTTAACAAAGAGAAGTTTATTCTCTCACCGTCCAGTAGGCTACAAGTCCAAATTCAGAACGTCAGCTCCAGGGGAATGCTTTCTCCATCGGCTCTGGAGGAAGATCTGTGCCATCAATCTTCCCTTGGTCTGGGAGCTTCTCTGTGCAGGAACCTCAGGTCCAAAGGACGCACTCTGCTCCCAGCACTGCTTTCTTGGTGGTATGAGGTTCCCATGTGTCTCTGCTCGCTTCTCTCTTTTATATCTTAAAAGAGATTGACTTAAGACAGTATCCAATCTTGTAAACCTCATCAGTATAACTGTCACTAATCTGTCTTATTAGATCATAGTGATTGAGTTTACAACACATAAGGAAACCACATCAGATTACAGAATGGTACACAATCATACAATACTGGGAATCATGAGCCAGCCAAGTTGACAGATATTTTTGGGGACACAATTCAATCCATGACAGTCACCCTACTGGAGTGGATTGATTACTTCATCCCCCTGGAGACAGAGGAACTGATTTGCCTAACACGGGAGCCCATTATCTTACTGAATGGTGGGCCTCGGCAGTAACGCTTCACATGGCAAAGAATGACTCTCCTTTTCCAGCATACAGCAAAACAGGTGACTACTCATAACCTCTCAGGTGACCTCCCTGGGGCAGCACGTATTGTACACTCAGCCAAGAAAAATGTCTAAAGCAACCACTGTTCTCACTACCCAAGAAGAAGCCACTAGAGTGATCCTAATAGAAGGGGAAGATTTACCCCTCTTGGTACCTACTAAACACTTGTCTTTCTGGCTGTAGGTATGGCCTACTCTGCTTTCTTCCCTTCAGGGCTGCCAATCTCTTGCTAGAGTAAGCTCACAGCTTTGCCTTAGTCCCCAACAAAAGCAGCTGCAGGGTCTGTGGACAACTCCCCTTCTCAAGTGCTGAAGGCATGCCTTGAAGCATGGAGCCCCTGACTAGAACTGATTGGGAAGCTGTGAGAGACATAGGGGGCATGAAAGCCTCTTTAACTAAGTGGGGTATAACAGGAGATGGGAGGGGGCATAACATTACCTTTTCCTGAACTCAAACTGTCATGGACACCCGCTTCTTGGTAAGAGACCAAAGCACCTCTCGGTTGTGGCCACGAGAGGGTGTTTACCACCTCTGGGATGGTTTAGGTTGGTTGGTAACGAAACAGAGTGTACTAGGGAAACCCACTTCTGTTCTGAACCAAGGAAATCCCCCATGGTTTCCCCTGTCTCCTCCCAAGTCCCCCCATCTCCCTCCAAGTCCTCCACCCACATAATGGGCTAGATTCCTATGTCTCACTGCCAACAGGTGATAATACCTAATACCACTGACTGGTTGCAATATAAACACCCCAACTTGAAGGCAGGAGCATACCTTTTCCTAACAGCACCCAACAGCTGTGTGGCCACTACCTGTGGCCCTGGTTACCATACAATCAGATAGGGTGCTGCACTTTGGGATTACCCCATACTGCAGGGACTATCAAGAAAATTATACCAAATCCTCTGAATTATCCCATGGTAAAAGTCAGGTGGAACAAGCATAATCTTTTCCACTGGTATGATTACCATCCAACTGTATTTATTCACCCCGTGGGCTCCTTAGAAGTAATGGGACAAACTGAAGCCTTAACTAATTTTACTAAACGTGTCCTGAATGACAGAAAGCTTGTGGCTATTAACTGCCTAAACCACCCAAATGAGGAAAGCAATCCTTCAGAACCAATGGCTCTGGACATTCTAACAGCCACTCAAGGTGGATATGTGCCATAGTAAAGACTGAATGTTGTACCTATATACCAGACTACCACCAGAACATAACTGATCTGTTAGGCCATATGAAGAAACAAAGTAAAGACTGAATGTTGTAACTATATACCAGATTACCATCAGAACATAACTGATATGTTAGGCCACATGAAGAAACAAATAGACACCTTGGACACACCTGGTGGCTAGTCTGCTGTGGCCACCTGGTTTTCCTCTTTCCCTGTAGTTGGCATGGTGTTTTGATGGGTCTTGGTCTTTTCCTGGGTTTAGGAATTGTCTGCTGTGTTTGTCGATACTGCTCGTATGTTCTGTGCCTCCAACTAAAACAACTCTGTCCCTATAGTGATGCCTTGTCTCGGGGCCCTCAGGGACTTTGTGGAAGAGGGGTAATGTGCTAGACTGTAAGAGCTGGCTGAGGGGTGGACTGAAAGGGAAAACAGGCTTTGCAAGGCTGAACATGACTGCTGCTTCAGTTAGTTTACAGCTGTTTCTGTTGGTTCACTGCTGTTTTCCAAGCCACTATTCTGTGACCTTGCTGAGGCAGACTTATGTAATATCCCTGGCATGTAGCCATTATTGTCCCTGACCCCTATAAAACCTCCACCTCCCTACTGCTGGATGCAGAGATATGATTTAGTCCTGTGGCTGTCAGGGAACACCTCGTACCCAAGTCTCCCTAATAAACTCCTTCACAGCCACACTGGAGTTGCCCGCCTCTTTCTTCAGCCTCTTGGCGCCCTCCAACTTTGGAGGCAAATCTCAAGTTACTGGTCCATGCCTGAACAGCTATGTTATCCACAATTTGTTATGATCCACACAGTCTAATGCCTCTGCATAGTCAGTAAAACACAGGTAAACATATTTCTGGTATTCTCTGCTTTCGGCCAAGATCCATCTAACATCAACAGTGTTATCCGTCATTCCATGTCCTCTTCTGAAACTGGCTTGACTTTCTGGCAGTGCCCTGTCGATGTAGTTACTTCACTAATAAACCCCATAATCATGATTATTGTCTGTGAGTTTTGTGGTGTGGCCATTGCAATGAATTATCAAACACAGCAAAGAAGTAGAGACTGCCATGGGAGGGATGGCTGATGTTATAAACGGTTAAAAGGTTGGAGGGTGAAGGTTTTTCTGAACTTCATCCCATAGAAATCAGCTTTGGGCTGATGCTGATCTTGATTCTCTCTCCTCCTCCTAAAGTTAGGCAAGGGCCTCTGATGCCACCATTTTACAGTGAGGGATATGCATTCCTTAAGTATGTGTTACTTCTATGTTGTATGGTTTATCTTCTGCAAAATGGAGGGCTCATTCACACCGATGACATTCAAAGTGTTTCTTTCTGGTGTTATTTTTCATTTATTATCTAAATATAGAAAAATTATCCCCTACTGATCAATTACATCCATAAGATTTTTGTCCAGTGTAAATTTTCCCATGTTCTCTAAGGAATGAAAGAACAATAAATGATTTCCTACAGTCATTGCATTCATATGGTTTCTCCCCACTATGTATTTTCTTATGTATAGTAAGCAAAGAACTACTGTGGAAAGATTTTCTACACTGGATACATTGATAGGGCTTTTCTCTAGTGTGATTTCTCATATGTATCATAAGTGATGAGGTAACACTGAAGGCTTTCCCACAATCACTGCATTTCATTTTGTATTTTTGTGAATATAGTAAGGGAAAACTTATTACTCCTGAAAGAGTTTCCATATTGGTTACAATTATAGGATTTTTTTCTCTAGTATGAGTTCTCATATTATGTCAAATGTGAGGGATTCCTGAAGATTTTCCCACAATCATGGCATTCATAAGGTTTCTCCCCAGTATGAATTCTCCTGTATTCGGAGATGGTAGTACTTACACTGAAAGTCTTTCCATACTGATCACATTCATAGGGATTCTCCCCAGTATGAGTTCTCTTGTACCCTGGCACATCTTAATGGCAGCCTAACACTCCAGAACTGAGTTATTGAAGATCCAACTCTCTGAGCCCTAGGAAGCTGTGGCCCCACCCTTTGAAACCGAGAAGGACCTTTTTCCCATGCTCCTTCCAACAGTTCTGTTGATATCCAAGCTGCTCCTGGGGTGATCCCTTTCTTTTCTTGGAGGACAACAGATGTAGCTCCTTTGGCCTGTTCCTGCCTGTAGAATTCCAAGAGGCAGACAACATTCTTCCCTTTTGTTCTTTGTTCCTGTCAGTCTAAGCTGATGAGTTTTCTGCTGTGGTAGTTGGTTACATCCATCAGACACAGGCTTAATCTCTTTAACAAAAGATTGTGTAGCCACCTCCTTGGTCAACATTCTAGGACACGTGTCCTTAGTTTGTACAACAGAATTTTCCAAATCTTTAAGTTCTGTTTTCATTTTGCATAGTTCATTTAAGTCCATCTCTTTCCTCTTGCATTTTACTATAGCAGCATGGAAAAACCACACAGCTCCTTTAAGATCTTGCTTAGAAATCTCCTCAGCCAGAAATCCAGTTCATCACTTATAAGTTCTACCTTTCACCAAACATTTGAACATAATTCAAACAGGTTCTTTGCCACTGCATAAAAAGCATTGCCCTTCCTCTATCGTCCAATCACATGTTCATCATTTTCTTTTAAAGCCTTACAAGAAGCACATTTAACATCCACATTTCTAGCAGCATTCTGTTGTTGGTGCACATGTATTCTCTAAGACAACAGAGACTTTCTCTATAGCTCTCCTCACTTCTTTATGAGCCCTCACCAGAATTGCCTTTGACATCCATAATTATACCAACAGTCTCTTCAAGACAATCTAGACTTTTACAATTAGGCACCTTAAAACTCTTCTAGCCTCCATTCATTACCCAATTCCAAAACTGCTTCCACATTTTCGGTATCTGTTAGAGCAGCACCCCACTCGTCCAGTACCAAATTTTGTGTCAGTTACCCAGTGTTGCTATAACATAAATACCACAAGTGGGCGGCTTTAACAAGCAGAAATTTATTTTCTCACACTTTTGGAGGCTAGAAGTCCAAATTCAGCGTGCCAACTGTAGGGGGAAGGCTTTCATTCTCTGTCGGCTGTGGAGGAAGGTCCTTGTATCTTCTGAGCTTCTGTTCCTGGGTGATCTTCATGTGGCTTGGCATGTGTCTTCCCCCATTTCTGCTTCCTTAATCTGCTCCTTTTACATTTGTAAGAGATTGACTCAAGACACACCCTACACTAATCCTGTCTCATTAACATAACAAAGACAACATATTCCCAAACGGGGTTATAACCATAGCCATAGAGGTTAGGGTTTACAACACATATTTTGGGGGGACATAATTCAATCCATAACAGAGCAGAAGGTCTTCAGATGACTATTTTTTCACATAAATGAAGGAATCAACAAATATCTAAAGGCATTTATACATATACATGTCATTTTACAATATACAGCCACTTTCTCTTCAACTTCATTGAATTTATCATTAACTAAAAAGATGGTCAGGAAACATCCTTCCATGGACATCAGAGCTGGAAATGAGTTTTTTAATTGTCTAATAACCTTAGGATTGGGATATATTGCATTCATAGATCACAATGTGTATTGAAAGATTTTGGCTTTGGCAAGAAGGGAAAACACAAAATGAAGGGTAGTGAAAAACAGAAAAAGTATTACCTGCTCTATGATTCATCTTACATTTTGTAGAACATGAACATTAAACTGTAATAGCTCCCTTTAATTTCAGTTTTATTTACCAATCAGTAACGAAAACTAATCCACTGTATCACTTCAAAAAATCATCTGTCACTAAAAACAGTTCACTTTCCGGTGATAACACAATCCCACCCAAAGGAAAAGTCATAATGATCTAGAAATAAAATATATATACACACACAGTGTATTTGAAAGTTGATAACTACCTATGTGGATAACTGTATGTTATCCCCACAACTTCCACTGAGGCATCAAAAGGCTATATTAAGTTATGGAGGAGATATAAAAAAAAGATAGGAGAATATATAAAAGAAACAGTCCAGACTTTAGAACCAGGAAGACGTGGATTCAAATTCTTACCCTGCCATTTCTGACTATGTAACAGTGAAAGACTCTGAAATTATTTCCTCATATAGAAAATGGGAATAAGAACTCCCATCTCATACGGTGGTTTTGAGAATTAAATGCAATAGTATATCTGAAGTTCCCAGTTTAATTCTGGGCCTCCTCTTCACCAGGCCCACTTTGCTCACCTTGCCTCTCACTCATTAATCCCCCAAAATCCTAAAGTAGGGAACTCTCTATTAGAATAATGTGACCCCTTACAGACATCATTATCCATTATTTGTTACCCATATACCTATCTATATATGGTGCATGTTGTCCATTCATACTTTCCTTACCGCACCCTAAATCCAATACCCAGGAAGGCCACAATGGAATAAAGAGAACTATGCCCCACCATCTTCTCCTACAAGGTTAATGGGAATAAAGCCACTGAATAGAGTTGTAAAAGGATTAGAAATCAAATTTAACAAAGCAATTTCTTTTCTCTACCAGATGTCTTAAATCTTTAAGGCACATATCAGTACACCAGCATATAAGAGATAAAACAGGAATTTGGAGTGTAAAACTCTAGCTAATAATACTACACATTTGCCTGAAGTGTTCCTCTGCACATAATTCCTCAAGAACCTTGCAAGGGTAGGGACCATGCAGCTGAATTAGGTTCCAAGTATTTGGGGGACTTAGTTACAGGCAGTCCCCAGATTACAAACAAGTTCCATTCCTAAATCTGTCTTTAAGTCGAATTTGTATGTAAACTGCAACAGTTAGGTAAGTCAGTTAGTCAAGTGTTTGTCTTAGTATAGAGTACATAGTATACCTTTCTATGCATAAAAAACATTAAAGAAATACTTCCAGATACACTAAAATATCTTTAACATAATAATACAGTGCTACAGACAAAAGAAAATAAAGCATGATTAAAAATGGAAGCATATTCTCTGAATAAATAGGGCAGGTCTTTTTTAGAAAAGGAAAATTACAAGTAGGTAGAGAATCCCCAAATAAGTTAAGGCGCTAAGGAAAGTTGTTCCTCTAGTAGTTAGGAAAACGTAGGGGCTTTTCAGTCCTTAAAAAAGGGGGAGGAGGGGAGGATTACTCAAAGAAAACAAAGAGGGCAACACTTTCTCTGTTTACTCTACCTTCTTCCTGTACAATTTACCTGCACTGATCCTTCAAGGGTCTCCTTCTGCCTCTTCCATTCCTGAAGAACATTTGTGTTCACAAAACCTCCATTCCTAGGGCTTCTGAAAACAAATCATTTTCAAAAATTCTCCATCTTTCCCACATCCAGAAGTAAGGGCTCACAACAGGAAGACCTAAGAGTGATGTGCCGAGACTCCAGACCTGGGAGTTGGAGAAGCCATCAGGAGGCTAAGGGATTCCCAAGTTAAAACGGTGGTTCATGGGGCTGGGAGAATCTACCTTGGAGGATAGAGAAGAAATCTACCCCAACTTCACTCACTCAGAGCTGCCGGGTTAACAGAAGAGGGTTAACGATCGGCCTTGACACCAGGGAAACTATGCGCTAAACAGCAGCAAAGCTCAGTAATTAGGACAGTGCTTCGCATCAAAACAAAAAAAGATGTTGAACTCTACTCCCAAGAGTCTCCCCGAGGTGGAGGGAGCACACAATGGCCAATGAGAGCAGCAGTTCCCTTGACCCCCACCCCTGTCTCCAATCCTCTCTTGGAGGCAGGGAGGGCGGTGGCTGTTCAGAGCCCAGGTAGGGAGTTGTGGAAAGTGCTGCCCACAAAGACCACCTGCCCAGGGAGAGAACCAGAGTTAAAAAGGACAAACAATAGTCAAAGGGGGAAATGTGTATATTAGGGTAAGACTGGAGAGAGAAAGGAACACAGAGAAGGGGGGTAATTTCTTTGAGGTTGGGAAAAGGAATATATTGGCCAAGTGGATGACTGAGGAGACTCTTGGATTGAGGAGGAGTCGCTAAACATACTAAGCTTGGCAGACAACAGGTAACAAGGTTTTTAGAATGGCATGAGCCAGGAGTCATCCTTTCCTCAGTGCAGAGAGCAGAGATTTCTGAATGATTAACTAAAAATGCCCTTTGCCTCCCAGTGTCCACTTGCAAGGGTTTCCCCATCCTCTGATGATTTTTCCTGCCACAGGCTCTATTTTTGTCTTGTAGTGACCTTTAGCACTCAGGCTTTCTCTTTGCCCCATTCCACCTGCCATCAGCAAGTTTTTGACCAGCCATGTTATTAACTACTGATATGGAGATCTTAAAACCTATGTGTAATGTCTGACCAGAGTAAAAGAAGGCAAAGCAGGGTCCCGGCTTCGAATCCATTCTGTGTAGAAAACCTGTAGAACCAGAAAATTGAACTAGTTAGGGCAGTTCTCTCTGTTACCTGGTATCTAAGGGAAATTTTTTTCCTTTGTAACCAAGCTAAGGAGCTTTTATGTAACTTCTATATTTCCAGAAAAGAATGTCCTGTGACTGCTCTGTGGACCTCTTATGGTCACCAGGCAGTAACTATCAACAAAGCACCCATATCACCAAGTAGTAACTATCTTACCTTACCAAGCACCAATCAGAATGTTGTTAGCTTATTTCCAAGGAGCTTTAACTCCAACAGTTCATCTGTATGATTTGTTTCCAAGGAGCCTTAAAACAAAACTGTAATCCACCAATCCAAAATGCCCACATGCCGCTGATAATCTAATCATTGTAAAGATCCTGCCTTTGACAGTGATGTATCAATGAATAACCAATCAGAATTTTTCTTATCTTACTTCCTTCTGTAGCAGTATATTAGCTGCTCTCTGACTGTGACTCGGTGGAGTCTGCCCAGTGCCTGCTGGCAGATCCCTCATTTGAATGATAGTCTCTGCCTTGGCTTAATAAAATTCTCTTTAAATTAAATTTGAGTTTGGGGTCTTTTCCCCCATCACACTCTCAATAGTACTACTAGGTTATTCCTTTTAAAAAGTGTAAGCACTTGGCTGCTTATGAAAGATCTGCAGTTGGAAACCACCAGCCACTCTGTAGGAGAAAAATGTGGCAGTCTGCTTCCGTAAAGATTACAGCCTTGAAAACCCTATGGGACAGTTCTTCTCTGTACTATAGAGTTATGTGTGTCAGAATCAAATTGGCAGCAATGGATTTAAATGATAAATGTAACAAGATACTTGTAAAAATAAATATCCTCAAGAGAATTTCAATTTTTGTTTTGTCATGGTGGGACCTAATTCTCAAACTTTGGCTGTGCATCAGATTCACCTGGAATGCTGGTAAAACACAGATTGCTGGGCCCTACCCCTAAAGCTTCTGATTCAGTAGGTTTAGGGTGAGGCCCGAAAATTTTGGATTTATAACGAATTCCCACCCAGGTGATGCTGTTACCGCTGTTCTGGGGACCACATTTTGAGAACTACTAATCTAGCATATCTAATAATAATAGAATTTGCTGAGGTTCAGGCATTGTGCTAAATGAGTGGTTTACTTTACCTGCAATTCTTATAAAAACTGTAGCAGATAGGGGTTATTATTTCTATCTTACGGGAGGGGGAAACCTGGCTGAGGATAATGACTGAGATTTCTCATTCTCAGAGAAGGCTAATGAAATTTATAAAAACACACCTCTCCATGGTCAGTCCCACCACCAGATTCACATGCTTCCTTGATCTAAAGAATAAGCAAGCATGGAATAGTATTATACTATGGTTGGAAAATGTCACCGCTGAACTGAGTGTTGTCTAAGACTGTGGCTTTGGGCAACTTATTTCACTCTCCAAGCCTTTTGTTGTTTTTGTTAGTTGCTGTCGAGTCCTCAAAATAGGGAGGTTGGACTACAGCATTTAGACTATCAAGAGCCCCTGTTACTATTTTTCCTCTTTGCATACCAATCTTTGAAAGATTTTGACTTACAAAGTACTGTATTTCTTAAAAGAACATTGATTTTCCATATTGTATTAACAAAAGACACTTTTGTTTGTGATTAGAGTAAGATAACCATGGTTGCCATCCTGAATTGATATTTCAGCCAAAAGCAAAGAAACAAGATTTTTATTTAGCATGCAGATTCATCTTAGATAGTTATGTGATTTCTGTTAGAATATTCAAAATACTGAAAATTGTCCATGAACTCCTAGAGGCTTGGAGACCACAGGTCAAATAATTAGTTCATTTTTAAGGTTCTTCTTTCCAACTCCGTATGATTCTCTGAAGGTGATTCTCTATCGACTCAATGCTGGTATAAGGTTGTGGAAACTTGGGCCACATCGATCATAACTGGCTTGACCAAGGCTAGAGTCTGTAGGATAATACCATTGATGTCTTTTTTTCTATATTTTTGCTCAGTGATGAAATAGGAATGAAAAGTGGAAATGGAGTTTAGGAAAATTAAGTTCAGTTTATATCAACATACTTCTTTTGAATTTTGGCCTGTAAATCTTTAAGATTTCATTTGGTTTGTAAAAATATTAGTCACCTATCACAGGTTATACCTTTCAAATAGTGATTTCCTAAGGAAAGAACTCAATAAATGATTTTTTTTTTTTTTTTTTTTTTGGAATGGTCTCAACTGCTAGTGATATTGTATAAAGTCACTCTGGGCACTCTGTTTTGTTGGTGGCATTATTATAGCTGTTTGACAATCAAAAGAAGGTGGTCTGCTAGGTTAATGGCTACTACTGAAATGTTCTGGCAGTGGGATGCACTGTAGCCAGATTTCTCATCCAGCGCTTTTGAGTAGTGTGAGTTATCAAGGATATCTAGTATGGTCTGATCCAACAAAAAGCCAATGAGGTTTGTTCATAAATGGTTCCTGATCAGGACCCATCCACTGGTTTGGAGTTAGTTATATGATGCACAGAACTGCCTGGGATGAAGGCCTTAACCTACAAACAATGAAATTGAACACAATTTATTAGGACTTTAATATTACTATTTGTCATCTACAATTGTTAGTCTTTTAAAGTCATGGAGACAAAAGCAAATGAACTGATGGTTCCTGTCCGTAATTATTTTAAAAGGACTTAAGCCAATTCTCTGTTTAGTGTGACCCTCATACTTGAGTCGGAATTGACTCGATGGCACACAACAACAACAACATACTTATTTGGGCAAATTTTAAATGTGTGCTGTATAGATTTTTAATTCTGTTAAAAATATGTATATTTTCTCAATTCTTCACAAAGTTCAAGTATGGTTCAAGAATTACTTTACATTGAAAAGCATATGGATTTGCTTCACTATCTGACATGTGAAATGGGTCCCATTATCAACTAGCAATCTCCAATGGTGAACAGAGTGTTATTTCTATCAAAAGAGAGAAGAAAGTTTAATCTACTCACAGTCACATATTAGAAAATAGAGAAACATATAAAGCTTAATATTTTAGAAAGAATCCTATACAATGAAAAAACAATAGCAATGAAAGGGACAATAGAAACAAATACAAATTTTTGAGGTTTTGTCTCAGCCTCTCTCAATTAATTCTTTACTGTTATGGGCAGTAGTGACATCTGTCTTTTTTGACAAGTAGCTTTCACGTTGAGCTTTTAATTTTTAAAAGATCTTTGGACAAATATGGATATTTATTATTTCAGTATTACCTTAGTCCAACTTTTATAAAGCCAATTAAGGATATCAATAAGTGTAACCAAATTAATATTAAAAATAATCATACTTATAAAACTTACCACAAATTTCAAGTGGAAGAATTTTTACAGCCCATATTTCCACAGCATTGTTGAGTTCTACAAGAACTAACTAATAAAATATCTTAGCACATATTTCAATAATAAAAAAATGTCAGTTGTAATTTAAAATTCATATTACATTTAGATATCCCCCGATAGTTCGAAGAGTAATTTTAAATCTTTTGTCTATAGTTATTTATTTATCTACCAATTCCCAGCAGGTTTTATTTCATTAATTTCACATTAAACAAATCCAGAGGATTTAGTAAGCTTTACTATAAAAATTTTCCATGTAACTATCTAATAATTTATGTAGAGTGAAAGTTGTGCCCTCATTTTTAATGTTGTGGTAACTCCCAGTCATCACATAGAATAAACACAAAGTTACTTTGAGGGGAATTACTTGGATAAGCCCAAATAAGATCTCCAACTGTAGGATACACTTTTGTCAAAATTTAAACTGGCAAGTTAGACTTTGGCCTTTCTGCAGTGACATGGAAAAGGCCTGAAGTTTTGGTCATATTCATTTCAAAGTTCTGTTTTAATTATTAAATAATGACTCATTCTAAGAGAAAATAACATATTTGGTTTTGAGCATTTGCATTTAGCCTGATGAAAAGGAGATATTCTAGAAGCAAGTGAAAACATTACACTTGAGCTTTAGTGAGTTAAGTCTATGTTGTTGTTGCCGTTGTTAGCTGCCATTAGAGCTACAGCTGGTCAGCAGTTCAAATCCACCAGCTGCTCCTTGGAAACCCTACGGGGCAGTTCTACTCTGTCCTGTAGAGTTGCTGTGAGTCGGAAATGAACTCAACAGCAATGGGTTTGTCTGTTTGTTTGATGCTCATATTACTTGGTAATTTAAAAAAAAAAAAAAAAACCCTTTTTAAAGTCGTGTTAACATACTACCAAGGTCACCAACTCAGTATGAGCATGGCACAGCACTTGTGCACAAGAGTAACCAGACTCCCCACCGCAAGCCCTCATGTAATTTTAAAATGGGTCACAGAGTCTGGGTACTTTTGGAATATTTTGTTTTCCTATGTGAGCTCTTTTCTGCATATGTACCTTTTTTTTTTTTTTCTTTTAACATTCATTTAGACAGGACAGCAAGTCTGGATTAGTGCCTGCTGACAGGATACAGGCTGCTACTTTTTAAAATGCTTTCATTCATGAAAAGAAATGCATGCTTATTAAATACAGTTTGGAAACACTGAAAATTAGAAAGCAGAAAAAAGTTACCCATAACTTCACTATGCAATATACTATTCACATTTAGGGGTATTTTCTAAATCTTTTTCCCCCTCTTTGGGTAGGGTTTTAAAAACACAAGGAATCATACTGATATAAAATTATGAACGCTGTTTTCTTGGCTGACCATTATGTCGTAAGTATCTTCTTCCTTTGTTGTTACTTAAAGACATAATTTTAAGTGTTCTTTTTTTTTTTTTTTTTTTTTACATTAAGTTACCAAAGGTTAAATAAATCAAAATTTACTAAAACTATTGAATAGTATTCCATAGTTTGGATGGTCCAGGGTTTATTTACTCCCTTTCGACAGTTATATGGGTTTTTTGTTTTTTTTTTTTCAGCTTTTACTATTACAAACATGCTACAGTGAATATCCCTTTCTACTCCTCTTTTTGTGCATGTGCACGTAATTCTCTAGGAGGGAGTTCTAGAAATGAAATTTCTGGTGGTTGGAAGGTATATGCATTTAATATTTTGGTAGATATTGCCTTCCAAAAACGCTATACCAATTTACATTATTACCAACAGTGTTTTACTGTTTTAATTTGCATTTTTCTATCTATTGGTGCAATCGAATATATTTTCATGTGTTTATTCATTTTTATTTCTTCTTTGTGGTTTATTGTTCATATCCTTTCCTACTTTTTCATTGGGTTGTATATTGTTTTATTATTGACTTGGAGTGCTCTTTATATATTCTGAGAAAGAAAAATGCAGCCCCTGACAGGTTTTGGGTGGGAGTTAGCCCAGAATTTCAGTGAAACCTGTAAGAGCCGGAACTCGGTGGGACTGCCTTGTTTTCCTGGATCTTGCAAGTTTTCCACATTTGACAGGGTTCAGTCTTACCACTTTTCAATCACTCCTTTTAGTGGAAAATATTTGAGTTTTTCTTCTCTGACGGTTTCCTGCCTTACACAGGTTCCGGCATTCTCGGGTTTTACTGTAGTAATTAGGCCCAGGTGTTCCCTACTTAACATTAACAATTTCAGGGAACACTAATGCCATTCAAGGTTATTCTGTGACTGTGAGGAACAACACAAAAACACGATTGCTCTGTAATCATTTCTGAGCACAGATAAAAACAAGAACACTGTGCAAGTCAAAAAAAAAGATCAAATGACCCCTTCTCCAGCTAACATAAGGTCCTGCTGCTGCTTTACCAATTACAGCTTTAGCCCTATTCGATTTCTCCCACCTCAGAGATACCGTTACTAAGATATCCAGTCATAGAATTCCTCTGCTTTCTGACTGCACTCTCTCCAAAACACTTAGCACAGCCCAAATTACAAATTAATCCCCTGCTAGCCCCTTCTTACTGAGATGTCCCACACAGTTTCCCATGGTGTGCAGTGTTTCTTGTAATAAGTGATAGACTCAACTCTGCCTGCAGATATGTTCCTGGTGGTCTTTGGCTGGTGGGCATGGACATCTGGATGTTAATCCTTTACTCTCATGCATGAAACAGATATTTATTTCCTCCTTGTCTTTCTCTTGTCTCTTCACTTTGTTTAAGGTGTTTTGTTGTTATAGATAAGTTGAAATTTTATGTTGTCAATTTTATCAATCTTCTCATTTATGGCTTCTTAGCTTTGTGACTTGTTTTTCTACTGCAGATCATAAAAATATTAACCTGTATTTTCTTCTAATACTTCATTTTTTTAAAAAATATTGAACTCCTTAATCCATCTGGACTTTAATTTTGTGTGTGGATAATGAGGATTGAAGATTTTTCCAAATCTACACACTTTAGGACTTAATTCACACTCATCACTTTCTCTAGGCGGCTTTTCCTGTCTCGCTCCTCCTCCACCCAACACAGGCTGGGTTAGGCATCCTTGCATTTTGTTTCCATAGCACACATCACAACAATCATCATTTCCGTCTTAAAAGTTTGTTTGAGAGCAAGGGCAGTGTTTATTGTTGCACCTCCATGTTGCCTATACAGGAGTTTAATTAATATTTATTGATTGGCTGTCCTTCTTAATCCATCTCCTTGAGAGTGTTAGGGGGCCCTAGAGGCAGAGGACATCTAATTAATTAGTACTTCACCAGTTATCAGGCCACTCCCAGTCTCCTCCCCACCATGTCACTCACTTTCTCTAAGTTGTTTTGCAGACTCTCTGGAGAGCCGCGGTCAGATCCAGATCTAACTGACTCAGAGTGGTCAGACATGCATAGAACAGACAAAGATGATTGACAGACAACCCACATATATGCTTTGCCCCAATCCCTGTCTATTCCCTGTTTACAGTTCTTCCGCCTCTCAGTTCCCTGAATCGGGCTGCCACGTATGCTCAATAACACAAGAGAACTCATGCCAAGGAACAAAAAGACTCACGTCAAAGAACCAAAATCACCGGACATACGTCATCTGCAGTAGCCGAGCACATTTCAAAAGCGAAGAGTCCCTTGGCCACTTCCGTGCCAAGTCTTAGCCCCGCCCCCGTAATAAATAATCAATAGAAACTATGAATATGTAGAACTTGCTGATCCTGCCCACCTGCCTTCCTCCACCCCTGTATGAATATGTATAATTCCCCAAACCTATAAAATGTAAATACTTCCTCAAATCAGGGAACTCAATCTCAGGTCGATACTTCTGAGTTCCCGCTTGCTAGACTGCGAAATAAATTCTTCCTCTCAAAAACAGTCTGAGAGATTGACTCCTTGCACTCTGGGCACAGGACCCATTGGTCTGGCTTCAAGAGCAAGATCTTTTTTGGTGGTGTGTGAGAGCCCAGATATTAAGGCAGTTGGTCCTAGTAAAACGGCTGGCCTAGGTCTGAGTCCGGATCCCATTTTGATTAAGAGTTTGATTTCTGCTTTAAGAATGCAGCTTCTGACCCTTGTAACTTTCCATTGTACCCTACAAAACAAGATTTCAGCCTGTAACTAAGGAAATGTTTTTCTCTGTGGTTAAGCTAAGAAAGAACATCCGCAGAACATATTTGAGGGGGTCTTGACCACAAATGGCTTATCAGAAATCTCCTGCACAAACAGACCTCAGGAAATGTTTTGCCCAAGAAGCTATTTTAACTGTATGTTCTCAGAAAAGAATGTCTTTTAATTGTCTTTTGACCACCTTGCATACCCCCCCCATAGCAATGTACTTCTTCATTTTAAGAAATAACCAATCTAAGATCCCACATATATGCTTTGCCCCAATCCCTGTCTACTCCCTGCTTCCAGTTGTCCCGCCTCTCAGTTCCCTAAATCAGCGAACACCAATCAAAAATATTGTACTGTAAGTTCTTGATTTCACTGTATAAATGTACCTGTTCATTTCCAATTCTCCACTTGGTTTCACTTTTGTGGGCTTAGCGTGTCCTCGGTTTGAATGGTCTCCTGGCCTCAAATAAATCTCTTTGCTTTTTTACGTTAACGGAGCCCTGATGGTGCAGTGGTTAAGAGCCATAACTGCTAACCAAAAGGTTGGCAGTTCAAATCCACCAGCTGCTCCTTGGTAACCCTATGGGGCAGTTCTGCTCTGTCCTATATGGTCGCTATGAGTTGGAATGGACTTGGCAGCAACGGGTTTAGTTTTTGTTTTTACTTTAACAGAGTACACTCTTACTCTTCGACGGTAGGCCTATATCAGTGTTTATTAATGTCAAACTAAAAAAAAGCAGGGATTTATTCCTGGGATTGTTGCCATGGTAATGGGGTGGGCTTTACAAGTCTGCAACATTAGTTATGCGCCATGGTTGGTTAAGAAATTGACGGCTAATCTCATTCCCCCTTCATAGTTTTCTCCCCGCCCTATTGCACTTAAAACTAAAATTATGTCAACTGCACAGACAACTTCCGTGCAGTTTCCCTAAAGCCCCTTCCGAGGGCTACAGTCCCTTCTATCCCTAAGACTGCGGGGATGCACACAGAGGACTCATCTCCTGGAGGGAACACTGGTATTGGACAGAAGGACAGTGCCTGGACCTATGGCTGACTGCAAGAGGTGTTGGAGAAAGACTAGGCGCCTGGGCAAAAGTCGAAAGTGCCTAACTGTGCATCCCTATCCCATGCCCTAAAGGTTGAGTGGGTCTGGCCTGTCCATACCGTCGCCAAGACCAATCCCACCCATCTTTGTACTGTCAGTGCATGCTCGTCCTATCCTGGAAGGAAGTTCTGAGACAGAAAGCCGTGTGGTTACTTGTGGGAAACATAATCTCAGGGCCTTCTGTGTCCTGAATCTGAAATGGAGCCTGAGAGGTTGCCCCCTAAAAATACAGTCACAATTATTTGCCCCTTAGGGAAAAGGTTGTTGTACTCCTTATTGATGAGACATGGAAGAGTAAGAAATGGACGGGAAGCAATGGACAACCTGGAGTAGAATTTGATGTTGTTGTTAGTGACTGTGAGTGGGCTCTGACTCATAGTGACCTTAGGTATACAGAGAGAGTTTACACTCCCTGTAAGTCTCAGGAATGGAGAAATAACTGCTTGAATCCCTGTGGTAGGCTGAATAATGGCCCCCAAAGATATCCAAGTCCTAATCCCTGGAACCTGTGAGTGTTACCTTATATGGCGAAGAGACTTTACAAATGTTATTAAATTTAAAATCTTAAGATAGGGAGACTATCCTGGATTATTTGGGTGGGCCCTAAGTGTAAGCACCAGTGTTCTTTCAAGACAGAGGCAGAGGGAGATTTGACTACATAGAAAAAGAATGCAATTGACCACTGAATCGAGATGCTACGCTGCTGACTGTGAAGATGGAGGAAGGGGCCATGAGCCAAGAAATGCAAGGAATGCAGCTCTAGAAGATGGAAAAGGCAAGAAAGTGTATTCCCCTCTAGAGCCTTCAGAGGAACTCAGCCCTGCTGACACCTTGGTGTTGGCCAGTGGAACTATTTTGGACTTCTGACCTCCAGAACTATAAAAGAATAAATCTGTGCTGTTTTAAGCCACTAAATTTGTGGTAAGTTATTACAGCAGTCAGAGGAATCTAATATGATCCCCAATGGCAAGGAGCCTGGGACCCATAAAATTGGTAAAGAGAGCATATTCTGTTGTATACTATAGTACAGTTAAGCCATATTACCTCTTCCACTTCCCATCCTCTTCCTCCTCCACCTCCTAATGATTACTACCAGTAGCTAGTTTAGTCCTGATAATAGTAAACATTGCTATTATCAGGACTAAACTAGCTTCTAGTATAATGGAGTTAGAGGATTCCATTCTTTCCTTCCTGAATTCCTTTAATAATTGGGTTCCTGATTTAGTGATGACCCTGGAAGCATGGGAAATGGAAAGAGCAAAGCTTTGGCCTTAGAAAGACCTAGACTGGAGTCCCAGCTCTATCATTAAGTCTGAACTAATCAAGCTACTTCTCTGAGTTTTCTCATCTATTAAATGAGGATACTTCATACTTCATAAGGCTGTGTTAGGATGCTAATCAGATTACTGGAATAAGCACTTAGCACATAACAGAAGTGGCATTTGTTTCAAGTGCTTTGAACTTGGCTTCTCTCAGATCCCCAAATGTCCCTGAGTTATAACTGAAGAACTAAAAAAGGAAGAAGCACAAATAGAAGTTTTCTGAGGAAATTCTGGAGAAAATCCTTTTCCCTGAGAGGATGGCCAGCAGGGTTATGTAACAAGAATTTCAAATGCAAGCAAGTAGCCTGGGATGGTTTTTATTTTCCACAGAGCTCCTATATGTACAGGCTGTATTTCTAAGAATCTGTGTCTCTTTTTATAGAAGCTAGCTTCCCCCAAGCCTGCAGTTGCCATTTTAGTTAGATAACGCCTTCAGAGCCAGGCACTGGAGCCAGAGGAGGGCAAATAAAAACCGGTATAAACCATACATCACATTGTTAGCATAAACTATCTGGTGTGGCCCAAGGTCCCAGGTATACAAACACAAGCTCATCAGGCAGAATATTTCCAGGGCTTAGAGATCATCTCCCAGGAGGCAATCAAGATAATGGGGTTTGTTTTGTTTATTTTTTGAAATGGGTAAGGTTTGAGCACCCTGAGTCCACTGACTTAATCCTTTACGGCACAGCCCCCCAATAACGATCTGCCTCTTTCCTTGAGGTTATGAACTATTGCAGCATAACCCAGTCACACTGGGGATGCCTGAAAACTGGAGGTAGAAGCTAGGGCAACAAAGTTGAGTAGGTATTGGAAGGTCTTTCAGCTAATTCTCTGTACCCTATATCTCAGTAGATCCCACCTCTAGCTTGAAGCCAGACTCTTTTGAAAATTTTCTTACTGTTCTTTAAAGCTCCTGAAAACAGGACTCTCTTTTCTCTTTCCCCTCTCCTTGTTCCTCACATCTATGCTAAGCTAGGCCAGTTTTCCAAAAAGACTTGGTCACAATACAGAACTAAGACCAGGAAGTTCTGGTGGAGTTGGTGTCACTGAGTTCCCCAGTAGAGAAAACAGAACATAACCTGAAGAATTACTATAAGAAGAAGAGTCACAACATCTGTATCTCAGATTCCAGGGAAGCCCAGTTATGTAAGTGAGTGGAAATGTTTCAGTAGTTAAAGCCCAGTATAGACTAACAGCAAGGACAGAGTACATACAGTAGAAGGCCTCTATTCCTCTGCCCTACCCAAAACTTCTTAATCTCATTTTCTGAAAGACAAATCCAGATTAGGGCCACCCTAGTTTCCAGTGTGCCCAGAGCCCACCAAGGTAAGGTCTAGAAGGCAAAGTACCTCTCTAGAACCAATTCTATGGAGAATGCATCTAGATTTCAAGTTAATGATGAAAGAATACATTTCAGCTTCCATTTTCCTAGGGTTTCCTTAGGGGAGATAACCTCTCTAGTGATGAAGAAAATCAGGATATAGCTAGTTTCTTCTTAGTTTCCTCTTTTCTGGATGAGCCAACTTTCCAGTTTCCCTCTCTTCCCACTGAAGTTATGGCTAGAGACCAGCAAATCCGGGAAGCTATATGTGAAAGGGAGCCCTGGTGGCACAGTGGTTAAGTTCTCAGCTGCTAACCAAAAGGTTGGCAGTTTGAACCCACCAGCCACTCCGCAGGAGAAAGATGTGGCAATTCGTTTCCGTGAAAAAGATTACAGCCTTGTAAATGCTATGGGGAAGTTCTACTCTGTCTTATAATGTCACTATGAGTCGGAATCAACTTGATGGCAATGGGTTTGGTTTTGGGGGGGTTTATATATGAAAGAGGAAGAAAAGGATAGATGGCCTGCCCCCTAGAGACTAAGGCCAGCTGAAGAAAGAAGGCAAAAGGATGCATGGGAGCCTATCTTTAAAGCTTTTATAATTTCCAGGATTTCTAAGTCTTCATGCATAAACATGAGAAAGTAAACTTTTTTTCACTGATGATAAATGCACAGTCTATTTGGCTTTCATATAATGAACACATTACTAAGAAAATTCTTGCCATCATTATGAAACAATTGCTTCAATCAAGGAAGAAAGAGAGTTTCAAACTTCAATAACAGAATTGTTTTTTTCCTACAGAAATTTTTGTAGCAATGGAAGTATGGCTACAAAACCTAAACATCACAGAGCAAACGTAATACTTGATTACGTCTTAGTTTTGCTCAAGTGATACCTAGCTTTTCCTTTAATAGCCAGCACTATCATAAACAAAGCATCTTATCACTCAAACAAGTTATCTGTGTTGTAAGCAACAGTTTTTTCTTAAAACCCCTAACCCACTGCCTTCAGTTGATTCCAACTTATAGAGACCCCATAGGGTTTCCAAGGCTGTAAATCTCTATGGAAGCAGATTGCCACATCTTTCTCCCGTGGAGTGGTTTTGAACCGCCAGCCTTTCGGTTAACAGTCCAGCACTTTAACCACTGCACCTCCAGAGCTCCTTAGTTTTTTCTTAGAGAATGTTATCTCCCTTTTATAATCACATTATACTAATTTTTATTATAGAAACTAGTGTATTAAAAAAAGTCTGTGTTTCAATAAAAGATACAAGGGGGCAGAATCCTACCTTATCCTTTATAAAGTGCAGAATACCAGTTGCATGTTACTATTAGTGACTACACCTTTCTCTAAAAAGGTATAAATAGGAATCTAAATATTATAGTTTCCTTCCTTATTTTTTTATGGGGCTGAGGAATATATTCTAATGGATGGTTGTTACCGACTGAATTGTGTCCCCCAAAAATGTGTGTCAGATTGGCTAGGACATGATTCCCAGTGTTGTGTGATTGTCCACCATTTTGTCATCTGATGTGATTTTCCTATGTGTTATAAATCCTGTCTCTATGATGTTAATGAGGCAGGATTAGAGGTAGTTATGGTAATGAGACAGGACTCAATCTACAAGATTAGGTTGTGTTTTGAGTCTATCTCTTTTGAGTTGTAAAAGAAAGTAGTGAGCAGAGAGACGGGGGACCTCATACCACCAAGAAACAAAAACCAGGAAAATAGCCTGTCCTTTGGACCCGTAAATCCTGTGCTGAGAAGCCCCTAGACCAGGGGAGGACGGATGACAAGGACCCTCCCACAGAGCCAACAGAGAGAGGAAGCCTTCCCCTGGAGCTGGCATCCTGAATTCGGACTACAGTTTCTCTTTATTAAAGCCATCTACTTGTGGTATATCTGTTATAGCACTAGATAACTAAGACAATGGTCAGTTTCAGAATTGTCATTATCATTTCCTTCTGATACTTCCCTTCTTAAATGCTCCCTTAGAATGTCATTTTCAGTGCTGCTACTTCTGATTTTTTCAAGATCTAAAAAATTACAAAAGTTTATTCTAATTCTATTATTATATTCTGTCAGTAATCATGACATACACTTCTCCAAGATTCAATTTTTTTAATTTAAACTGCCATACTATCAAAATGGGAAATTTAGTGTAATTCTCAGGCTGCCACTTTCAAGGATGACCAAGATCTTAGACATTCCTAAATTACTTGCTGTTGGAATTAATGTTAGAAATATTTTAGTAATCAAACAGACCTTATACTAGCCCATTTTTCTATAGCTATTTTTATTTTATTATATTATATTAATATAATGCTATTCAGGGAGCCCTGACCATGCACTGATTAAGAGCTTGGCTGCTAACCAAATGGTTGGCAGTTCGAATCTACCAGCTGCTCCTTGGAAACCCTTTGGGGGCAATTCTACTCTGTCCTGTAGGGCTGCTATGAGTCAGAATCGACTTGACGGCAATGGGTTTTTTGTTTCTGGTAATGTTATTCAAATCAGATTCTCCCATGTCTCCTAGTTATTAATTTTTCATTATTTTCAGGAAATAGCATTAGAATTACAAGAAGGGTGATCTTCAAAATAATTTTTAAGGGAAAGTGTTTTGGAAAATGCAAGAGAATCCCCTCATCTTACCTCCTTCAGGATTCTGCAGCAAGATTTGGACCATAACCCAAGAAGTTCTGAGAGGACAAAAAAAAGTCTCTTTTGTTGGCCCTGGAACCCATCAAGGAAAAGCAAGGGAGGGAAATATACTTCTATCAAAAAGAGATTCAGGAGATTCCAACACCTACATTTACCTTAGTATTTTCATAAATCTCATATCAGAGCTGTTTCCAAGAATATATTGAGTAGCTTCATGGCACGAGATTCCTCTAAATACTATGATAAAAGCTTTTGAGAGAAAATCAGAAATGAATCACCAGCAGAAAATCAATCTGGAAGAGATGATGTCCAATACAGAAAAAAGTCCCAGCACCCATTGAACTTCATTCACTCGGATAGTCTACACAGGAGAGAGAGCTTTTAATGTGATGTGTGGGAGACTGGCACTCAGAACTATGAAATTCCAGGTGAACACATACTGGATAGAGGCCTCCAAATGTAAAGAATATTGCAAGATCTTCAATGATCACTCAACATTATAAAATCACAGAATTGTTCACAACGAGAATGACCTCATAGGAATGTTGTATGTGGAATAGTGCTTAGTTGCTGCTTACATTTTTTTGCCTACTGGAAAGCTCAGGCAGAGGGAAAACTTTATACCTGCGATTCTTGTGGGCAGGTCTTAATGATCATTCATTATTATGGTACCACCAGAGAACATACACTGGAGAAAAACACTGCAAATGTGTTATCTATGAGAAAGATGTCCATATTAAGTCAAAACTTAATACATATAAAAAAATTCTTCCCCTTCAGTCTTCCTTATTCATTATCCAGCTTTCACATGCATATGAGGCAATTGAAAACACCATGGCTTGGGTCAGGCGCACCTTAGTCTTCAAGATGACATGTTTGCCTTTTAACACTTTAAAGAGACCTTTAATAGCAGATTTGCCCAATGCAATGTGTCGTATGATTTCTTTTTTTTTTTTTTTATTGTACTTTAGATGAAGGTTTACAGAACAAATAGTTTCTCAGTAAACAGTCAGTATACATATCATTTTATGACATTGGTTAACAAC
>NW_004444059.1:382110-383156 GCF_000243295.1 Trichechus manatus latirostris
GGATATATTATTCTTGGCTGGCAATTTTTTTCTTTCAAGGTTTTATATATGTCATCCCATTGCCTTCTTGCCTGCATGATTTCTGCAGAATAATCCGAGCTTAGTCTTATTGTTTCTCCTCTGTATGTGACTTCTTGTTCTTCTTGAGCTGCTTTCAGGATTCTTTGTTTGTCTTTGCTTTTAGCGAGTATGATTGTGATATACCTTGGTGATTTTCTTTTGGGGTCTACCTTATATGGGGTTCATTGAGCTTCTTGGATGGGCAGCTTTTCATCTTTCATGATATTGGGGAAATTTTCTGTCAGCAGTTCTTCAATGACCCTCTCTGTGTTTTCTGTTTTCTCCTCCTGTTCTGGAGCTCCAATCACTCTCAGATTTTGGCTTTTGATTGTATCCCACATAATTCTCAGGGTTTCTTCATTTTTCTTTGTTCTTTTTTCTGATTTTTCCTCAGAGTTGTATCCAAGTGTTTGTCTTCAATTTCGCTGATCCTATCTTCCATCGTTTCAAACCTGCTCCTCAGCCCTTCTCTGACACTGTCCATTTCTGAAATCTTGTTGTTTATCTTTTGGATTTCTAATTGTTGTTTTTGTGTGATTTCTAGTTGTGAATTAGCAATTTGTTCCTGTATTATTTTCTTGAATTCTTCTATTTTTTTGTCTGTATTTTCCATGAATTTTTCTGCCTTTTCCATGAATTTTTCTATTTTTTCCACATTTTTGTCTGCTTTTTGCTTTGATTCTTGGATAATTCTGAATATTAGAGATTTGAATTCGCTATCAGTTAGGTCTAGTGCCTTTTCTTCTGCTGGAAAGTCATCCGGTGTTTTATTTTGGACACCTACTGGAACCATCCTGTCCTGTTTTTGTAAATGTTTTGATATTGTCTGCTGCCTTCAGGGCATTCAGTGGTTATTTTCCTCATTTATTGATTGTAGATTTGTTTGTTTAGTCCTGCTATTTTGTTTTATTTGGTTATGTCTGAGCAGGCAGGCTGTGCATTCTCTGTTGTTTGCTCATCTATGGGAACAATGCTTTTCACCTCTG
>NW_004444059.1:383469-389478 GCF_000243295.1 Trichechus manatus latirostris
AAAATGAGAGAGAGGAGAGAGGAACAGGAGCCAATAACATACACACAAACAATAAAGAGTGCTATGGGAGCTTGCTAATGGAGTGGAGAGATGAGAGACTGAGAAATGGGGAAAAACAAAAATGAAAAAGAAAAAGGGTAAAAGAAAAAAATGAATAAATTGAGAAACTGGAAATGAAGAACGACAAAAAGGGAATAAGAGAGAGAAGAAAACAAAACAAAGAAACAAACAAAACAAAAAAAAAAAAACGAGAAAAAAGATGTCCCTGCTTGTCTGTGCAGAGTAAGGGAGTAGCTTTCAAGACACACGGTACTGCTCGGCTAGAAGGGGCTCCCAAGCTGAGAAAAGAAGAAGAAAAAAAACAAACAAATCAAAACAGAACAAATCAGAGCAAACAAACAAACAAACAAAAAAGCCCCGGGGGTCCCTTCAGCATGGCGGCATGGTCCGGGAAGCAGTTTCACAGTTGAGCAGTGTTTTGCAGCCTTTTAGGAAGAAACAAAGATGGCACACGGAGCCAGGTATTTGAGAGAATGGAGGGGGAGGTGGTGAGAGCTAAGAAAGAAATCTAAAGAAGTGGAAAAAAACAACACCAGCAGCCGACAAAAGGCACTCAGGGAGCTGGCCAGTGTGGGTGGATGGAATCCAAGCGACACTGGGGTGAAGCTGGTGCTTTCTGGCCAACAGACTGTGGCTGCAGGAAGCAGAGGAGGCTGAGTGGCTATGAAGAAGGGTGGGGGGAGGAAAAGCGTATATCGCTGGTTACCGGTTGTTCTGTCTCCTGCTGGAAGCTCCATGAAGCTGTTTTCTCATACCCCCTGTTCGCTGATCTTCGATAGGAGTCCAAGATGGTGGATCTGTGCTGTGGTAGCTGATAGGGGACCTCTGCATGTATCTCTCCTTGCTGTCTGTTCTTGGTCAGTTTCTTATTCCAGTCCATGCTTGGCTGAGTTCTTTATCTCTTCATTTGATGCTTAGGGTTTCAGGACTGATGTGTGACTCTGACTTAGTTTTTCTGATCTTTGCTCAGAGGGAGGACGTAGTGCTTCTGACTATGGCACCATGTTGCCCAGAAGTCCATGTAAAATATTTTATACTATTTTAAATGAGGAGAATCTTATTAATTCCTCTGTGAGAAAGGTTTATTTGAGATTCAATTCTAAATACTCATGAGAGTTCACTTTGGAGTAGGTGTAAACTTTCATGAGTGGTTAATAGATTTTCCACAAAAATGCCTTCTCCCACACTATTCAAAACTCCATGGTATTTTTTGTTTTGTTTTGGGGTGGGAGGGTCCCAGAATGACCTGACCTGTGCTTTATTTCTCTGTAGATCTAAATTCAAATTTCTTAGAACTTAGGCTATATGTTAAATATAGAAATATAGAAATATGGAAAGTTGAAAATTTCCTTCACTTTCTGTCTTCTGCTTTATTATTATTTGGCCCAGTAATTCTACTTCTAAATTTTACCTTACAGTTATTTTTGCACATGAATCAAATTACACATGGACAAGGATATTCATTGCAACATTGTTTACAATAGTACAATTTGAGAGAAAACAGAAATATCTATCAATAGGGAACTAATTAATTGTTACATTCATAGTAAGGAATACTATTCAACTATTAACAATGAATGAAGCATGAAAGAGATTGGCCCAAAGTTGATCATTGTTGACTCTCAGTGATAGATAAGTGAATATTCTTATACTACTGTTGCAATTCTTTCTATCTTTGTGTATGTTTTAAATTTTCAAAATAAAAAGTTAAAAACAAAGGTAAGCTACAGAGCAGTATTTGGAATATATAAAGAATTCCTACAAATCAATAACGTTTGTATGACTGACACTCAAGAGAAAATGGGAAGAAGACTTGAATAGGCACTTCACTAAAGAAAATATCCACATTTTCCAATAAATATGACAAAGTGTTTAACTTCATTAGTCATTAGAGAAATGTAAATAAATCAAAATACCTACACAAAGCCACCAGAATGGCTAAAATGCAAAAGATTAAACAATAACAACTGTTGGTCTGCTGACTCATTCTGTCTACTACTCTAGCACCTTGGAATAGTCCCCTTGGAGGGAGAGTGATCTGACTCTGCGCCATGCCCTCTCCCTCTTTTTTCAACACCTAACACCTCTGGTATTGAGTGCTGGGAGGGGAAATTGGAGGGATACAAGTTTATATTATGCAAGAATGTACCTGTTAATGGTCAGGAAGTGCCCCTAATCATTTTTGGACTCAGCTAAACTTTTTCTGCTACTGAGGCTCTCTCTTGATGTAGTGGTCTCCACATAGGTATCGTGTAAGGTTTCCTGGGATGGTATTTAGTTTTACTCCGACCCCTGCATTTGCTGAAGACTCGTCTCCCCAGACAAGGGCAGCCAGGTCTCTCTGGCATCTGCCTTCATCACCCAACACCCTCACTAGGTAAGACTTCCTGTCTCTATGTGGCTGTATATTCAATATTCTTTGACAACACCGTAATTCAAAGGAATCAATTCTTTGGACTTCCTTATTCATTGTCCAGCTTACACATGCATATGAGACAATTGAAAATACCATGGTTTGGGTCAGGTGCACCTTATTCCTCAAGGTGATGTCTTTGCTCTTTAACACTTGAAAGAGGTCTTTCACAGCAGATTTTCCCAATGCAATACATCATTTGATTTCTTGACTGCTGCTTCCATGGGAATTGATTGTGGATCCAACTAAAATGAAATACTTGACAATTGCAACATTTTCTCCGTTTATCATGATGTTGCTTATTGGTCCATTGTGAGGATTTTTGTTGAGGTGTAATCCACACTGAAGGCAGTAGTCTTTGATGTTCATCAGTAAGTGCTTCAAGTCCTCTTCACTTTCAGCAAGCAAGGTTGTGTCATCTGCATTTTGCAGGTTGTAAATGAGTCTTCCACCAATCTTGATGTCCCGTTCTTCTTCTTATAGTCCAGCTTCTTGGATTATTTGCTCAGCATACAGATTGAATAAGTATGGTGAAAGGATACAAGCCTGACACACCTTTCCTTATTTTAAACCATTCGGTAGCCACTTATTCTGTTTGAACGACTGCCTCTTGGTCTATGTACAGGTTCCTCATGAGCACAATTAAATGTTCTGAAATTCCCATCGTTTCAAAGTTATCCATAATTTGTTATGATCCACACTGTCCAATGCCTTTTCATAGTCAATAAAACACAGGTAAACATCTTTCTGGTATTCTCTGCTTTCAGCTAGAATCCATCTGACATCAGCAATGATATCCCTCATTCCACATCCTCTTCTGAATCTTGCTTGAATTTCTGGCAGTTCCCTGTCGATATACTGCTGCAATTGTTTTTTAATTATCTTCAGAAAATTTTGCTTGTGCATGGTATTAATGATATTGTTCAATAATTTATGCATTCAGTTAGATCACCTTTCTTTGGAATAGGCATAAATATGGACCTTTTCCAGTTGATTAGGCAGGTAGCTATCTTCCAGTTTTCATGGCATAGGCAAGTGAGTGCTTCCAGTGTTGCATCCATTTGTTGAAACATCTCCATTGCTATTCCATCAGTTCCTGGAGCCTTGTTTTTTGCCAATGCCTTCTGTACAGCTTGGACTTCTTCCTTCAATACCATTGGTTCTTAATCATATGCTACCTACTGAAATTATTGAACATCAACCAATTCTTTTTCATACAGTGACTTTGTATTCCTTCCGTCTTCTTTTGCTGTCTCCTGAGTCATACAATATTTTGCCCGTAGAATCTTTCAAAAATTGCAACTTGAGGCTTGAACTTTTTCTTCAGTTCTTTCAGTTTGAGAAATGCTGAGCATGTTTTTCCCTGGAGTTCCAGGTCTTTGCAAGAGCACAGCATTCAAGAGCAAGTTTCAGAGTCTCTTCTGGCATCCATTTTGGCCTTTTCCTTCTTTCCTGTCTTTTTAATCACTTCTTGCTTTCTTCATGTATGATGTCCTTGATGTCATTCCACAACTCATCTGGTCATGTTCAGTGCACCAGATCTATTCTTGAGATGGTCTCTAAATTCAGGTGGGACATACTCAAAGTCATACTTTGGCTCTCATGGACTTTTTCTAACTTTCTTCAGCTTCAACTTAAACTTGCATATGAGCAACTGATGATCTGTTCCACAGTCAGCCCCTGGCCTTGTTCTGACTGATGATGTTGAGCTTCTCCAGTGTCTCTTTCCAGAGATGTAGTCGATTTGATTCCTGTGTATTCCATTCAACAAGGTCTATATGTATAATCCCTGTTTATGTTGTTTAAAAAAAAAAAAGGTATTGGCAATGAAGAGGTCGTTGGTCTTGCAAAATTCTATCATGCTATCTCCAGCATCACTTCTGTCACCAAAGCCATATTTTCCAACTACTAATCCTTCTTTGTTTCCACCTTTCACATTCCAATCACCAGTAATATCAATGCATGTTGATTGCATGTTTTATCAATTTCAGATTGCAGAAGTTGGTAAAAACTTCAATTTCTTCATCTTTGATGTGAGTGGTTGGTGGGTGAATTTGAATAAGTCATATCAACTGGTCTTCCTTGTAGGTGTACAGATATTATGCTATCACTTATAGCATTGTACTTCATGATAGATCTTGAAATGTTCTTTTTAACAATGAATACAATGCCATTCCTCTTCAAGTTGTCATTCCTGGTGTACTAGATCATATAATTGTATGATTCAAAATGACCAATAGTAGTCAACTTCAGCTCACTAATGCCTAGGATAGTGATCTCTCTGCGTTCCATTTCATTTTTGACAACTTCCAATTTTCCTGTATTCATACTTCATATATTCCACGCTCTGACCATTAATGGATGTTTGCAGCCATTTCTTCTCATTTTGAGTCATGCCACATCAGCACATGAAGGTCCCGAAAGCTTTCCTCTGTCCACATCACTAAGGTTGACTCTACTTTGAGGAAGCAACTCTTCCCTAGTCGTATTTTGAGTGCCTTCCAACCTGAGGGGCTCAATTTCTGGCACTATACCAGCAATGTTCCGCTGGTATTTGTAAGATTTTCACTGGCCAATTTTTTTTAGAAGTAGATTGCCAGGTCCTTCTTCCTAGTCTATTTTAGTCTGGAAGCTCAGCTGAAACCTGTCTACTATGGTTGACTGTACTGGTATTTGAAATACCAGTAACATAGCTTCCAGCATCACAGCAACACACAAGTCACCACAGTACAACAAACTAACAGACAAGTTGTGGATTCCCTGTGTTACTTGCCCCATATTACTATTCCTAGCCTGCACCATCCTTTGTTCTTTTTTCTAAACCTTGCTTAAATCTTTGTAAATAGTCTTTTTTTAAACTCTGCCTAGTTACCCAGCTTGAGTGTGCCATTATTACCTTCCAGGACCCTGACTTATAATCTAAATAATTTAATTCACTTTATTTGTTGAAGGAATCTGGGTGGTGCAAGCAGTTTACAATTGGCTGCTAACCTAAGGGTTGACGGTTCAAACCCACCCAGTGGCTCCATGGGAGGAAGGCCTGGTGAACTGCTTCCATAAAGGTTGCAGCCAAGAAAACCCTGCAGAACAGTTCTACTCTCTAACACACGGGATCACCATGATTCGGAATCTACTCAACAGCAACGGGTTTGGCTTTTTGGTTTTTTTATTTACTGAACACAGACTACGCTAGAAACTTGCTGTGAAAATGATGCAGTTCCTGCTATGGAATGCCCCTGAAGACTCCATGGTCTATTTGAGAAGAAAGAGGCAGTAGCTTCCAAGTCAGTCATTTTTCTTTGGTGTTATATTAGAAAATTATATTTCTAGGCTAAGTGACTCCATTACTGTCTGTCATGGATTGAATTGTGTCCCCCAAAAAATGTGTGTAGCAACTTGGCTAGGTCATGATTCCTAGTATTGTATGATTGTGTGATCTGAAGTGATGTCCTTATGTGTTGTAAACTCTACCACTATGATGAGATTATATGTGATCTCCTCATGTGTTGTAAATTCTATCACTGTGATGAGGTTAT
>NW_004444059.1:389586-395436 GCF_000243295.1 Trichechus manatus latirostris
CAGTGCTGGGAGCAGAGCACATCCTTTAGACCTGAGGTTCCTGCGCAGAGAAGCTCCCAGACCAAAGGAAGACTGATGACATGGACTTTTCTCCAGAGCCAATGGAGAAAGCATTCTCCTGGAGCTGATGCCCTGAATTTAGACTTGTAGCCTACTGGACTGTGAGAGAATAAACTTCTCTTTGCTAAGTCCATCCACTTGTGGTATTTCTGTTAGAGCAGCACCAGATGACTGAGACACTGTCTTAAAATATTTTTTCCTGATTGTGATAGTAATATATACAATTGAAACTACAGCAACGTATAAAGAAGAATAGCATCTTCATAATTGCATTAGAAAATACCATCCATAAAAGTGCCATGGTTATCATTTTGGTATATTTCCATTAATTCTTTGCCTAATTGTGTTTTTACATAGCTTTTTCATATGATATATAGAATGTTGCATCTTGATTTTTCACTTAAAATTATTAGTAAGTATGTATCCGTGGTATAAACAACAAATTATAAAATTTTTGATGACTGCCTAAAATAACATTATACAGATGTTTGATGTTTTACTCAGCAGTTTTATCTATTGTAGGATAATTGGATTGTTTTAAATTTTTCATTATTAGAAACAATCTGTGATTCAGGGTACAATAAGATGAAAGTCTTATTTCCAGAAGGATATTTAATCTGGCTGTTGGTGATTGGAATAGATTAAAGGAGAAGAAGTGCATGTTAACAGAGATGTCCCAAAGTCAGGGTCAGCCTATCCTGACTAATCCAGAAATGACTACAAAGTGAAGATTTAGGGTGGGAGTAGAGAGGGCCTTTCAGGGACGATCCTTAAGTTATACAGCAGGGAGAGCTGGCCCTGGAGTTGCCAGGTTACTCAGGATGCTCTGAATAAGATGTATGGGGACATCTCCTGGACACGTGCCCATTGCGCACTCTTCTAATAAATCCACGTGCTTCTGATCCTCTTTGGGCTGTAACTCAGGGAGTCCCTGTATGCGTCTTCCTAACTAACCTCCTGAGACTCATTAGAGTAAAAGCAAAACTCAAGCTGGGCTTAATTGATCTGAGGTAAAGCTGCCTGTGGGGATTTCCACACTTGGAACCTCTAGGGATCTCTAAGGAGCAAATGCTAATAAGACCCTGAGGGTCTCAGCTCTACTCTACCTTCCCCTCCCCTTAGACCTATTCCTGCAAGCACCAGAGAAGGAGGGAAGATGAGGGCCATAGCCTGGGCAGAAACTGGCTGAGACCCAGGTGCTTTCACATAGTGTGTGCAACACTATTACTGGGCTTCCCCAGGGAGAAAAGTTTAGAAGTTCAAAGTCATTTCTTTTGGCCTAACTGGGATGTGTTGAGCAATGCTCAGTATTATAATTCATTGGGGGAATGGCAAGATCTTACCTGAGATTATTAAAGCTGGAAAAATTTCAAACCATTATTTGTATCTTTTTTTTGTTATGAGGAGCCCTGGTGGCACAGTGGTTAAGACCTTGGCTGCTAACCAAAAGGTCACCAGTTTGAATCCACTAGCTGTTCCTTGGAAACCCTATGGGTCAGTTCTACGCTGTCCTATAGGGTCAATATGAGTTGCAATCAAATCAGCAGCAACAGGTTTTTGTATACACACACACACACACATATATGTATATTTCAGAAAGTGAAGTATGGCAAGTTCATGCTCTAGACAAAGAACATTTGCAGTAAGATTGGACAACTTCTTTCAAACTGGTCAGGCCTCTCCCTATGAGGCTGTTATCCAGGGAAGTTATCCAGGGACCCAGTCTATGGAGACTCCTCTTCATTCTAGAATTGGAAAATATTCATTTCATTCCCTCATTATTTCATTCGTCTCATTCAAAACATATATTTAGTCTACTACGTGCCAAGCAGGGTGCTGAGTATTGTGAGGGGCAGTTGAATAAAATATGGTCTTTGCCTTAAGATAGTTAAGAAGGTAAGAATCTAGGAGGAAAGAGAGATCATTCACAACAATCACTACAATAGGTAGAGCATGTGAAGTGCCATAAATGAGACACAAACAGAAATCAGAAGGTGTTCAGTGATGGGAGACTATACTCAGTTTCTGACTTGAGAGGCAAGGAGAGGCCTCAGAGAGGACTGGGCATTTAGCTTGTGTCTTAAGACTTTCAAGTGTTCTCTCCTTTCTGTTGCCATGACCACTTCCCTGTATCAGACCTTCATTATCTCAACCATTCAACAATTTTTTTTTTTTAAATCTACAAAGTTTATTTTACAAATCCACAAGACCAGATGTGATGATGCAACAGTGAACACATACATTATCCTTGCCTTCATGGAGCTTTCATTCTAATTAGGGAGAGAAGTAAACAAACAAATAAAAGTTAATATAGAATCAAATAAAGACCTAGGTAGACAGTTGCAGAGGGGACAACTTTAGAGAAGAGGGTCAGGGAAGGCTTCTCTGAGAAAACAACATATAAGCTGAGCCTTAAGGGATGAGAACAAGCTAGCCATGTGTCATGGATTGAATTGTGCCCCCCAAAAATATCTGTCAACTTGACTGGGTCATGATTCCCAGTATTGTATAATTGTGTACCATTTTGTAATTTGATGTGATTTCCTTATATGTTGTAAATTCAATCACTATGATCTAATAGGATGGATTAGCGGCAGTTATACTGATGAGGTATACAAGATTGGATAGTGTCTTAATCCAATCTTGTTTGAGATATAAAAGAGAGAAGTGAGCAGAGACACATGGGAACCTCATACCACCAAGAAAGCAGTACCAGGAGCAGAGTGCGTCCTTTTGACCTGAGGTTCCTGCGCTGAGATGATCCCAGATCAAGGGAAGACTGATGCATCACAAGGACCTTCCTCCAGAGCCGACAGAGAGAGAAAGCCTTCTCCTGGAGCTGATGCCCTGAATTTGGACTTGCAGCCTACTGGACTGTGAGAAAATAAATTTCTCTTTGTTAAAAGCCATCTACCTGCAGTATTTCTGTTGGAGCAGCACTAGATGACTAAGACACCATGTGTGGTGGTTAAGGTTATGTGTCTACTTGGCTAGGGCATGATTCTCAGTGGTCTGGCAGATATTATGTAATCATCCTCCATTTTGTGATCTGATGTAAGTATCCAATCAGTTGAAAGGGGATTTTCCTTGGAAATGTGATCTGCATCCAATATATGTGGATGTTCTGGCAAAGCTCGCTTGCTCTTCTGTCCTGCATTCACTGCATCATCCTCTGACCTCTGCTTCTTGGAACATCAGCCAGCAGCCTGCCACCTGACCTACATATTTTGGGTTTGTCAGCCCCTGCTACCATGTGAGTCAGGAGAAGCCTCTAGCCTGCCACTAACCCATGGATTTGGCACTTACCAGACTCCACAATTGCATGAGCCATTTTCTTGACATAAATCTCTCACTATATATTTATATATGCACCTCACTGGTTTTGCTCCTCTAGAGAACTCAGCCTAAAGCACCATGGAAAAAGTTAGGAGAAGAGCATTCTACATAGAAGGAATAGATATGCGAAGGCAATGAAAAAGAAAAGATCTTGGAAAGTAGAAGGATCTGAAATATGATACTGGACAGATAGGTGGATCTACACAATGAAATGAAGATCTCTGGAAATTGTTAAAATAAAAGTAAATATAAAAGACTTTTTTCTTGTTTTTAATCACTCTATAATTTACTGACCAAGAACTGAAAAATATAGGTCATAAACGGAAAAAAATTAATAAATTGGACTTCATCAAAATTAAAATCTTTCTGTTGTTTGAAAGACACCTTTTAAAAAATGAAAAGGCAAACTGCAGACTGGGAGAAAATATTTGTAACACATTTAACAGATAAAAAAATAAAAAAATTGAATCCAGAATATTAAAAGTCCTACAAACGACAACACAATTTCAAACAATTGACAAAAGACTTAGACACTTCATAAAAGAAGATAGCGAAGTAGCTAATAAGCATAGAAAATGAACCTTAACATTTGTCATCAACATTTGTCATCTGTTCAGTATATTTTTTTTCTTCCTAAAGAACTTCCTTTAATATTTCTTGTAGTATAAGTCTACTGGTAATTGATTCTCTCAGTTTTTGTGTGAAAAACGTATTTATTTCTCCTTCATTTTGAAAGGTATTTTCACTTGGTATAGAATTCTGGATTCTTTTCTTTGAGGACTTTAAAGATGGCACTGTATTGTCATAGTTTCTGATGTGAATCATGCTGTAATTTTAATCTTTTGTTCCTCTGTATGCAGTGTGTCTATTTTTTCTGGATGCCTTCAAGATTATTTTCTCTTTATCTTTGAATTTCAGCTGTTTGAATATGACGTGTCTAATTATGAGTGTATATGTGTTGGTATTTATCTTGTTTCTAGTGCTCTGAGCTTCTTGGATTTGTGGTTTGATTGTTAAAATGCAAATTAAAACCACAATGAAATACCACTTCTAACCCATTATGATGTATTGTTGGTGGGAGTATAAAATGGTACAATAACTTTGGAAAACTGTTTGGCAGTGTCATGGATTGAATTGTGTCCCCCCAAAAATGTGTGTAGTAACTTGGCTAAGTCGTGATTCCCAGTATTGTATGATCGTGTAATCTGATGTGATTTCTTTATGTGTTGTAAACTCCATCACTATGATGAGGTTATATGTGATCTCCTTATGTGTTGTAAATTCTATCACTGTGATGAGGTTATGCTGATGAGGTTTACAAGATTAGATAGTGTCTTAATCCAATCTCTTTTGAGTTATAAAAGAGAGAAGCGAGCAGAGACACATGGGAACCTCATACCACCAAGAAAGCAGTACCAGGAGCAAAGCGTGCCCTTTGGACCTGAGGTTCCTGCGCTGAGATGATCTCAGATCAAGGGAAGACTGATGCATCACAAGGACCTTCCTCCAGAGCTGACAGAGAGAGAAAGCCTTCTCGTGGAACTGATGCCCTGAATTTGGACTCATAGTCTACTGGACTGTGAGAAAATAAACTTCTCTTTGTTAAAACCATCCACTTGTGGTATTTCTGTTAGAGCAGCACTAGATGACTAAGACAGACAGTATCCTATAAAGTTAAACATACATCCACCTTATGATCCAAAAATTCTAGTTCTGAGTATTTACCCAAAAGAAATGAAAACGTATGTCTAGAAATGTCTATAGAAGCTTTATTTATAATAGCTAAAAATTGGAAACAACCCAGTGTCTCTCAATAAGATAATGAATAAACAATAGTGATATGTTCATATTAGGGAATATTATTCAACAATAAAAATATATACACACAACAATATGGATGAATCTCAACAACATTTTGTTGAGTGAAGGAAGCTAAACACAAAAGAGTACTTATTATATGTCTCCACTTTTATGAAGTTCAAAAGGAGTGCTTCAAGAAGAGTGATTGTCTCTAAGGGTTGGAGTAATTAACTAGAAAGTGACACACAAAGAAACTTCCTTGGATAATGGAAATGTTCTATCTTTTGACTGGGTTGTAGGTTATATGATTTTATACATTTTGTGAAGACTCATTGAGTTGTATACCTGTCTTAGTTTCCTCATGCTGCTGTAACAGAATAAATGTTTGTTAAAGCCATCCACTTGTGGTATTTCTGTTATAGCAGCACTAGATAACTAAGACACAATTTGGTACTGGAAAAGTGGGGTGTTGCTCTAACAGATACCTAAAATGTAGAAGTGGTTTTAAAACTGTGAATGAGTAGAGGCTTTAAGAGTTTTAAAGCGCCAAATAGTAAAAGCCTAGATTGCCTTGAAGAGACTGTTGGTGGAATTATGGACATCAAAGACAATTCTGGTGAGGACTCAGAAGGAAGTGAGGAGAGCTGTAACACC
>NW_004444059.1:396170-399270 GCF_000243295.1 Trichechus manatus latirostris
CTTGAGACTAATGTAATGTGTCCTGCTGACTTGCCTGGTGCCTGTTATCTCTTCTTTCCCTACAGTTTCTCCCATATGTAATGGAAATGTCTAGCTTGTGCCTGTTCCACCATTGTACTTTGGAAGCAGATAATTTGTATTCCAGATTTCACAGATGAAGAAGAATTTTTGGATTTTGGACTTGGAGTTGAATTAAGACTTTTGCTATGATTCGATGGGATGAATTTGTTCTACATGTGTCAAGGACATGAATTTTGGGGGACCAAAGGGTGGAATGTTATAGATTGACTTGTAGGGCAGGTGGTAATGCCATTGTACCTTATTCTCACCCACCCATTTGCACACATCATAACCTGTAAAGCATATCCGCTGGTCATACATCCCAAGGGGGAAGCTGCCCATTGGATTCACCAGAAAAGCGGACACCATAGTGCCATGTTGGTTGGAAAATAGCCAAAGAAGCAGGCTTAGCAATAAAGTATAGTGATCTGGTGGGTGCTGTACAAAACTGCTCCATGTGCTCACACCAGCACCCAAGGTATCTGCCACATGATCCAGCCAACATACACAAGGGAGTACAGTCAGTGACGAACTGGCAGGTAGATTATACAGGGCCCCTACCCTCCAGTGAAGGAGTGAAGTACACTCTCGTTTGTGTGGACATTGTCACTGGCTTGACACAGGCATTACTGTGTAAATGAACAAACCAGGCTGCTACAATAAAGGTGTTACAAAAATTGAGTGTTCATATTTGTTGTTTCAGGATACCATTCTTCCCTTCCACCAGGCCCACTGCTACCAGCAAAGGGCTGCTCGGATTGAAGCCTGTACTTATTGCAAAGATGGCTCTTTGAGAGATTTATTGGCTATCTTTTCTCCATACTTTTATTTTCTTCTCATCTCCTGAGCATCTCGTTGGGTTTATTACCATATTAAGTTTGGTGGGACTGCCATCTCATGGCCAGTTTATTTTACTGAACTCCCTTTTGCTTCTGGTGCACCCTAAGGTTTTTGAATGCAGTTAGGTCTTTAATACTTGCATGTGTCTCCATAAAATGGGGAACATCACTTCCAAGACTGAAGCAGAGCCCCCTAAGGGAACTCCTGCAGCTTATATGAGTAAGCATTATGACCCCAGTTTGGTCTTGTATTTAGGCCACTGGCATGCACTTATGGAGGGAAATTTAAAAACACAATGGCCATTGTGGGGGACATTTGATTTAACTAAATTAAACTTTCTGCACAGTAAATTAGAGGCTAAGGGTTTATGAATAACACTAAAACAACAGGAGGCATTTTTTGATAGGTACTTGAAAGCTTCCAAAAGAAATCAAAATGACAAATTTGCCTCCTTGCAGGAGACAGTTTCAAAAAAAGATAAACAAATTAAAGAATTACAGTGTCAGAACTGTGTAACCGCTATGACTACCTACCCAGCAGCAGCCCCTATACCCTCCCATCCCCAAAATGTCTCCCTTTACCAAAATATCATTCTTTTCCAAAATGTCTTTCTCAAAATGTCTTTCTTTTCCAAAACGACTCCTTTTCCCAAAATCGCTACATTTTCCAAAATGGAAAACCTCTGCAATGCAAACAAGCTAAAGGCTTCATTTTGCTCCCATCCTCAAAGACAATCAGAATTAGGAGAATTGTCTATTTGCAATAATTCTGTCACTGAAAACAGGCTTGAGAGAGCAAATTAAACTATTTCTCTTCCTAATAATCAGACCAGAGCAGGAATCCTTTGTGCACCACCTGGATATATATTTTTTATGTGGAAGATCAGAATATTTAAGAGAAAACACCAAGAGCAAACTCTTTACTTGGACTTTACTTTGTTTAGATGAGTGGAGCATGGATGGCCAATGTACATTAGGCTATATAGGAGTTCCCCTAAATATTCACTTTTATAATGAAAGCCTCCACTGGACTGATAATCTAAAGTTATTAGAAAAAAGGAGAACCAAATGGTCTAGAGATGACCAAGGTTGACTAAGTGTAAACTCTTTAAAGGCAAACTCTGGCCTAGGTTACTCCTTCTTAAGAACATTTCTTCCTTGGTACAGAGTTGCTGACTTATAACATGCGGTCCAAAATTTATCTAACACTATGGAACAAATAGCTGACAATGTTGCTAATGGAATGGCATCCCAACAGAAATCTTTAAACTTCCTTGCCAAAGTAGTACTAGATAATATAATAGTTGTTGATTTCCTTCTAACAGAGGAAAGGAGTTTGCGCCATCACTAACTCCTCAAGTTGCACACAGGTAAAAAACTCAGGAGAGGTAGAACAAGATACTAAACTAATTCACCAGAAGGCTACTTGGCTCCATATACTCCCACCCTCAGACTCTCCTTTTTTAGATATTTTCAGCTGGCTACCCTCAGGCATTGGATCATGGATTAAGTCTATATTGTTAACCAGATTAATAATCCTCATTTTCATTGTAATAATTGTAGGAACTATTAAATGTTGTATGAACCTTTTGACAAATGCCATTACCCAAAAGACCAATTTAATGCCCATGAGGCAAATAATGTACATTGGCACTACTTATATTTCAGATGGACTCAAACCCACTCCTTGAATAAGCCATCAGATGTCAGGTTATTCCTCTAATGTGGCCTGCTCTACACTAACCCTCAAGTAACAAAGCCACAGAAGCAAGAGTTTAAAGCTATGGCATGGTGAAGACGTCAAATAGTGCCCAGCTACCTCTTCACAATATTCCACTATAACGCAATTCATAGTTTATGGAGCCCTCGTGGCACAGTGGTTAAGAGTTACAGCTGCTAACCAAAAGGTTGGCAGTTCGAATCCACCAACTGCCCCTTGGAAACCCTATGGGGCAGTTCTATTCTGCCCTATAGGGTTGCTATGAGTTGAAATAGACTTGACAACAACAGGTTTATTCATAGTTTTATTTCATTTTTCTTGAATCCACAGTCAATGCCTCTGGGAGCAGCAGTAAAGAAATCAAATAATGCATTACATTTAGACAAATCTGCTACAAAATATCTTTTTAAGATGTTAAAAAGCAAAGATGTCGCATTGAGGACTAAGGTGCACTTGACCCAAGCCATGGTATTTTCAACCA
>NW_004444059.1:400941-404082 GCF_000243295.1 Trichechus manatus latirostris
TTCACAGTAAAGTAGGCTAAAAGTCCAAAGTCAGGGCCTCAGCTCCAGGGAAAGTCTTTCTCCCTTTGTCGGCCTTCTCATCAATGTTCACCCGGACTAGGAGCCTCTCTGCACTGGGACCCCAGATCCAAAGAACACGCTCTGCTTCTGGCACTGCTTTCTTGGTGGTATGAGGTCCTCATGTCTCCCTGCTCACTTCTCTCCTTTATGTCTTAAGAGATTGCCTCAGGACACAATATCTTGTAAATTGAGTCCTGCCTCACTAACACAACTGCCGCCCATCCTCCCTCATTAACATCATAGAGGCAGGATTTACAACATACAGGAAAATCAGACAATCCGGGAATCATGGCCCAGCCAAATTGATACACACATTTTTGGGGGGACTTAATTCAATCCATAACAAGAGCCAACTCAATGGCACTTAACAACAATAACAACCTTTTCACACACATAGCATCTGAGGTCTTAAAGGCTTATTAAATAAGAAGCCATCCAGAATAAATATATGCTCAAAGTCCATGCAGAAGAAAGCCTTCTTTCAAAATAGTTGTCAGTAAACTGATCAAAGAATTTCTCTAGAAATCTTTTATCAAAAAGAGGGAATGTGTAAGGGAATTTTGAAAATTGAGGTATTTGATAAAATCTGAAATGGCCGGCTTGAGGTTTGTGTATGATTCCTTTGTTGCTAGTTCTGCTTTCACCCTAGCAACAGCCATCTTCCATGCAGACCTAATCATGCAGACTTTCTAAGAGAGGAATGTCCGGTAATGACGACATAAATACACTGCAACTCCCCCCACCCCACCCCGTCACATACCCTTATGATTACCACACTGTAAGCAATCTAAGAAAGAATGTATGTCCTTTTAAGCCAATCGCCTTACAAGCTTCCGTTACAGGAGGTCCTGCCTTACAAGTTCCCTCCACAGGAAGTTCTGTATATGAGTTCCCGCCACAGGTAGTTCCACTTGTAATCATCTACTACCAATCAAGTAAGGTCTTTCAAGTAATGTACTTCACGTTCTTTGTTCCACCCGTAAAAAATGTCACTGCTTCATTGCCATTTTGAAGTACTGGCATCTCATCACACGGAATTCACTCTTCCTGGCTCAAGCTGTCTCTTTACTTTCAATAAATCTCTCAATTTTACTTTAACCAGAATATGGATGGTTACTCTTAGACATGAAAGAGTCACATAACCCACAAGATGCAAATGTTGTTCTTGAGCATATGCTCAATCCCAGTTCCTTCCCCAGACTCACCTACTGTTATTGAATTGGTGTTTATTTTTCCATATCTTTTGCAATTACATGTATTTAAATGCACTGTGGAAAGATATGGCTTTGTATTGTCTGTGAGTTCTTTTCCTACATAAGTGGTATCATTCCATATGTATTGTTCTGCAGCGTGCCTTCTCACTTAGCAGTGTTTTAGAGAATCTACTCTCTCATTACCCTATCTTTATTTAAAAAAAAAAGGATTAATGGAGTATAGGATGCTCTTCTATAGGGTAAGTGGATAATTAATTCATCTCTTCCCTATTAATGGACATTTCATAATTTTGGTTTGCAATATTTCGTTCTTATAAAGAGTGCTGAGTAAAAATCCTTGTGAATACATCCTTGTACGTTTGTGTAGGAATTTTTTCAGGGCAGATACTCAAAGTAGAATTCTGTATTGAAGAGTATGTTCACTTTTTATTTTAATAGATATTGCCACATTGCCCCCCCCGAAGGACTTTTCCAATTTACATTTCTACCAGTAATGTATGCGACTCTTGCCTACATTTTCCATTATCAATCAAATATGTCCAATTTGATAGATGAAAATTTGTCTTTCATTGTTTTAATTTGTGTTTCCCTGATTACTAGTGGGTTAACCATCTTTTCATGTGTTTGTTTTCTATACATATTTCCTTATCATTGAAGTTCCTGTTTTATTTCTGCCACCTATTTTTATTGGGTTGTTTGTTTTCTTCTCATTGACTATTGCTGCTGTTAGTTGTAGAGTTGATTCTGACTCATGGCAAAGCCTATGTGTGCAGAGTAGAACTGCTTCATAGGGTTTTCAAAGCTGTGACTTTTCAGAAGCAGATCATGAAGCCTGTCTTTTGAGGTGCCTCTGAGTGAATTCGAACCGCCAACCTTTTGGCCAGTAGTTGACTGCTTAACCTTTTGCACCACCCAGGTGCCTCTAGTGACTATTAGGTATCTATTATACTTGCAACACTTGTTGCAAATATTTTTCCAAGTCTGCAGCTGGTCTGAAATTTCCTAACTGGCATATTCTGTAAGATTCCAATTCAATATCAATTCTGTTGATTCCAATTCAGTAGGTTCTGGAGCGGGACTAGAGAATCTGCCTTTTCAACAGGGGTCACCATTAGATTCTGTTGCAGATAATCCAAATACCACTTAGAAAAAAATTGCTCCATAGAAAATGCTATAGGAAATTGTGGAATCTTCTTTCCTGGGGACTTCTGAACACAGATAATTTCTTTGGCCAGGAATAACAAAGGAACTCAGCCTTGCATGGAGGAAAGGGAAGGTGACCAGGCCTGGTTGAAAGTTCATGACCAAACCTGGACTTAAGCTTTACTGTGCCTCTTACTCAGCTGCATGATGTTAGGCAAGTTACTTAATCTTTTAGTCATAGTGTGAAGATTAAGAAATAGTGTAAGGCAACTAACTTGTACAGTGTGCATTTAATCTGTAATTTCTTCAAAAACCTCTGGTAGTCCCATCCAGCTGGGAAAGTTTGGAGTAACCTGTTGAAAAAGTGAAAAGAGTTGGTATGTATTATTTAGACAGCACAACTTTTCCAGCTTCTCTGCTCCTAACACTTCTTTTTACCAAGAAAGAGAGAGACAGAAGCACTACACAGCAATGAATTTCAAACTTACTAACCTTTGCGTTCTCTGGAGTTCCATGTTGGACTGAATCTCCCTAAATCCTTTGCATTGGGGGGTCATAATGACCTGTTCTAGGTAGGTCTACCTCTGGGGATGGGGTTCTTTGTCTGGCACAAGGGGGAAGGAAACATGGACATACCTGACCCTTGGTTTTTCCAAACAATGATCTTTGGCGGGAAACAGATTCTACCTGGGAAATCTGAGACCAACTCAGAAATTCCAGGACC
>NW_004444059.1:404656-406603 GCF_000243295.1 Trichechus manatus latirostris
TCTCTCTTGATCTGTTTCTACCTCTCTACATATCTATCTGTGTCTCTGCTTTTCCAGCTCTCCCTTATTAGTTGTTTCTTCTTCTGTATTTCCCCTCTGTGTTTCCATCAGGCTTTCAATCTGTCCACCTAGCTTCCTGGCTGCAGGGCACATGGGTTGGATGTGACTGAAAGGGTGAGTCAGGTTTTGAGGTGGCCTGTCTACAGGGCTGAAAGAACCCAGAAAGCAGACCAATTTTTCTCAGAGCTACCTGGCTGAGGTGAGAGGATTCCAAATTCCTAAATTCCTGTTTGGCTTTTCTTCTTTCTTCCTTTTTTTCTGTCTCTTGTTCTAGCTCTGTCTGTCTGCCTCCTCATCCTTCTTTCTCTAGAGCCCCCCACCCACTTTCATCATTTTTCATCCTCTTTCAGAATGAATAGCAGAAAATTTCTTTTGGTTTTAATAACCTATCGATAAGTGTCCTTGTCTCATAAAGGTTTTGAGGATACCAAAAGACCATAAATTTGAGTCTTGCCCCTATTCCTCTCTAGCTACTTGACAAGTGAAGTTGCTTACTCTTTGCTCAGGTTCTATCTCCTCATCTACAAAGTAGTGTTAGCGATGTCTTTTTAAAGCACCAAGTTCCTCACAGGTTGTTGTGAGGAGCATATGAAAGAATGTACACTGTGAAATGGGAGGGATATTTGTAATCATTGTGTTTTTCACGATCTATTCTTGTCTCCTCTTATTTCTTTCTTGCTTTACTTCATCTTCTGTTTTCTGGCCTCTCTCCCTCATCTTTTTCTTTTACCTGCATCACAGTTTATTTCTCGTCCTCCTTTCCCTTTTGTGTCTTGCTCTCGATGAATTTGCCTGCATGAATATTTTTTCTTGTTTATCTGTGCATTTTTCTTTCCTGCTTCTTTGAGAAAAGATAGCTGAGAAATCTCAAAGAAGTTTGTGAATATATTACAAAGTAAGATAAAAAACATGAAGAACCAGTTTTGCCCATTTTCTATAAGACCCAGAGAAAAAGTAGAATTATAAGAAAGTATGGCAAGGAGTAGGGGATGGGATAGGAGTTTAATCCACTATACAGAAGAATTTCCTGACTGGGAGAAGTTAACTTTTTAGAACCATAGTTTCTACTCAAGAATTTTCTGTGGCAGTGGAATATTGATCAAGATCTTAAAAGATCTCTTCCAACATATGAGGTGCAAAGAAGAAAAGAAGGTAGGAAAGAAGAAAAGTAAAGGAAAAGATAAAGAACATGTATTAAGCAATTAACTGTCAGACACATGAAATGTATTTTTTCCATTATCCATTAATCTTTACACAAACCAACAAGTTAGAGAGGAGATCTCAAAGTGCCATTAGTAAGCGGTAAAGCTGAGATGTAAGTACTGGCTTATCTAATTCCAAATTCTTTCTACACATCCACCATATATGTGTGGTTTTCACATGTAGATGTTGGGTCTCAAAAAAGAGTTTATTTCACCTCTTAGATTTATTGGCCTATTTCATTGACCAGATAACTCTTTAGTTCTTTCCAAAAGTTTTCAGAGGCAATGATCTCATCTCCCTATCTTTGTCTTTCTAATTTTTTTTACAATCTGCAATTTTTTCAGACAACCTAAATGTCACTGTAGTTCACATTAATGATGGCTGCTAAGACTGCTGAAAAAAGCCAGTCTAATGCTCAGTCTTGCATTTGTCAATCACAAAGACCTTCTGTACAATTTCCTATCAACCCATCTTGCGCACATACCAAAATCTTAATGTTCAGGGGCTAATCATTCGATGTCTTTGAGAGTATTTTTTATTTCAAATTATTTAAACCCCCTTCTAGAGGTGGCTACTGTCAGAAGGAGGAATGTATTCTCAGGTTTATTTGATTTTTGCTTTATATATAGTTTAGATTGGGACCCTGGGGAGGATGTGATGAACAACTATGAAGCTTTTTAGTGG
>NW_004444059.1:406703-424510 GCF_000243295.1 Trichechus manatus latirostris
ATGAAGCTTTTTAGTGGATATGAAATCCTTCTATAATTAGGAAAATAGATTGAGCCCAAGAGCTAAAATAAAGTTATCTGTGCTGTCTCCCAGATAACCTAATGCTAGAGAAGTTTCCTTGTGGTTAGAACTTGTGCTTTTATCTTGTCCACAGTAGTAAAGAAATAACTGAAATGCTCAAAATAAAGCTAAATAGAAAGAGTAAAGTACACAAAGTAGTGCAAATTTTTTAAAGAGAACTGAAACAATCAATCTAGTCATGAATCAAATATTGCAAATTTGATACATTTGAGTTTCAGGAAGATTCAATTTAGTAGGTTACATAGGTAGAAAGTGATCAACAAAAATCATACTGCTTAAATATTCAGTTGCTCATTAAAAAACATAAAAGTTTACTCTGTGCTGGAGAAACATATTTTTGTCCTACTATTATGATCCTACAGTTATTTTGACCTCATTATTTTGACTCTGGAAGTACTTTGATTCTGAGTTAATGAATGCAAGAATTTAAATCAGAATTACATCAGCATCAACAAATTCTTAAGAAGAAATTACTTTTAATAGAGACTTCCATTAGCCCATATTCATTTCTTGATCAGATTTCTACAGACCACACTTAACATATTTCCAATTTTGTCATGTGAATAATAAACTGAAATTATTTTGACATAAACTAATTCATTTATGTGTAACTTGTCAACATGATTTTGTTTTATCAGTCTTCTGTCAAAATCAAATTTTACCATAGCAGCTGATGCTACAGTGAGTTTTCTTTGTGGGCATTACTTTTATCAAGTCCTATTTTTCCAGTTCAAACTTGCAGATCTTCATCTTACCACATACAGTTTTATCTATTTTCAGTTTTATTTTGCATTGATTATATTTATCAGTTATATTTAGTATTTATTTCTTTGCTAATCCATGATAAAATTGTTAAATATCTTGGTATTGGTCTATTGCCGAGAATTGTCTGTTACAAAGTCAATTTAATTCTGATTATTTTTTGGATCTTGCACAAACTGTTCACAGCATTTGTAACTCAAAGAGCAAATAATGGGGTCAAGACAGTGGAATCAAAAGAGCTTGCTTCTAAAAAAAAATAAAGCTATTTTCACTAAAAGAAAGGGAAAAAAATGCTAGCTTGATAGGGAAGACTTTGCTTCAGAGGTGGCATATGACGTACATCATTAAAAGACAAGCGAGAATTCACCAGGCACCAATAGTGGTGAAAGGGATTCCACAGAGAAGAGCTAGCATGTGCAAAGTCATGGAGGCAAAAGGGCATAGAAGGTATGTACATCAGGTACCAAATAAAAACTGAATGAACAAATGAATATTTGTGTATAGTAAATAGCAACTTGAGTGTAGGGTGCATGAAGTGAACAGAAGAATGATGAGAAATATCGAGGAGGTTGAAATGAGAGAATGAAAGGCTAACTGGATGAGTGAGGGAGAAGTGGAAGAGAACACTCAGTTTCCCAGTTAAATGAGTGGGTGTATCTTGATGCTAAGGAGGCAGTGGATGGTGCAAATGTTTAAGCACTGGACTAGTAACCGAAAGGTTGGCAATTCAAATCCACCTAGAGGCACATTGGAAGCAAAGTCTGGCAATCTGCTTCTGAAAGGTGACAGCTTTGGAAACCTTATGGAGCAGTCTACCCTGCACACATGGGTCACCATGAGTCAGAATCGACTCAGTGGCAACTAATAATAATCTTGATCCTATCAAACAAGAAAGGAAACACAGAGGGAAGGGCAGGCTCCAGTCCACTTTGCTTTTGGACCATTTTGAGCTGAAACCAGACCTGACACACTGGAATCTGTCTATTCCCAGAGATGACAGAAAAGATTTTCCATCACGCTTTGGTCGGTCATTTTGATGCTTTTAAATCCCTCATTAAAACCAGTATTCTTTTTGTCTAACCTAACATTAGTGTTGAACAGTTAGTTACATATTTGAATAGGGATATTTTTCCTTAAGTTTTTTTTTTTTTTAATATTTTACTGTGTTTTCAGTGAAGGTTTACACAGCAGTTTAGGCTCCCATTCAACAATTTCTACACAAGTTGTTCAGTGACATTGGTTACATTCTTCACAATGTATGAACATTCTCATTATTTCCGTTCTGGTTGTTCCATTTCCATTAATCTAGTTTCCCTGCCCCGTTACATTCTCATCTTGTTTTAAAGTAATTGTTGACTGTTTGGTCTCATGTATGTGACTTTTTAAAGAAGCACAGTACTTATGGGTAATATTCATTATTTTTTGAGCCAATTTGTTATTTAGCTACAAGGTGACCTCAGGTTAGTTTTGGTTCAAGGTCTGAAGAGTACCTTAGGGCAATAGCCTCTGGGAGTCCACCAGTCTCAACTAGTCCAATTGGCTTGGGTGTTTGTTGTTTGTTTGTTCCTTCATTTAGCAATGTGAGGTCTGTTCCACACTTTTCTCCCATTCTGTTAGGGTCCATCTTTCGTGGCCCTGATTAGAACAGTCAGTAGTAGTAGCTGGGCACCATCTAGTTCTTTTTCCTTAAACTTTCAAATTTCTCGTTTTGATGTTCTTCTGATTCAACTTCCTCCAGAATACAAAATTCCTTGTTTCAGGGATATTTTGATCAGCCAGCTGGCCAGTGGTATTAGATACACTGAATTTTTTCATGCTTATTTGTTGTTGTTCTTGCCAGGTAACGACTCATAGCAGCCCTATGCACAACGCAATGAAACACTGCCCAATCCTGCACCATCATCACAATTGTTACACTCAAGCCCATTGTTGCAGTCACTGTGTCAATCCATCTCATGGACTGTCTTCCTCTTTTTCGCTGACCCTCAACTTTACCAAGCATGATGTCCATCTCCAGGGACTGGTACCTCCTGATAACATGTCTGAAGTACGTGAGACGTAGTCTCACCATCTTTGCTTCTAAGGAGCATTATGGCCACACTTCTTCCAAAACAGATACGTTCGTTCTTTTGGCAATCCATGGTATATTCAATATTCTTCACCAGCACCATAAAACAAAGGTGTCAGTTCTTTGGTCTTCCTTATTTATTGTCCAGCTTTCACATGCATATGAGGTGATTGAAAACACCATGACTTGGGTAGGCTGCACCTTAGTCTTCAAGGTGACATCTTTGTTTTTTAACACTTAAAAAAGTCTTTTGCAGCAGATTTGCCCAGTGCAATGTATCGTTTGATTTCTCGACTGCTGCTTCCATGCATGCTGATTGTGGATCCAAGTCAAATGAAATACTTGACAACTTCAATCCTTTCTTGCTTTATCATGATGTTGCCTATTGGTCCAGTTGTGAGGATTTTTGTTTTCTTTATTTTGAGGTGTAGTCCATACTGAAGACTGGCGCCTTTGATCTTCAGCAGCAAGTGCTTCAAGTCCTCTTCACTTTCAGCAAGCAAGATTGTGTCATCTGCATGACGCAGGTTGTAAATGAGTCTTCCTCCAATCCTGATGCTGTGTTCCTCTTCATATAGTCCAGATTCTCAGATTATTTGCTCAGCATACAGATTGAATAAGTACAGTGAAAGGATACAACCCTGAAGCACACCTTTCCTGACTTTAAACCACGCAGTATCCCTTTGTCCTGTTGAAATGACTGCCTCTTGATCTATGTACACATTCATCATAGAACAATTAAGTTTTCTGGGACTCCCAGTCTTCCCAATGTTATCCATAATTTGTTATGATCCACACAGTTGGATACCTTTGCACAGCCAATAAAACACAGGTCAACATCTTTCTGGTATTCTCTGCTTTCAGCCAGGATCCATCTGAGCTCCCTGATTCCACATCCTCTTCTGAATCTGGCTTGAATTTCTGGCAGTTCCCTGTCGATGTACTGCTGCAGCTGCTTTTGAATGATCTCCAGCAAAACTTTACTTGCATGTTATATTAATGATATTGTTTGATAAATTCCGCATTCAGTTGGATCACCTTTCTTTGGAATAGGCATAAATATGGATCTCTTCCAGTCAGTTGGCCAGGTAGCTGTCTTCCAAATTTCTTGGCATAAACGAGTAAGCACTTCCGGCACTGCATCCATTTGTTGAAACACCTCAATTGGAATTTCATCAGTTCCTGGACCCTTGTTTTTCGCCAATGTCTTCAGTGCAGTGTGGATTTCTTCCTTCAGTACCATTGGTTCCTGATCATATGCTGCCTCCTAAAATGGTTGAACGTTGACCAATTCTTTGACATAGTGACTCTGTGCATTTCTTCCATTTTCTTCCTTCGTCTTTTAGTATTTTCCCCATAGAATCCTTTAATATTGTAACTAGAGGCTTGAATTTTTTTTCTTTAGTTACTTCAGCTTGAGAAATGCTGAGCATGTTTCCCTTTTGATTTTCTAACTCCAGGTCTTTGCACATGTCATTATAATACTTTGTCTTCTCGAGCCGACTTTTGAAATCTTCTGGTCAGCTCTTTTACTTCATCATTTCTTCTGTTCCCTTTAGCTACTCTACATTCAAGAACAAGTTTCAGAGTTTCTTCTGACATCCATTTTAGTGTTTTCTTTATTTTCTGTCTTTTCAATGACCTCTTTCTTTCTTCATGTATGATGCCCTAGATGTCATTCCACAACTCATCTGATCTTCAGTCATTAGTGTTTAATGCATCAAATCTATTCTTGAAATGGTCTCTAAATTCCCGTGGGGTATACTCAAGGTTGTACTTTGACTCCTGTGGACTTGTTCTAAGTTCCTTCAGTTTCATCTTAAACTTGCATATGAGCAATTGATGGTCTGTTCTGCAGTCGGCCCCTGGCCTTGTTCTGACTAATGATATTGAGCTTTCCCACCATCTCTTTCCACAGTTGTAGTCGATTTGATTCCTGTGTATTCCATCTGGCAAGGTCCACATGTATAGTCACCATTTATGTTGGTGAAAAAAGGTATTTGCAATGAAGAAATCGTTGGTCTTGCAAAATTCTACCATGCGATCTCCGGCATCATTTCTATCACCAAGACCATATTTTCCAACTAGTGATCCTTCTTCTTTGTTTCCAACTTACGCATTCCAATCACCAGTAATTATCAATGCATCCTGATTGCATGTTTGATGAATTTCAGACTGCAGAAGTTGGTAAAAATCTTCAATTTATTCATCTTTGGCCTTAGTGGTTGGTGCGTAAATTTGAACAGTAGTCATACTAACTGGTCTTTCTTGTAGGCATATGGATATTTTCCTATCACTGACAGAGCTGAACTTCAAGACAAATCTTGAAATGTTCTTTTTGAAGATGAATGCAGTGCCATTCCTCTTCAAGTTGTCATTCCAGGCATAGTAGACCATATGATTGTCCGATTCAAAATGGCCAACACCAGTTCATTCAGCTCACTAATGCCTAGGATATCAATGTTTATGCGTTCCATTTCATTTTTTACAATTTCCAATTTTCCTAGATTCATATTTCGTACATTCCACATTCCTATTATTAGTGGATGTTTGCAGCTGTTTCTTCTCATTCTGAGTCGTGCCACATCAGCAAATGAAGGTCCTGAAAGCTTTACTCCACTTTGAGGAGTCATTACGTTCGACTCTATGTTGAGGAGGTAGATCTTCCCCAGTTGTCTTGTGAGTGCCTTCCAACCTGAGGGAGTCATCTTCTGGCACTATATCAGACAATGTTCTGCTGGTATTTGTAAGGTTTTCACTGGCTAATTCTTTTCAGAAGTAGACTGCCAGTTCCTTCTTCCTAGTCTGTCTTATTCTGGAAGCTCAGCTGAAAGCTGTCTGCCATGGGTGACCCTGCTGGTATTTGAATACTGGTGGCATAGCTTCCAGCATCACAGCAACACACAAGGCCTCATAGTAGGACAAACTGACAGATAGATGCCTGTGGGCATGCTTATTTAGTTGTTCTTATTATACCCTCCTCCATGTCTCCAATCAATTTCTTTTTTATTTTTTATCCTTCTCTTAATTCCTGGAAAATTTAAGGTTAATAAGGAAATAAGGACAGCAAGACATGGTAAAAGGGCCTGTGAATATTTAGCCTGAGGAAAAAAGCTAACATGGCTAATGAGTGTCTTCAGCTCTCAAAGGGATGTCCCATCTTCAGAATAAGTCACCTTTCTTTACCATGAATTAAATTCAAAGAATGAAGGATATAACTATAAGGAAATTTGTATTATAATGTATATATATATATATACATTTCTGACTACATGGGACATCAATTAATGGTATAACCTACCTTAGGAGATAGTGGCATCTCTGCCCTAGGCACCTTGGTATAGTGGAAAAAGTACTCTAAGGACTTAGAAGGCCTGGTCTGAGTCGCATTACTTTCATTTACCAGCTGTGTGACCTTGAGCAAACTCTCTAAGCCTCGGTTTCCACATTTGTAAAATGGACATAGCTTCTATTTCATAGGGTTGTTGTAAGGGTCAACGGGATAATTTATATGAATAATCTTTGTAAACTATTTTGTTATTAGTTGCCATCAAATTAATTCCAACTCATGGTGGCCCCATGTGTGCAGAGTAGACTGCTCCATATAGTTTTCAAGGCTGTGGCCTTTCAGAAGCAGATTGCCAGGACTGTCTTCTGAGGTACCTCTGGGTATGTTCAAACCACTAAGCGTTCAGCTGGTAGTCATCTTTCCTTTCTTTTCTTTCAGAGTGGACCCCAACATCAAACTGCCCTCTCTGAGATAGCTCTTCCTCAGGCTCCATGAAATCATCTCTCTTACCTGTTGCAGTGAGCTGATGACAAATAGACCACCACTCTCAAGCATAGCAACAGAATGAGGTAAGACATGATTTCCACGAGATTGTCCCATTGTTTGTATGTACCATAATATACGTATCCAGTGATTGAGGGATATATAGATTATTTCTAGGGCAGAGGTGGACAGTGGGGTCAGATGGGTTTTCTGCAACGTTACTCCCTCATGATGGGAGAAGTTTTGGTAGAAGTTCTGGCCTCCCTATGAACTGAGGCAGAAATATGAGGACACAGGCAGAAATGCACCCTACTCCCAGAAATATCATCTGTAAATAACGATAATTCTGCCTTTTTTTTTATATTCCACTGGTGTGCTGGAGTTAGCTGTTATCAGCTCTCAAGATTCAATTGTTAAATTTTGCCAGGAGTTTTGAGAATTCGTTGTTAAACACAGTCATTATTAACAAATTATATAAACTTATAGCTAAATAAATTACATTTTAAAACAAAGGTAATAATAATCAAAATTCATCACTTCTTAATTTTTTCACTACATTTTACTATTACCTATGCTGTCAAGGTTGTTTACATCTATTGTATCTGTATGGTTGGAAAAACTACATACTGGCGGGCTACCGTGCATCCCTTCTCAACTCCATGTTAACTAACAATGTCACATTGGTAGTTTTAAATCTGAAATAGGTCATGGTGGGAGTATTTACACCATGGAAATTGGCAAATGCTACAAATCAGGTCCTCCTCTCCCAGAGTCTTTGATGAACACTTACTAGCACACCACTCATTTAATTCATTTGTCTAGATGCTTCGGCTAGTACTTGTAGAGCATCCAAAAGCCTGAAGTGGTGTAGGGGTAGTGGGTGACAATGCAACTTCTTGAATCAGACTCCCTGGATTTGAATTTGAGCTTTACTACTTACTCACTGGATACAATATTGACCCAAACTACAATAGAACCTCCTTTGTTTTATAATATGGTTCTATTGTAGCAGTATGCAACAGCACTGGCATTTTCAGTGCCCATGACACTTTTAACTCACATGGAGTTTTTACTGAAATTCCTATCTTGTTCCTCCACTCGTTTTCAATCTGTGTTTATGCAAGTGAGTCAACCAAGGGAGCACCTAAGCAAAGTTATCTCCCCTGTGCTTTTCCTGTTCTTTCTCTTCAACAGGCCCCAGATGATGGACTTCAGGAATGGCAGCACAGTGACAGCCTTTATCCTCGTGGGCTTTGAGCAGAGCTCCCCTTCCACTCAGGCATTGTTCTTTGCTCTCTTCCTAGTCCTCTACAGTCTGGCCATGGCCATGAACAGCCTCATCATCTTCATCACTTGGACAGACCCCAGGCTCAACAGCCCCATGTACTTCTTCCTTGGCCATGTGTCCTTCCTGGATGTCTGTTTCATCACCACCACCATCCCACAGATGCTGATCCACCTGGTGGTCAAGAACCACACTGTCTCCTTTGCCTCTTGCTTGACCCAGATGTACCTGGTTTTTGGTGTGGGTGTGGCTGAGTGCATCCTCTTGGCTTTTATGGCCTATGACCGTTATGTTGCTATCTGCCATCCACTTAGCTATGCCCAGATAATGAGCCAGCAGGTCTGTGTGAGGCTGGTGGGTACTGCCTGGTTTTTCGGGCTGATCAATGGTATCCTTCTTGATTATATGACTTTTCATGGTCCATTTTGTAGAGACAACCATATAGAAAACTTCTTCTGTGAGGCTCCCATAGTGATCACCCTCTCCTGTGGGGACACTCAGTTCAGCATGAAGGTTATCTTTGCCGACGCCATTGTGGTGCTGCTCAGCCCCATGGTGCTCATTGTCGTCTCCTATGTCCCCATCCTGGCCTCCATCCTCGGCAGAACCCCTTCCTCGGGTCGAGGGAAGACCTTCTCCACTTGTGCCTCCCACCTGACTGTGGTTGTCTTCTTCTATACCTCGGCCATGTTGTCTTACATGAACCCCCGCAGCACACATGGGCCTGACAAGGACAAGCCTTTCTCCCTCTTCTACACCATCATCACCCCCATGTGCAACCCCATCATCTACAGTTCCCGCAACAAGGAAATGAAGGGGGCCATGGTGAGAGCCCTGGGAAGGACCAGCCTGGCCCAGGCAGTGTCTGTGTAACAGGAAACATCCTGGGGGGAAGCATTTCCCCTAAGGTGTGACCCCTCCCCCAGCCCTGGCAGGTGGATCACTCTCCAGTGCTGAAAAGCTCCAGGCAAGAGCATTCATGGCTTCCTTTGTTCCAGCATCAGACCTGGAAGTACCTTCTGATGTCTAATGCTCATCTCTCTGACTTCACTTCAAGCATAGATTGAGCTTTCCAACCTTCTCTTAATAATACATTTTCATGATTAGAGTGACAAGTATAATGAAATAGGGAATTTCATTCCAGAATTTGGATAAAAGAAGGCTACTTCTCAAGAGAAAACCATTGAAAAGGATGACCAGACCATTTTTTTTCTAGAGGACCACTTCCCAGGTAAAGTCAATTAGTGGGAGCTCTGGTTTGGGGAAAGGAGCAGACTGAGGGCTACAAGGGAAACAAAGGGATGCATGGAAGTCAGGAAAAGAGCGGTAGGCTAGAGAAATATGCTGTGAGGTGTGTGATATCATCTCTGTATGGTGGTCCCAAATTCTTCAAGAAAGCTCCCAAAGCCAGCAAGGGGAGGAATTGTCTACCAAATATATGTGGATTAATGGGGAGGAAGGAGGACAGAAGCAAGAGAAAAAGCATGAGGAGAGCACTGACTTCTCCGGGTTGTAAATTGGATGTGGAAGCTGTATAACAAAATCTCCAGGGTCAGGGAAGCTTCGAGTGACATCTGCATTGTATAAGAATATAACAAGAGCACTTTATACTACTATCTGCACATGTATTTGCATCCACTTGAATATTTTGTCACTAGCCTGGATACATGTTGTGCAATTTAACCATACCATACATATGTATAGAGATTATTTTCTGTCTCTTGTTTTACTTACAATACACTCACATTCCCTGAGACTCTCTACTCACATCTCTAACTTTCTCCCCTACCTCTGTTCTTTTACCTATCATCTAGAGCAGTGGTTTTCAACAGGGGACGATTTTGCCTCCAAGGTGATATTTGGTAATGTCTGAAGACATTTTTGATGATCACAATTTAGGGAGGGAGTACGCTACTGGCATCTAGTGGGTAGAGGCCAGGGATGCAGCTACAATGCACAAGACAGTCCCCCACAACAAAGAATTATTTGCCACAAAATGTCAATGGTGTCAAGGTTGAGAAACCCTGGCCTGGAGAAAGAAGTATTAAAGGGGCAGAAACAGGAAGATGACAGGAGGTATTAATAGGGAGGAGAGAGGCAACAGAAGGAAACCAAAAAGAAAATAGATTGCAGAATTCCATCTGCAAGCCACCTTCGGGTTAACTGTGGGCAGGATTTATGCTGGCATTGCCATGGCAAACAATGTTCTTTTTAAGTAGTGATAAAACCTTCTCTAAAGTTTTTGTGTTTGTCTCTGTCTGATCCTACTCCTACAATTAATAGAACTTTTCCTGCCCAACCATGTCCATCCCTCTGCCACTAGCATGGACTCCTACTTGAATTCTACCTTTATGTCTGTTACTTCAAACAAAACCTCATCCACCCAGCAGTCATCCTTCTCTTGTCCCATCAATTTCACATTCCAGTCTGATTCAGTCCTACCTCTCTTCACCCCTGCTCTTCTGCAGAGGATCTCCTCCAAATACCATTCTGTGTGATCTTTGGGAACCTGTGTCCCTTGTGGGAATGTTATTGTTGTTAGGTGCCGTTGAATCGGTTCCAACTCATAATGACCCTACGTAAAACAGAATGAAACACTGCCCAGTCCTGCGCCATCCTCACAATCGTTGTTATGCTTAAGCCCATTGTTGCAGCCACTGCTCAATCCATCTCATTGAGGGTCTTCCTCTTTTTTGCTGATCCCCTACTTTACCAAGCATGATGTTCTTCTCCGGGGACTGGTCTTTCCTAATAACATGTCCAAGGTACATCAGATGAAGTCTTGCCATCCTAGCTTCTAAGAAGCATTCTCCTTAGAATACAATAGTTTCTACTAAAAGAATATCATTTGGAACAAATTTGAATTGCACGTCATGTTTGGGTCAGAATCCTGTCAATAAAATGCTGTGGACCAGAAGTTACAGAAAAGTAAGCAGACCAAAAATCTTCCTACTAAGCATATCAATTAATTGTATAGAAATAGATGCTTCTAAAGTGCTCGAAGAGTTTGCTTTATTTATTTATTTATTTCAGGAGCATTTGAGGGGATATCTCAAAGATCATCAGACGTCTTCTACTGCAAAGGTTAATTTCCTGAAGCTTAGATTTTGTGCCTTCTTATACTAAAAGAGTGCTATCACCCAAGCTGATTTATGTAACAAAAATGCTCTAATCTGTTGTATTAGTTTTGGTAAGACCCAGACTTGTAGATGGTGGTGGAGATGTATGGTAGAATAAAGAGAAAAAGCTATCCCACCATATTTAGAATGAGCCAGAATATAAGCATCATAAACTTCAACTTTACAGGAGTCCAAGCATTCCAGAAGTAGAAAAATGAGTTACAGAGGATTGAGGGGGTAAGAGAACTACAAATTCTTTGGGTTATGCAGAAACTAAGTGGCAGATCATTCAGTCCTGTGCAGGATTTTGGAAGAACAGTTGGTAAATCGGGGAAAAAAGATATTCCAGGTTTGAAGAATTGAATTGCAAATTAACAGGCAGAGATGAAGGTTAGGTTACCAAACATGTCCACTCCATCAGGGAGAGGTTTTGTCTGTTTACCACCCTATCACCAACACTTAATATGCTACCCACCACAGAGTGGGTGCTCTGTCAATATTTATTGTTGTGTTGAGCATACTATAATGATACGAAAAACTATTGAATTGGGGATGCAAGAAGTGGTCATTATGTCAGAAGAAACTCTAACTAGAAAATTAATGCAAAATAAAATTGAGAAATAGGTGGATACGAGGAAAACATTCCCAGATTTGAAGTTGACAGCACAGGGATTGTGATACATGTCAGGTCCCCTTATCTACCAAGTCATCCGGTAAAAGGGATAAGACTTTCCTGGGAAAAACTAGGACTAATCCAGACCTTCCAGGGCTGCTTGCCATGGACATCGCCTCCCAAAAGAGCCTTGGAATGGACTAGTACAAGACTACCTCTGGGGATCCAGTTAGAGTGGTCAGGCTTCAAGAATAGATTGTTGGCCTTATTACAGTAGGCTCCCAACAGTAACCAGTTAGGAGCTCATGCCTGCCTTTGTGTGTGTGTGTGTGTGTGTGTGTGTGTGTGTGTGTGTAAATGAGAGGGATGGTGTCTCAGTCATCTAGTGCTGCTCCAACAGAAATACCACAAGTGGATGGTTTTAACAAAGAGAAATTTATTCTCTCACAGTCCAGTAGGCTACAAGTCCAAATTCAGGGCATCAGCTCCAGGGGAACACTTTCTGTCTTGGCTCTGGAGCAAAGTCCGTGTCATCAGTCTTCCTTTGGTCTGGGAGCTTCTCTGCACAGGAACCTCAGGTCCAAAGGACGCACTCTGCTCCCAGCACTGCTTTCTTGGTGGTATGAGGTTCCCATGTGTCTCTGCTTGCTTCTCTTTTATATCTCAAAAGAGATTGCATTAAGACACTGATCTTGTCAACCTCATCAATATAACCTCATCACAGTGATAGAATTTACAACACATAAGAAGATCACATATAATCTCATCATAGCGATAGAGTTTACAACACATAGGGAAATCACATCAGATAACACAATCATACAATACTGGGAATCATGACCCAGCCAAGTTGCTACACACATTTTTTGGGGGACACAATTCAATCCATGACAGATGGAGAAGGAGGGTGGAGGCAGAAGGAGACCAAACTCCTAGCCCTATAAATCAACAGCTGGTTTGCAACAAAACTCATTGCACCTTTGCTCTATGTCTGTGGATCCCTCCCTCTCAGGATCAGGGCAGCCAATGTCCTCACCAGCGTGTGCCGAAGCCCATGAAGGTCAGTAACTGTGTACACTTCTCTTGTGGTAGAAGCTGCCCCTGCCTCTGTTGGCATCCATCAAAGATGAACATACCCACGCTCCCTCAGTGACCACCTGTGTTCAGATCACACAGTGGCCGTAGAGGAGAAGTCCCAGATCTTGACTCTGTTTCTCCCTCTATTTCTTGACTCTTTCTCCCGCTGTTTCTTGACTCTAACTGCTCCCTTGCTCTGTTTCTCCCTCTCTCCCCTCTGTGTTTCCATCAGGCTCTTTTATTCTGTCCGCCTGCCCTCCCGGCCCTGGCTGAGATGCAGATGGCTTGAATGTGACTGAGAGGGCCAGTCTGGCTTGCAGAGACCTGTCTCCAAGGGTTAGGGGGGAGAAGACAAACCAGAAAGTCAAACTCTCATTCCTAGAGCTTGGAGGAGTTCCATCCAAGTGCCTGGCTCTTTAGTTCTGATTCTGCATCACCAAGGAGGCACACCTGGCATGCCTGGTCAGTCTCTCAGTCTCTTTTCATGTTTGATTTTCTTGTCCTCAATTTTTTTTTTCTTTCCTGTACTTTTGGGTTCTTGATGTCTGTGTCTTTTGATGTACTTCTTCCATACCCCTCCCCTAAAGGCCCACCTCTTCATCATTTTTCCACGTATAAACCTATCTTAATATATTTTCATAGTCTTTTTCTGTCTCCCTCTATTTTAGCCTCTCTAATTCCTTCTTTGGTGCTAACATTTTTCTTTTTGTGGGGAGGGGTGAGAGTCTTTCCCCTATTTCTATTGTTACTATCTTTTTTGAACTTTCTCTTTACGTTTGTGCATGTTGGTATTTTTAATTTATCTGGCATTTTCTTTTCTTGTTACTTAGGGATAGGAAGGCTGAGAAGTGACTCAAGGATGGTCCCCACTTAGAGACGGTGATACAGAGCAAGAAGTCCATATCTTTTGCAGCGTTTCTGGGAGCTAGATTAAGAGAAAACGGGACTTAAGTATATCAGGAAAAATCCAAGGCAGATGTAAAGCAGAACTTCCTGACAGTGAGTAGCAGGAAACATTAGAATACATTACGATCCTCTCCTCTCTCCAGGTTTCTGCAAGGGCAGCTGGGCTTATGAGTCTGGCCAAGTCTTTTCAATATTCCTTCCACATGTGAAATGAAACTGTAGACAGAAGGATATGAGGCAGAGATCAGAGTTAATGTTTATTTATTGTCTAATCTGTGCCAGCTGCTAACCATATATTATTTCAGTCCATCCTCATTTTATACGAGAAAAATCTGAGACTTCCTTACTTTATTCAACTTCACATTATAGTAAATGGCAATGCGGAGGTTGAATTTCAGGCGATACTGACTCCAAAGCCCCTGTATTTTATCTAGTGCCTCATTGCTTCCTTATAAAGTGATGAGATTAGGTTTCAGGTATGGTTTTTTAATCTCACAAATATTTAACTGTTCACCTTTTAAAATCTATTTCTTAATCCAAGACTCTGTGTTTCAGCTTTTTTTTTCTTTTGTTCTCTTTCTCTCTCTGTCATTATCACTCACTCTTTCCCTCTCCTTCCTTTCTTCTCTAAGCTATTTAAAGAAGGTTCAAATGTTTTCAGGCATTTTAAGTAGCAAAATAACTCACATTAACCAATGCCATATAGCACCTGGAGTTATCATCCAGTCCACTGACCTTCGGTCAGTTTTCCTTGATTACTAAGTTTTTCTTCCCAATTCTTATTTACTCATCTTAGAACATACACTCAGTCCCTGAATATTCAAAGGCAGATTGTTATGGATTTCTTTGCATGTCATTTTCTCTCCCTCTTTCCCTTAGTCTTCTGGCTATTTTGCTCTTTTGTTTTTTTCAATCTTCATATTGAAGGTGACTGCGAAGAGAGAAGAGCAGCAACTCTAGTCTGGTTTCATTATAGCTTCTCTTATGAAATAGTAAATTCACTTTAGGGCTCAGATGGAATAAAGATAAAGGCAATGGAAAGAGATTAAGTCTTACAAGATGAAGGAGGCACAATTGCAGTAAAAACCTTGGCTATAAAATGAGACTGAGATTATTTTCAGTATTTCCATTATCTGTGGTATCTTCCATTAATGCAATCATTGTAAAGGGTCTTTCCAAAGAGGAGAGTTTGCTACCTGCATTTATCTTTTGCACATCTCAAAGATCTGGCCCATCACAGGGTTCTGGCATGCCAAGCCATGGTTCATTTATAACATGGCCAGGCCATCATCAGGGGCTGCAGGTAGTTCAGAGATCTTCCATTTCCAATGGATGTGAAGAAATTGAAATGGATCCAGTATCAAAGAGTTATCAAATGAAGCAAAGTGAAGGTAGAAAATACTGAGAGGGAAACAACGAAAGAACTTAGAACACGAACAATTTAACTCAAATGGACAAATCTCTGTTGCAAGCCAATTGTAGTTGTCTTAGTTTCCTAGGGCCATCATAACAAAATACATAAAGTAGATGGCCTTAAAGAACAGAAACTTATTTTCTCTCAGCTCTGGAGGCCAGGAGTCTGAGTTTGGGGCATCGACAGGGCTAAGCTCTCTCTCTGTCAGCTTGAAGGAAAAATCTTTCCTTGTTGGTAGGCCGGGGCATTTCTTGGTGTTCCTTGGCTTGTAGGCGGGTCCTCACATGATGTCTTCCCCTGCATGCGACTCTGTTTCTGTATCTGTTCTCTTCATTTATAAGACACTACTTGGAAGGGATTAGGACTAGGATCTACACTACCCCGATATGATTTAACTGGTAACATCTTCAAAGAAAGACCCTATTTCCTCAAATAAGGTCACATTCACAAGTACAGGGGTTAGAACTTCAACATATCTTTTTGGAGGGGACACAATTCAATCCATTACAACTGGCAAGGCACAGTGAGGTGCAAAAAAAAAAACTACCCAGTATCCATCTTGCTGAAGGAAAGGGAAATGGAAATAAACTTAAAATAGAAAAGGGGAATAAGTAGGCCTAAAGAAACACTTCTGAATTATTGAATCTGTAAAATATTGGAATGAATTGCAAAATTATAAGAGTTGCCAGCAGAGGCCCCCAGAGATTCACACTAAAGATTAGTTATCCTCTCTTCCCAAATCTGTTGCCGTCAAGTCCAACTCATAGCAACCCTACAGGACAGAGTAGAACTGCCCTATAGGATTTCCAAAGAGTGGTTATTGGATTCAAACTGCCAATCTTTTGGTTAGCAGCTGAGCTCTTAACCACTGCTCCACCAGGGCTCCTGTCCTCCAAATGTCTGTCTAAACATGGATCCACATGCTTTTGTCTCTACAGCCTCATTAGGTGATACATGACAAAGTTCATTACCTGCTGTCTCCCAATTTTATTCCCAAATTCCTTCAAAGTTCATACAGATGTCTTTGTGAAAATCACAGGTTTCCAAAATTAGACTTCTGGAATGTTTTAAATTCTCTTTAAATACCACAATTCTGGGCTTTCTGAGTAATATGTAAATCGGAAGGGAAAACAACTACTCTTTTCTGACCCCAATGAATTTACATCATTTATTCTGTATATTTGCTTTCAAAATACCCAAGTTTTGGGTATTACAGAATTTGGTAACTCTAATTTATCCACTCATCAAATTTGGGAACAGAAATCTTTATCTTTTTAATAAAGACCAAAGGGAAAAAATAATTTGGTTTATCAGAAACTGTCACTGAGTCTACCTTCCATGCCACAAAAATCACATACCCACTGATAATGCAATTTACTACAAGGATATCTTTTTATGGCTACCCCCTGTTTTATAAGGTCATCCTCAAAGTTTAGATATCATTTCAAGATTATATCTAAACTGAAAGACTTTCTGGACTTAGCTCTTTTTCTTAGATTGCCCTTTTTTTCTTTTACAAAGATGTCTTTTTCCAAGAACAACCTCTTTGAATTTATCTACCAGTCATTAGCATATATTTTTGCTTGCACTTGATTTTTTTTTGACTCTTTGTGCAGACTTTTCCTGACTATTTTATTATTCCATTACTCTTGAGATTCTTAAGTACTTTATTAAAACCCTATTAGAACTTTTAGCCATATTGTACTATATTTTATTTGTTAAATATCACTACCCTCAACTGTATTGTACACTCTGCCAGGAAAGCATCTATAACACTTAACAATGCCTAAGAAATGCATTTTTAATTGATGAATTCAGTTTTTAAAAGGCTTCAGGCATTTTGAGGATTACTGACATTTAAAAGTGAAATGTCCTAATTAATGTTTTTTATTTATCCAATGACCTACAAAAGGGAACAGTAAATTAAAATTCATTGTGCACCTTCTCTATTAAGCTACATGTACATGCATATTTTTGGTTGGATGAATAATAACCTTCACAACAACCCTGTAATACAAATCTTCCTTTTGCTGATGAGAAAACAGGTTTATAGGAGTTGATTTTTAAAGTTGATGTAACTGGCAATATTGAATAATATAGAAAACTAGAATTTGGATGGTGATTTATTCTACTATTCTTTCAACAAATATATACTGAACGACTGCTACGTGTTAGCACTGTGCCAGGAAATAGGACACAAAATCTTTAAATTTAAGGAGCTATTGTTTTAATCATGTCTTATTTACCCTGTTGGTGAGGGAAGAATTCCTGCTCTAGGGTTATAGCGATGGCTGAACACAGACACTCAACACTGGACAATGAGATCAACAGTATTTTGTTAGTCACATATATTCATAGCCCCGGGAAGAAGGATACCATACTCCTTGCAGGGCCACACAGGGGTTGTATCCAGGAACAAAGTGAACCACCAGGGGCTGTGAGAGGCAGCCTTTGTAATATTCAGAGGGTGGGCTGCACCTAGTTCCCACAGGAGGATGTGATTGGTTTCTTTGAATAATTTCACAGACTGACAGGGAACTGAAACCCCTTCTGGGTAGTTACAGGGAAAGGTTTGGTTACAAGGAAAGGTTTTTTTCCCTCCAGTGGGAAAAACGTTGCCCTAGAGTTGATTCGGACTCATGGTGACCCCATGTGTTACAGAGTAGAACTGAGCTCCACAGGGTTTTCTCGGTTGGAATCTTTATGGAAG